>NC_138978.1:1152500-1607500 GCF_964341445.2 Mesoplodon mirus | reverse complement strand
AAAGACAATGAAAAACTCTTGAAAGCAGCATGAGAAAAATAATACATTACCTGTAGGTAAACACCCATCAAATAATAAGATTTCTGATCTGAAACCACAGAGGCCATGGAGAAGGAACCAGCACAATATTCTTCAAGTGCTGAAAGAAAGTGGTTAACTGTGAATTCTATATGCAGCAAAAATATCCTTCAGGGATGACGGGGAAGTAAAGACATTCTCAGATGTTGGCAACTAAGAGAATTTGTTGCTAGCAAACCTACCCTTAAAGAACTGCTAAGGGAAGTTCTCTCAAAAAATAAAAAATAAAAAATAATAGCACAGGGCCAAAAGGTGGCTTGGAACTCCAGAAAGGGCAAAAGAACATGGGATTGGGTAAAAGTAGTGGTAATCGTATTAGACTATTCTCCTGAGTTTCTGAAATCCTTTGAGGGTTGAAGGAAAAACTTCAGACAATTCTATTTAAAAGTTGGGAGGGTAAAGAGACCTAAATATACTTCACTCCAAGTGGTAAAAACGTTATTACCAGTGGGTGGTCGTGTTTACTTGTTTACTCAGAGCAATCACCAAGAAATCAATACAAAGCAGTACACTCAAAACCTTAGCAATTGGGCTTCCCTGGTGGTGCAGTGGTTGGGAGTCCACCTGCCGATGCAGGGGACATGGGTTCGTGCCCCTGTCCGGGAAGGTCCCACATGCCGCGGAGCAGCTGGGCCCGTGCATCTGGAGCCTGTGCTGCACAACGGGAGAGGCCACAGCAGTGAGAGGCCCGCGTACCACAAAAAAAAAAAAAAAAAAAAAAAAAAAACCAAGAAACCTTAACAATAAATCCAGATGGAATCCTAAAAAGTGTTTTAGGAACCCAGAGGAAGGGATTACCGAACCAGGATCATTTGCCCAAAGCACAAGCTAAACGCTGAGATGCCGAAGTTTGCAGCAGAGAAAAGGCTTATTCACAAGGCAGCCAAGCGAGGAGATGGGAGAACCAGACTCAGACCAACCGCCCCCCGCCAAAGGCTGGGGGCTTGAGATATTTATGAGATAAAGAAGCAGGGTGGGCTTAGGCATGGGGAAAGGTGATTGCAGGTCAGGAAAAGGTGAGGTACACGGTGTTCTGCGCAGGCATATCTGAGTTACATGCTTCCTCATGGGATGTGTGTTCAAAAAGTATGATCCGAGGGTGGAGTTTTGGGCCCCCTGACGTCAAAAGGTCACTCATCGGACACCTGCACAGGCCCAGTTTTAGGGTCAGTGGTCCCAACTAGTCTTAGCCGGCTCGAGCTTGAACTAGACACAGCTGACTCCAACCTTCTGGCAAACAACTCGGGCAAACATCTTATTGTTTGGGCTACATGAATCTTGGAGGATATGCAATTTGCAATAGCATCATTAAGTGAAGGCAGGCTACAAGCAGAGGGATTTTTAACAAGCTGTAAGACTAGCCCAAGAATTTCTGTTAGTCACCAGTTTCTGTTAACCCTATGGGGCACGGTTTCAAAGGTGAGAAAAAGGAAACAGAGGAAACAGGAAACAATAAAATGGCAGACTTAAGATGGAACATATTACCTTAAATGTAAACCGTCTACAAATGCCAATTACAAGACAGAAATTGGTGGATTTTTTAAAAAACAACCCAGCTATATGCTATCTTCCAATACACTATATGCACATTTCAAATATGACATAAGTAGTTTGAAGGTAAACACATGGGAAAAGATACACCAGGCAAACATTAAATACACAAACACGCACAATTTAGATAGATGGGTTTATTTCATTCCGGCTGAATTTCTTCAGTAAAATTTCCTAAAAGTAAGATTTCCCCTCCTTCTGTACTACCTCTCATTCCTTCCTACCTTCCCCCACCAACCCGTGGTATCTACCCTTCTGTTCTTTTCTTTATGGCTTATAACCCCATAAAAACACATATTCACTTATATATGTACATACCAACGTGCACAGGTATACACGGGAAAGTGCCATTGCTTTCTTTAACAAAAAAGGGGGGATTCATTTTATAAAGGCACCTCTGTATTTTTGTTATTGTTGTTCTGTATTTTTTAATAAAGTTTGTAATCCAATGGACACACAAAACAAAACTGCGTTGAGAAAAACAGTTTCATAAATTAGTAAGTGTTAGGAAGTTGGGGGAGAGGTCAAGGTCACAGGAAGAAGGGAAGCCAGTCTTTTGTAGAGTCTTTTTGTGTGTGTGACACTTCCTAATTGCGGGAGCAGGGACTGTGCTGTAAGGAAGCGCACTTGTACAAATGAGTGACAATACAAAGTCTGAGTATGAAAATAAGATTTTCTCTGAAAACACATTTTTGGCACAGATCTTTTTAAAAATGTATGTCGGGGAATTTGATTTTTAAGTTAGTATTATATATATTTGTATATATTATATATTATATACACACACATCCCAAGTTCTGCATATTCCACCAAGAGAGAAAATCCTTCCGTTTGCTCTTTTCTGATTGTAAACTGTACATCCTGGGTCAATCAAAGATGGTGGCGGCAGGTGAATTAAGAGAGGTGACATCCAAATAAGCAAGGGGAAGGGAGGGGTGGGGACAACACAGCCTAATGAAAAGTTCCTTGACCCCAGGGTTTCAGCAGAAGCTTGAAGTCCTGCATGAGAGTCTGCGATGTGTGTGTGATGTGTGTTCACGTACACCAAGACATCCAGAGTGTCACAGCCTGTCTTTACTGTGAAAAGTCCAAGTCACCAATTTAGTGCAAAGGCAGTTCTGTTTTGTTTCTTAAAAACAATTTTTTTTGAAGCAAAAGTATTTATTTGCCACCTTTACAAAAATATTTAGGCACATAATTTTCATATTACGTCACCTGATTTACATATCTCAATCCTCGGTACCTTTTAAACGCACTAAAATGGTCATTTGGTAAATAGAATCTGTCTTGAAAAAATACTGTGATAGGCCAACATTTGTAGACAAGCTCAGTTGATCATCAGCATGAGAAAGAAACATTTATGAACAAAATAATCTCTAAAAACATTTTCGTTGGGGCTTCCCTGGTGGCGCAGTGGCTGAGAATCCGTCTGCCGATACAGGGGACACGGGTTCGTGCCCCGGTCCGGGAAGATCCCACATGCCGCGGAGCGGCTGGGCCCGTGAGCCATGGCTGCTGAGCCTGAGCGTCCGGAGCCTGTGCTCCGCAACGGGAGAGGCCACAGCAGTGAGAGGCCCGCGTACCACAAAAAAAAAAAAAAAAAAAAAAATCTTTGTGAGACAAAAAAATCGAACCAGTAGATTTCTTTTTAAAAAGTATTTTCAAAAAAGCAAGCTTAAAAAAAAACCCATCATAGAATACCTCCTCATACCATGATGAAGTGGCATCCTAACAGTAAGAACTAGAAGGTAGGTTTAGAAAACCAACAATGGTGCCAGAGGTTCACACACACCAACTGACAAAAGCCTGGACACAGAGGCAGCATGAAGTTGATGCATTTAACTCGGAGAAGGGAATTCCTGCCCACTGCCCCGTTCCTTTTCTCCAAAAAGAGGAAAGAGAAACCCAGCCTCAAGGTGTCTGCAAGTTCATTGGTTGGTGGTCTGTCCTTGGGCTGAATGTCAGGTGACCACACCGGCGGCACCACTGCCCAGGGGCATCTCTGGAGTTTCCACTTCTCTCCCAGTAAGATTTTGAGAGAGTTCCACCCCATCGATGCGGAAAAATTCCCTGTATGCATAACTTAGTCAAATGTGATTTTACTGATGGCCATGAACTTTGTCTCCAATATTTACCCCCAAACAGTGCTATAAACATCTCTGAAAGTAGAAACAAATAGAAACATCACAGTAATCAAGCCCTGATTCTTCAGCTCCCCCTGGGAGCAGGCTCTTCTCAGAGCCTTAAACAGATGACAATTTCTGCCACTGACAGGTCCCATGCGCCCAGGACAGGGGGTGCATTCCACTCAGCTGCCCGGCCCCATAAAAGCACAGTGATAGCCCTATGGTGCTGTCCCAGGGGAGGATTTCGTGACCTCAGAACAGGGCAGCATTCCTGCTTGTTCCTGCCCCCACTCCCGACCCACCTAAGACACAGGTTTAAAATGCAGAGTCCAGGCTCTGGGCAGGAGGCCTTGGCCCAAAGGCCCCTGCTTTGGGCACAAACTCTACAGACGGACACTCAACTCATGACCCAGGGCTTTCTCGGGAGAAACGGGGCTGGGGGACAGAACCACTGAAAAGAGATTCACCACCAGGGTCAGAAATTATTCGGGTGCCCCCGAGAATGAACCAAGCCCGACACGGCCAAAGACTGCACCGTTTTGTCCTTTATTGAATGTCCCGCGATACCAAACGGTGAGCTCACTTCCCACGGCAGCCACCCTGCACGCAGGCCCCTCAGAAGCACCTTCTCTGAACCACGGACTTCCCAAACTCCTTGAAGTCCACAGAGGTGACCCACATCTGCTTGAAGCTGCTCAGGGAGGTGATGATGGAGGCGCCAATCCACGTGGAGAAGCAGCGGTCGGGCGGCGCCGTGACCTTGATGGGGGTCCCTTTGGAAGCCGCCTGCTCCAGCTCCCTCAAAAGACGGCTGTCCAGCCCCCGGAAGAGCGTGGTGCCCCCGGACAGCACAATCTCCCCATAGAGCGTCTTCTGGATGTCCGCGTCACACTTGGTGATGCTGCAGGAGACCATTTTGGAGAGGCCCGGGGTTTGGATGCCCAGCTGCTCGGGCGAGAACAGGGCCTCGGGCGCCTGGTACAGCTGGTCCCCAATAGAGATGATGCTGCCGTCGGGCAGCTTGTACTCCCTGAGCACCTCCTCCGACCGCCGCGACAGCTCCTTCTCCGGCTCCAGGGCCACATAGCAGAGCTTCTCCTTGATGTCGTCCACCAGGGCTTTGTCCAGCACGCACGGGAAGATCCTCCCGCTGGCCAGCAGCAGCTGGGTGAGGTGCTCCGTGATGTCTCTCCCCGCCACGTAGAGCTTGGTGATGGCGTGGGGCAGGGAGTAGCCCTCGAAGATGGGGACGGTGCTGGTGACCCCGTCCCCGCTGTCTACCACCAGGCCTGTGATACAGGCCGAGGCGTAGAGGGCCAGCACGGCCTGGTCCGACAGGTAGAAGGCGGGCACGTCGAAGCCCTCAAACATCACCTCGGCCATCTTCTCCCGGGTCTCCCTGGTGTTCAGCGAGCGCTCTGTCATGAGCACCGGCTGGTCGCTGGCTTTGACCCCCAGCTCCCACTCGAAGAGATGCTTCCAGAGCTTCTCCATGTCGTCCCAGTCTGTGATCAGGCCTCGCTCGATGGGGTAGTGCAGGTGTAAGACCTCGTCCCTGTGCAGGGCCTCTTGCCCCACAAAGTATTTCTTCGGATTGGCCCCCGCCGAAGGCATCTTGAACTTGGGGTGCCCCACGACAGAGTGGACGATGTGGCGGGGGCCAACCTCTCCAGACAGGCCTGCCTTACAGAGCCCGGACCCATTGTCAAAAATGACAGCTGGAGAATCTAACACGTGTGGGTTAAACATGCCTGTGGCACCCTCATCCGCACTTCGCCAAAATGAAGATGGAAGCCTCCTGGGCCACTTTGTGATGTATGAGGCTGCTCTGGAAGTTTCGAGGGCACAGGATTCCACGGTTCTTGGGGCGTCTCCCAGGCAGGGCTAGCAGACGGCTGGTCCCAGAGAGCCCTCCATCCCCACGCACCGATCTGCTCTCCTCTCAGGAAGCCTGGGCTGCTGAGGCCTTTTCAGGAATGACGTCCCATATGTAACAATCCAGCCAAGGCAACCATTGTCCTCAGCCAGCATCAGAGGGCCTTTGGGGGTGGGGGCTTGGAGTCTCTGCCCCTCCCCCACCTGGTGAGACTCCAAAGGGGGAAGTCCAGCTGTTCCTGCAGGCCGTGTTGAGGAGCCTGTTGTGGAGCCTGGAACCAGCGAAGCAGCCCAGCCTGGGCCAGCCCATAAAACTGGCATCTCTGGCCCTCTGTGTGGAGGGAGCTGCTGTTTGGAGGGTGACAAACACACTTCTCTTTGTTAAAGGGGAAGACCAGGCACCAGGCAGAGGTCCAGGTTGGAGGAGCAATGCCCAGGGCTCCGACACAGCAAGCACTCAGAACATAGTTTTGGAATGCAGACTCCTCCAGGAAGCTCTCAAGGATTTCTCTTTACCTCATGAACCTTGATTCTGTCTCACAGGGTAGCTGCTAAGCAGAGCCCTCTGGGCCTATTGGCTCTCTCTCAGGGCACATGTACCCCTGCTCTGGCTTGAGGTCAAGGGCCCTCCTTGCTCTCTGCAGCCCCAGAAGTGCTGTCACAAACAATATCCAGTGGTTGTGGGTTGGGAACCCAATGGCCTGCGAAGACAGGGATCTGAGGTTTCATCGGGGGAGCAGCCCTGATTGGAGCCCCGGACAGCTCTATTTTGGGCCTGTGACACAGTTAGCCAAGCCCTCTGAAGCACTGTCAGAAGTGACCAGGTCACCAAGTCTGAGGCTGAGAGTGAGGCCGGGAGGGCAGTGAGGCTGTAGGTTTAGCCAAGCCCATGAGGGCAGGGGGCGCCCACTCCTGCCTCCCGGAGAACCCCTCCAGCAGCCCTGCAATCACACTCTGGGCTGGTTTCCAGCTCAGGAGGAGAAACTGGGAGGGAGCTCAGACTAGGGAACCAGGGCTGACGTTTTTCCTGAGGAAGGTGGAGCCGGTCTTGGAGAACAAAATGCTAACCTGGTGTCTGTCACGTGTGAAATCACCCTCCAGGCCGGCTCCTCCCCGACCAGAAAGCTTTCCCAGGAGACCAGCTCCCCTCCAGGTCCCCTCACCTCCCTCTGCAGGTGGCCCTCTCTGCATGTCCAGCTGGCCCTTCTAAACCCACCAGCAAAAGGTGAAAAAGTGTTGTCATGTAGGGTAGATGCACGGCGTGGGTGTGTGTAATAGACACGTGGCGTAGACCAGTGACATGGACGTGCAGCTTTCGGGGAACCCCTGGGGCTCAGCCTGGGGGGAGTCAATAAAGACTTGGTATTACTGAGATTCTCCCACAAAGGACACCTCTACTTGGAAGTGGAATCAGATGCACGCTGGGGTTGACGCTGAGAGAAGACGCACCCCCCAGCCTATACAGCCCAAAACCACAGCTACCACTGTGGGGGCCTCTAAGATTTGGGGCCCAGCGTTCAGGGGAGCACTGTGCCTGGAGGCTGCTGGTTCCGAGGACGGAACCCTTGGGGGTTCCAGCCTGCTTACATCACAAAAGCCCTATGCACTCGGCTTCTCAGGCTTTGCTAGAACTTTCCCATTGTTGCCAAACACTCCCTCCTGATGGAATCAGGAGGAGTGTGACCTCAAGCTTTTTCAATTTTGGCCCTAAAAGTGGCCCACGTGGGTGGTGATGTAACCATGCTGGGTGCAGAGGTCAAACGCAGGGGCGGGGCCCTTCAGTGTGTCCTGAGGGCTCAGGGCTGGCTGGGGCAAGGCCATTTGCAGGGGGACAGAGCAGGAGGAAGGACAGACGTTCATGCAAAGCTCGGACTGACCAGCTGGGTCGGGGGGTGTCCTGAGGCCTCACCGCCCCCCGCAGCTGCGACAGCACAATGTGTAACAATGTCCCGGGGCAGCCGGCCAGACCTGGTGCAAGTCCCACGGGCACACGCAGCCCCCTCCCCGTTCTCCGCAGGCCCGGCGTGCATGACAGCCAGCAGGGCAAGTCCAGGCCCGTCCACCCATTGCCAAACCTGTAGCGGGCAGTTCTCTGTCCCCCTGTGACCGCTGCCATCCCGGACAAGCTCAGCCCCTCGAGGACAGAGCTGTGAAAGCGGGGCCATCCATCAGGGCTGAGGCTCCAAGCAAAGCCATCCAAGGAGTTGCAGGACCGCTTTTCCTAAATGTTTTCACTCTCCCAGATGAGCCTGGGAGAAGTGCAGCCCTTCACCCTGGGTCTGGGACCCCAGCCACTCCTGACCACCCACGACAGTCACGGCCGTCGGGTGCCACGCGCCTGGCAGAGCAGGCCCCAGGGAAGCGGTCACCACCTTGCACTTGTGCACTTGGGCAAACCAGCTCTCTGCTGGCCGCTGGGCCAGCTCCCCTGCCGCTTTCCTGCATCTGCTGTCAGAGCCCCGCCCCGGGCTGGGGAAGGCTTCTGCATACCGATATAAGTGTCTGAACCGGCTCATAGACTGTCCATCACCTGGAAAGGCAGGAAGGCTCTGAGGACCCCACCCCCAAGAAGTGGGATACTCCCTGGGGGGGGACACCACGTGGGCACTGAGAAAACCGGTGGGTTTATGAGCTACGTGACGATGTGTTGGTTTCAAGCTCGCCCCGGGACAGAGGTTCCACCCCGTGGTGCCCAGGTGCCCGGGAGCCTCTGCTCAGCCTCCTTCCTCTTCCCTGTCTGCCGCCCGTCCCTCCAGCCACCTGGGTCAGGACGTCTGGGAGGGGCCGTGCGCATCTCGGTGCAGGTGTCCACGTCGATGGCCACAGCTGTCCTGGCCCCTTCAAGGGATGTGACGTTCTGAGCATTCTCTGTGGGGGGGTGTTTGCTATTAACCCAGGGACGGTTGCCCTCTCCCAAGCCAGTTAGAAGCCTCCCTCCGGAGCAGCCCTGCCCCCACCCCATGCCGGCCATGCCTCGTAAATCGCTTGAACGAGTTTATGGGAGAACTGGCCATAACTCCATCTCCCTCCGCAGGGCAAGGCTCATGCTGTGATTACTCTGCAGGGCACTTGCTTCCGTCCTGTGCAGGAAGGCTCACTGGTTCTGCCCCAGCAGTCACACCCAGCAGCAGCCCCCCAGCTCCCACACGGCCCCCAGGCCCATGCCCTCGATGGGAGGTGGACAGCGACTGCGCAGCCTTGGGTGGCTGCGAGGCATTTAGACTTGGGAGTGGGTAGCCCTGGGTCAGCTGGGCATCCCTGCTTCCCACCGCCCTGGCAACTGAGCCTGGGCCACCCAAGCCCTGGGCCAGGTCTCGCTGTCTGTCCCGTCGTCCCTCATTCCATCTGTCACCGACGCCCAGAGCTTCGGCCGATGAGTGACCAGCAGACTGGACCTATTAGTGCTAGCTGGCATCTGGTGGCCAGATCCTGCTTGCTGAGGGCCTGGGCCCGTGTGAACCGGCAGCCTGAAGCAACAGGGCGACTCTGTGGTTGGCAAGATGGGCACTGCTCAGGCAAGAGAGAGGACAGTGTACGTGTGAGAGGGAGCTTGTGGGAGCCCAGGGGCCATGGGTGCCTGCAGGTGCCCCTGGGAACGGTTTCTCTTCCACCTCTTTGCCCCAGGCATTCACAGAGGAGCCCAGAGCCCTGAGCACTCTTCCTGGGAGCCTAGCCCCTTTGAATCTCTGAGATGGAACTTGTATCTCCTACGCACCCATCCATTTTTCCATCCCCCGTCCATTCATCCATCTACTGTTCATCCTTCCATCCATTCACTCATCCACCCACCCACACATCTATCTATCCATCCACCCATCCATCTGTCTGTCCATCCATCAATCCATCTATCCATCCATTCATCCATTCACGCACCCAGCCAACCATTCATCCATCCATCCATCCCCAATCCATTCATCCATCTGCGCATCCATCTACTGTTCATCCTTCCATCCATTCACTCATCCACCCACCCACACGTCTATCTATACATCCACCCATCCATCCATCCATCCATCCATCCATCCATCCTTCCATCTACCCACCCAATCCATCCCTCCATCCATCTAACCTCCTATTTAATTATCTCCTCTCCTCCCCTCCCACCCGCCCTCCCATCCACCTTTCCTTTCTTAGTAGATGAACTGGGCATCCGGTCTTGTCTCTGTCCACCTCCTTTCTTGGTGACCTTTGGGCTTCAGCAGAGTCTTTTGGGTCCCCACAGTTGCCAGCACAGCACCCGTGAGTCCTGCCTGCTCTGTTGTCCTCTTCCAGCCAGCTGGGGCAGAAATGACACCCCTAGGTCACTCCTCTCTCAGCCTCCCGTGAGGCTGGCTCACTACACTGGACTGGATGGGGCAGGCCTGGCCCACCTCGGCCAACGTGACACCAGTGAAACTCGGTGTTCGTGGAGCAGAAGGAAGGAGCTGGCAGCCAGCTGACATGCTCTGGGGAGCCCAGTAAGGCGGCCCTTGGTGGGGCCATCCACGGTCCAGCATCGCTTAGTGGACACCCCACTGAGTGGTCGAGCGACACAGACCCATTTGGGCGCGAGGCCGCCTGAAGCCAGACCACCAGTTACCCCCCCCACCCGGCTTTTTGCCCCTCACCCTCATGGAACCCTAGTCCTGAGCACTCAGAAAAATTTTAAAAAGTATATTTTTGTTGGAGAAACTTTGGAAAACACAAGAACAGCATTACAAAGCGGATAAAAAGTACCCCTGACGCTACCTTGCTAAGCCCTGCTGATATTTCGCTACACTCCTTGGGGATGAGCTGTAACCACAGGCAGCCTCTTCCACTGGACTGCCTCGTGTCCGTCAACATTCTCCCCATCCTGCGGGTGCACCCAGAGCCTTCCCACAGCTGCTTCTCTGGGTCGGTGCTTCCAGGCTGGGGCCCGCAACCCTCCCCACCCCACCCCGTGGGCTCCCATCCTTCCCACCCCGCCTGCCTCACTTTCCGCGGCGACGGCTGCTCAGGCCCACCCAGAGCCCTCCAGCAGAGCCCTGGGGAGACCCCGTGCAGGGCCGGTTGGTGGTGGGGTTTGTCTTGCCTTCCAGGAGCTCTTGGTCATGCATTGAATTGGGGGTGCTGGAGCCTCAGGGGCCAAGTGCCCCCAGGGCTGTGGGGGAAGATCTGAGGCTGACCACCCCTCACCTGTCATAGTGGGACCCCTGTGGGTGTGTCCACGGCCCGAGGGCAATGGCTTTCCTTGTGCACTGCTCATCTGGGTGGAGGCGGGTTGGGGGTGGGCAGTGATGGTAGGAGAAGGTGGAGGCACCTCAGACTTCACCTGGGGCAGCTCCCTTCCCCTCCTCCTTCTAAGTGGGTCTCACGAGGCGCCCCCCACGGTCAGAGCCAGCAGCAGGCTACCTGAGGGTCAGAGCTGCCCCCTGCCCCAGACGCTTCAGCAGACATCAGCTGGGAGGGCCGCTGCCCTGCAGAGGTGCCCTGTGTGACCACGGCCTCCTGCCGCTGCTCCCAGCCTAGCACTGCCGGCATTTCCCCAAGGGCCCCCACCTCGCAGATGGGCAAGAGCCTGACCCACCCCTAGTTGCAGGTCCGTGGAGGGGGCGGCGTGGGGCTCCTTCTCTGGCTGCCGGCCTCCTGCTCCCCACCCCGGCCCCAGTGCGTCCCCACCTCCCCGCTTACCTGTCTAGTCCTCCCCCTGCACAAGCTCACACACCCCCTCCTAACCGGTGCTGTGACAGGTCCCTGGTCATTTCGTTCCAAAGTAACAACAGGCTTTTGCATGCCGGTGGGCGTGAAGGGTGGAGGGCCCTTCCCGGCCCCTCCCTGTACATACTGTTTACTATCTGGCCGCCTTATTGTAGTGTTTGCTTCTGTGGCTTGTGGGCAGTCATCTGGGGTCAAGGGTGCTGTGACAGGCAGGCCCATCAAGCCTCATAAGCATCTAGGCTGCTGATGCCGTGGAGACCGGTCACAGCTTCGGAGGACACGCGCCTCTGTGGCCGGAGGGAGGGGACCAGCCCCACCCAGCCCCCAAACAGCAGGTCTCCCTGGACAGGTGATGAGCCCCACCTGGGCACATGCTGGGCAGAGAGGTGGACCCTCCCCTGGGACAGGTGTGACTGCAACCCCAAGACTGAGGTTTTGGGGATCCAGGTTCTGGCTCCAGCAGGACAGGGGACCCCTGCAACAGCTCCAGGGCTCTGCGAGGGGCCCACGGACCCTGGCAGGCTGGGAAAGGCAGCCCCTCAGGATCGCGTCTCCTGATGGGGCCATCGGGTGGGTGTCGGACATCAGGAACTCTAACCGTGTGGCCCAAGCCCACGTGTCAGGGATGTGGATGCAGGTTTTTTGGCCTTCCCAGCACAGCCCACTGTGGTCCAGAGACCCGGGACTTCCACCTGGGGGGTGACCCTCATAGCTCAGCTGTTATAACTGAATACCCCAGGCTGGGCGGCTCACACAGCAGACACTTAGTCTTCACAGCTCTGGAGGCTGGACGTCCAAGATCCCGGTCAGTTCCCAGCAAGGTCCTGCTTCCTGGGCTCCCGCTGTGTCCTCACAGGGCCGAGAGGGCTAACTCTGGTGAATCTTCCTCTTGTTTTAAGGGCGCTAATCCCACCACGGGCCCCACCCTCATGACCTCATCTCACCCTAATCTCCTCCCAAAGACCCCACCTCCAAATACCACTGCACTGGGGGTCAGGGCTTCAACATAGGAATTGGGGGTGGGGGGAACACATTCAGCCCATAGCAGGGGCTGTTCTGTCCATCCCTCCATGGAAGGGAGCAGGAGCGTTACTCCGAGGGCAAGATTGCCGGAGGCCAGGCCATCAGCGACTCAGCACTCACAGTCCACTGGCCGGTTCTGGGAGCCTTGGCTTCACCTAACTACTTGGCGTCACCTAACTATGCATCCAAGCTGGATGCAGAGATGGGCAGAGAGAGCCCAGACATGCTGAGATGCCAAGCACCTCTGCCCAGGAGGTGGGGGGGGGTCAGAGGGGAGGGGGAGGTGGTCCGAGGAGAGGGCAGCCAGAGGGCCAGCCAGGAGTCTCACCTGTCTCCAGAGGAACGGGGGACAAACTCATGGGCAGTGCAGTCCTCTCTCCTCCTGGACTTGGAAACCTTGGGGCCCCGTCATGTCCCCTTCTGGGACGATGCATGTGCGTGGTGTGGGCCATGTGCACCCTGCCCACCCTGCACCCTGTCAGAGGCAGTGGAGGTGAACAGACTGGAGACAGCCCTGGAGCTGGCCTCTGGTCACTGCTGGGCAAGCTCGAGAGGCTCCATCAGCCGGGGCAGGAGAGCAACGGCCTCACCATGCATTCCATCCCTTTTGCTTTCATTCTTCTCACTTTGCTCTAAAGGTAACAGGCTTTTGACTGGAAACATTACAGCAACGCACCCTGTAAAGTGACAGAGGAAGACCCCTCCTCACCACCTCCCCCACAGGTGTTTCTCCAAATGTGGCCACAGTCACCACTGGGTCTGAATCTTCCAGATGTTTTCTAGGCACAAGTACCTATGGAAACACCCAGAACTAGGCTTTTGCTGTAAAATGGATGCAGCCACACGTGCTGTTCTGCCCTCTCCTGGGGAGCATCACACCCTTGTCCGTGAGGCCGCAGAGCGCGGCCTTGACCTTCTCACGGCCGCTCGGTGACTGTCATCCACTTGACCTAATTCGTCTGTACAATCTCCACTGAGGTTTTTCCATTTAATAATTTTTCAGTTATTGAGGCTTTTTCAGATTTTTTTAAACGATCACAAACGAAGACATGGTTGATATTCCCCGCGTACCCCTCTCCATGTGCTTGGTGTGGTCGAGGGCCAGACTCTGACTCAGGACCACGCAGGGAAGTCTGCACACGTTTACAGCGTGGAGGGAGCTACCGGGGTCTGAGGCCCCATTTTTTTTCATTTAATTTTTATTTTATATTGAAGTAGAGTTGATTTACAATGTTGTGTTAGTTGCAGGTGTACAGCAAAGTGATTCAGTTATACATACACATATATTTATTCTTTTTCAGATTCTTTTCCCATATAGGATATTACAAAGTATTAAGTAGAGTTCCCTGTGCTATACAGTAGGTCCTTGTGGTTTATCTGTTTTATAGATAGTAGTGTGTATATGTCAATCCCAATCTCCCAATTTATCCCTTTCCCCACCTTCCCCCTTTGGTAACCATAAGTTTGCTTTCTGTGTCTGTGAGTCTGTTTTAGAAATAAATTCATCTGTATCATCTTTTCAGATTCCACATGTAAGTGATATCATATGGTATTGGCCTTTGTCTGACTTACTTCACTTAGTATGATCATCTCTAGGTCCATCCATGTTGCTGCAAATGACATTATTTCATTCTTTATGGCTGAGCAATATTCCATTGTGTGTGTGTGTGTGTATATATATATATATATATATATATATATATATATATATACACACACACATCTTCTTTATCCATTCATCTGTTGATGGGCATTTAGGAAAATGCTCAAACCAATAAAATCAGAAACGAAAAAGGAGAAGTTACACTGACACCACAGAAATACAAAGGATCATAAGAGACTACTACAAGCAACTCTATGGCAATAAAATGAACAACCTAGAAGAAATGGACAAATTCTGAGGCCCCATTTTTGAGAGATGATGGAGCAAGTCCTAAAGGGTCTCTCTGCTTGCCAGGGGTTATAAAACATCCATGTGGAAAGTCAGAGGGGGGCGTGGTTAGAATGGCAACACCTGCCGTATCCATCTCCTCCGGCTACTGTGACAAAGGACCACAGCGGAGGGCCTCCTTACACAACATACACTTCTTATCTCACGGCTCCATGGGCCTGGGATCTGGGCGTGGCTCAGCTGGAGCAGTGGCTCGGGCCCCTCATCAGGTGGCCAGCCAGCTGCCGGCCGGGCTGCGGTCTCATCTGAAGGCTGGGCAGGGAGGTGAGGAGGGCTCTGCTTCCCAGCTCACACACGTGGCTGTCGGCAGGCCTCGGTCCCTCGCCGCGGGTTTCTTCCCAGGAAACCTCACAATGACATGGCAGCTGGCTTCCCTTAGAGCAATCCTGGGTGGGGGAGGGGGGACACCCAGGACAGAAGCACCTTTATAACCTGATCTCGGGAGTGATGTGTCATCACCTCTGCTGTTTCAGAAGCGAGTCAGAAGCGAGTCAGCCCAGTGCCGACCAGGGGATGGTGTTACTAAAGGCACACGTGCCGGGAGATGGGGTCATCGAGGGCCATCTTGGAGGCTGCCTGCCTGGGGCACTGACCAGAGCACCAGGACCCGAGTGGAGGGTCGCCGGTGGGCAGCTCAGACCCCAGCACAGCTTCTCCAGCCTTGGTCTGGCAGCTCAGAGTACTGATGGAGTTTGAGGGGGAAAAGGGTTTGCGGCCATCTGGGGAGAGCAGGGGACACGGATCAACTGGTGGGAGCACCCTGGCTGGGAGCCGCCTCTTCTGGGTCCCTCCTGGCAGCCTCGCTTACGTAAAACACCGCCACGGCCACTTCTTATTGCTTCGAAATGCTATGTCCTGACCTAGGACATCCCCAGGGGACCTAGGGCCCCCTCGCCCCCCTCACCCCCCCACCCGCACCCCTGCATCCACCAGCCGCCCAGGCCTCCCTGGCCCCAGAGTCTCGGAGCTGCCCGCCACACCCCCACCCGTGCGGCCCTCAAAAAAGAGGTCTCCCGCCCCCTGCTGGCGCCCCGCTGGAACCGCCTCGAGATCTGGGACGGTGGCGGGGGAGCGGCAGGGGGCGGGGCCGGCGCTCGGGAACAAAGGAGGCTTGTTAGCTTCATGCAGGCAGGACACTGGGGGGAGGAAAAAAAAAATCAATGTTTGCTAAATAGGAGAAAAAAATCACCCTGCCTCAGTGGGGAAAAGGTTTATTTTCAAGTGTATTAAAGTGATTACCCAGAGGAAAAGCGGAGCAAATGAACAAGTGTGTAGAGTGGTGAGTCGCCCGTTTTCCCAGGGAGCTCGGAGGAGCAGGGCTTGCACGCTGCCCACCCCCCCAAGCCGGACACGGCCAAGCTTTCGGTTTTAAATAGTTTATAACATTTCAGAGGCAGCGTCTAAGTGAGGGCCGTCCCTGGAGAGGCCCTGCAGACCTCTGCATTTAGCCAGTGATAAATAACCCGGAGCACGCAGGGCCCGGAAGGATCCCAGATTTAATTCAAATAATTTAAAATCTAATGTTGAAAGAGCTCTTTGCATTCATGGGCCGTGCGCGTTTCCAGCTGGAGAAAGAAAAGGCTTTGTGTTCTGGGTGGGGGCAGGGTGACAGGCTGGAACCCAAGGTTCGGGGACTAACCTTTTTACCATGTGCTGCTTCCAGCCAGCTAGCCGACATTTTTCATATTGTAAGTGGCATCGGTTCTGAAAGCCAGACGTGGGGGAACATGTTTTATCCTCTCCGTGGAGTTTCGACTCCAGGGGAAAGGATTTTTGTCCGCGGCGAGGCTGCTTCCTCGCAAGCCCATGGCGAGAAGTGGAGGGGCTGCTCCTTCTCCGAGGATGCTCGTCCCTCCCCGACAGCTCAGGTTTATAGATGGAGGTGTCTTGATGCGGACACGGTCCCCCGCGACTGCATACCTTCTGGGGCCCCGTAGAGCAGTCCCTATCATGGTGGGGGGCCGAGGCCCATCCAAGGAGGGAGCCCCCAGTTGGCCTCACCCCCTTCCGGCCTGATCCACACATCAGGAACGTGGCCGGGGCCACCAGGAGATGGGTCCCAAGAGACTGGAATCGTGGCTGAGACAGGCCGGAGAATCCATGCTCAGCTTTGAAGGATGTGTGAACCTGTGTGTTGTGTCATTGTCACCCCAAGATTCATGGCCACCAAGAACCTCAGAATATGACCAAGTTCGGAAATAGGGTCTTTGCAGATGCAATCAGATAAGTTAAGATGAGGTCATGTTGGATTAGAAGGGGCCCTAGTTGCAATGATTCGTGTCCTTGGAAGAAGCAAAAACAGAGACACACAGGGAGACGGCCACGTGACAGCAGAAGCAGGGGTGATGTGTCTACAAGCCAAGGACAGCTGGCAACACCAGATGCTGGGGAGAGGCACATAGCAGATAGTCCCTGGAGCCTCCAGAAGGAACCAGCCATGCCCACACCTGGACTCAGACTTCTGGCCTCCAGACCGTGGGAGAACACGTTTCTGTGGTTTTAAGCCCTCAGCAGTAGGGTTTTGTTACAACAGCCCGGAAGATTCACAGGACAACGGTCAGAGGTCTGAGCTGTGTACCTGCAACCAGCATCCATCTGTTGACATTATGTAAACACAGGTGCCGTGATGGGTGACAAAAAGCATCCCCTTTGTGAGCTGCTTCCCTTGCCCGAGCTGCTTTGAGGCAGTGCCGGGTGCCCTGAGCCTGCGGACACACCTCTGCAGCAGCTTTCCCCGCAGCCGCGGAATGTCGGTGGGGATGAAACACACCCAGCAGCTTGCCTTCCTAAAATGACCCATTTCCCCTGTCCTGACTGTTCTTTTTCTTTTTAAGAGGATCTACAGGACCTTCTCTTAAAAGGTACCCAAAAGGCAACCTCTCATGTTCAGCATTCGTTCCCAGCTTGGGTGGCAGACGCCCTGGAGCATCCTGGAGGAGAGGAGGCTGGAGGAGCTCTTGGCACAGGGAGACATCCCCCCATCTCAGCCCCAGGCCGCATCTCACTGTCCCCCCCTGGCGGCGTCAGACTCTGGGCAACTGGCCACAAATCTAGGGTGCCGGGGGCTGGGGACAAGATTTCTGTACAAATAAACACTGCTGGCCTATCAAGAGGGAGACCTTCCAGGGCACTCAGGAGAAGCCTCCCTGGGCAGAGCCAGGGTCATGTATCTGAGATCTTGGTGGTGAGTATGGGGGGGAGGGGTGCCCTCCAACCACCAGGGGTTTCCTGACCCAAGGCAGGGAGAACTGCACCCCCGAGCCCCCTCCTCCTGTGCTTTCTCTGCCTGACTCCTTCCCGGCTGACAACCATCTCAGTGCTCAGGGAACGGCAGTCCCGGTTGGTGGGCACAGCAAAGCACCTGGCCAGGCCCGCTGCCACAGACGGGGAAGGGTGGTGAAAATGTACGGATCAGCCGGTGTCGTTGCCGCTTCTGTCCTTCAAGCTGAACAAAACCCACGGCCAGACCGCGTCCAGAGGCCTGAGGCCAGCTGGCCCTGCCCACTCCCCACCCTCACTGTCCTCTAGATCCTCGGGGTCGGGGGTGCCTATTCTCCCCAGTTTGGGGACAATTTCCTCCAAATTTCCAGATGTCTGCACAAAGGCTCAGGGGAGCCTCATGGACCACACTCTCCACCTGTCCTTCCCAACAGGGTAGCCACAGCCTCCTGTGACCGTGTCCATCGACAGGCTCAGTGCCCCAGGCCACCGGACGGTAGCCACATGTGGCTGGTGGCTGCCAGGCTGGACATGCCAGCGCAGGCCTGCCCACCAGGGCATGGAGGTCTGTGGACAGTGATGTCTGGGGTCACACCTTCCAGGATAACCCCTGAGCTCCCCGCCTGGCGTCCCCCGACGTGGTCGGTTAATCAGGGGTGTGCCCCTGTGCGGATTTTTTGACTTTAGCCTCGGTTGGCAGAGGTGGGGTTACCACCTGCCATAGGACTTGCATGTACTAAGCCTTTTTCTTTGTTTATCTGAAATGCAGATTGAACTGGGCATCCTGAACTTGTATTTGCAAACCTGGCCACTTCACGTGCATGCGCCCAGCTCACAGGCATGGGTGCTAAGCTCTCCAGGGTGGGTATGTTCGTGACTGGTGTTTTCCTCGTAGGAACCTCAGACACGCAGCAGCACTGAGTCAAGAGCTTGCCCCATCCCGTCGGAAAGAGGCAGACGAGGGAGGAACGTGAGCCTCGGGGAGCCCGACTGGGGAGAGCTGTGTCCCCCGGGCATCCGTGCCAAAGACATGCCTGGAGCTTTCCAGAAAGGAATTCAACCTAAAAATGGAAACCGGCGCCCCTCCCCCACGCCCCCGCCTGTCTGTCCAGACTCCCAAGAGAGGGACCACTGGAAAACCAGCGGCAGACACTTCAAACAGTCACACCGCACTCGCCGTTCTCACAAGGGCCGGGAGGTAACCATTACCCGTGCTCGGCCCTTATCACCACGTTCCCAAGCAGCTCGGTTAGCCTGAAACAGCCAGACCCAAGAGGCCCGGGAGCTCGGCAGGTGCCAGGAACCCGGGACAGGGTCTGCCGCCCTTGGGGAGAGCAATGGTCCCGCCTCCCCTGCCTGTGTCCTTCAGTGGCCAAATCTTCGAGGATGTTGTTTCAAAGATTTAGTGCAGACCAGGCCAGGGTCCCCACCTTGCCCTCCCACTGCACCACGGCATGTACCGAGCCCCTGGCTGAGCGTGCTGGGGCCGTTCGGCGGGGGAAGCGGGGTGGGCAGGGGGCGAGGTAACAAATACACGTCCAGGGGGTGTCGGAGCCGGGTACACGACGTGAAGAATATGAAACAGAGCTCGGGACGAGTGGGCTGAGGGACAGGTGGTTGCAGTTGTCTCCACTGAGCCGAGGCCCCGAAGACACGACAGAGGTGCCACGGGGGAGCGGGCAGCAAAGCACTCCAGCGTGGCAAGGGAACAGCACGGGGCGGGCAAAGGCCCTGGGGCAGGAAGGACGTCATCATCCCTAGATCTCTGCTGACCGTTAAAGACTAGCTCTCAGGCTTCCCTGGTGGCGCAGTGGTTGAGAGTCCACCTGCCGATGCAGGGGACATGGGTTCGTGCCCCGGTCCGGGAAGATCCCACATGCCGCGGAGCATCTGGGTCCGTGAGCCATGGCCGCTGAGCCTGCGCGTCCGGAGCCTGTGCTCCGCAACAGGAGAGGCCACAACAGTGAGAGGCCCGCGTACCGCAAAAAAAACAAAACAAAACAAAACAAAAAAAACTGGCTCTAGGATTTGGGGTGTTTCCCCATCAGCCTTGACCTAGTAAGTAAAGAGGTCCATGCCGGGGGAAGTACCACACCCAATGCCAGCAGATGCCGGGGGTGGCCAGGCTTTGGCGTCAGGGATGGGCCGGGCTGAGGCGGCCTGGAGCCCAGGGCTCAGGTCCCCTCACCTTCAGCCCTTTCTTTGTTTTGTGTGGCCACAGCCAGGGTCCTCTCCACAGAACGTGGCTGAGTGGCCTGGCCTTCCAAAGAGGGAGGCTCCAGGGAAAGCCGTCACCCCCACTGAGAGGCCTGAGGGGCTCCATCTGTAACGACCAATGTCTCAGCTTTGTCAAGTGGCCCCAACGCCCTGGCTTGGGTGCCCCCCCCCACCTGTGGGCCGGGGGCAGGGCTGGTGGGCCTGCCGGGGCTCCTCTCCCAGCCTGAGCATCAGGCTGCGCTGGAGCGGAGCTGAGCGCCCGATGCACGCTTGCCTCCCAGCAGCCCATGATCATCTCCGCAGAATGATGGGCAAAGGTGGGGTTCTCTGTAAGTGGAACTCATTTTGGTTATTCGCTCGGCCTCCTAAGAGCGGATCACTTCCCACGGTGATGGCTCTGAGGCGGACACCCTTGGACATACGTCTTCGCACAGGGCTGTCATCTGCTCCTTAGGATCAAATCCTTGAGGTGGGATTTCTGGGTTGGACTCCCCTTAACCACCTGTCTGAGTCAGTTCAGGCTGCTTTCTTGCTGTGTCCAGACATAGGAGATGGGGCGGAAGGGAGACAGAAAAAGAGAGAGAGTGCGTGCCCTGGTCTCCTCTTCCTCTTCTCAGGGCACTAATCTCTTCATGGGGTCCCACCCTTGTGGCCTCATCTAAACCTAGCCACCTCCCAGGGGCTGCACCCTGACTCCCATCACATTGGGAGTTCGGGCTTCGACACTTGAATTTGGGGGTCACAGTGCAGCTCATAGCACAGCGCCAGCTGCAGAGGGATCGAGGCTCTAGCGCTGCCCCCTGCAGAGGGGACACTGGAGGACATGGTGAGGGGAGGCTTCCTCAGGCAGAGCTTTGGGTGGAGACAGAAGTGGTCCAGGGGAGGATTTACACGAACTCGTGGGCCATGGTGAACGGCTTCATGAGCTGCTCAGAGGACTGGGAGGAAACCGACTAGAAGAGAGGGGACGAGCAGTTCTAGGGAAGAGGCATTTGGATGGACCTCGAGGAGGGGCCAGAGTCACACGACAATGTCCACCAGGGGCACCGAGCAACCCCGTGGACAGGATGGCCGGACCAGTCCTCAGGCAGCCTCTATCCTTGACCATCCCTGTTTTGGGCAGAGTATTCATGGACGAAGTAGACAGAGCAGTAGAGTTTGAAGCTACCGTCTGGACTTCTCACTGTGGTTGATGTAATTCTACTATTGCTGTAGGTCCAGCTCTCAGTATCAGGGGCTGACCCTAAAGTCCCTGTCATGACACCACAACATCCCCCAAAGATACCAACCAGCCACTCGGTGGCCAGTTGGTTACATGGAACCATTTCCATGCTGGAAAGTCCAGGGACTCATCCTGATGGACTGTGTTCTAGGTATGGGTTTGCTTTTCCTGCACGTGGGATCTCCTCGGACACCATAACCAAGAACTCAGAGTGTCTGGTTCAGTAACAGAGGGTCTTGAACCATGTTGCCTCTGACCGTGGACCTAATGGTCCTACCATGTACCACACCATCCAGAACGGGCCAGCCTGGTAGAGGGATGGATGGGCCCCTGTGGTGCAGCTCAGAATGATGACATTCTAGAATGTAGAGTGCTCTTCCTTCATTTAGGGGTTGCTCCTTAAGCTGGGAACTATTGTATGGCGCTGTAGCCACAACTGGTTGAACACATGGACTTCAGAACCAAGTAGACCACAGATGGTCCCTCTCATCATCACCCCAAGTGACTCACTTTGGGAATGTGAGCTTCCCATCCTCACACTTTCGGCTCTGTGGTTCCCAGAAGAACACATTTCCACCAGGGATTACAGGCGTAAGAGTCCCACAGAATTTAGGACAGTTCCCTCTGGTTATTCAAGCCTCACTGTACCAGTAAACCAGCAGACACAAGAGAGCCATTGCCCTGGAAGGAATAATTGATCCTGACCATTGGCTGGGGAGAAGGGGGACTGCTATACAGTGGGATAGGGAGGAACATGCCTGGCTTTCATATGATCCACTGAGATCATTCATATGAGCTTTGGGACTCCAGTGCCCAGTTTTAACTGTAAATGGGCAAGTACAATAATTATGGCCTTAAAGGGCAGAGTAACTAGGACCTCTAGTGGGTCCCCTCAGTAGTCAAGTCAGCTAGACCCGGAGGAGAACTAATTCAGGGGAGGACGGCTAGAATAAGGAGATGATGAGCGTCAGTTTTAGTCTTGAAACCCCCACCCAACAGCTGTGGGGCTGTTGTTTATCACAGTGACTGTCTTATAACCTTTCCCAGGAATTAAGACCAGGCTCATGGAGGACCTGTGGCTGGATGAGGTGAACTTACTGTGGGAAGGAGGTGACTCTGAGACTGCGAGGGTGAAATGTCGTAGACCCTATTGGGGCCCCTCTCAGATCCTCGATCAATGGCGCCGTCTCCCCATTGCCTGAGTGCTGGGTGCTAATGGCTTATGTTGCCTCCTTCTGAGAATTGCTTTCAGGTGCCCTAGAGGTTATGGAAACCCCCAGGGGAGAGTCCTGGCCAATGACAGTAGAGTATAAAAGGAGAGACCTTGGTCTCTGCAGCACACTCTATGTTCTGGAGCCCAACCCCTTATGTTGCAGAGACTCTGTTGAGACCACAAGGGACCAGCTCTTTCCCTGCCCGCTTCTGCCCCTCCCTTGCAGGCTTTTGCTGGTTAACATGTCCCTGATACACACAACTACAGCCAGGGTCAGGGGAAGTGGACTCAAGGAAGACACTTAAGCCGACCCTTGCTGCTGGCTGGGCGACTAGAATTTTCCCTATGAAAACTGTGTCAGGAAAAACCATGGTAATCCCACTATGCACTCCAGAGTAAGAAAATCCTGTGTTCAAATCCCAGATCTGCAACTTCGTAGCTCTGGGGCCATGAGCAGCTCCCTCCCTTACCCTCTTTAACTTTCATTCTTTGTAAAGTGTGGAGAATAATGGAAACCCCAGGAAACTTAAAGGTTTAAATGACATGGTGCCCATAAAACACTTAGTAAAACATCTGCACATGGGTCAGCACTCAGGGCACAGTGGTCACTGATGACACAGAGAAGATAACGATGACGGAGACATTTGGTTCTACCACATCAGACTCCACCCTCTCACTGGTCTCTCTAACAATCAGATTTGAGTAAAAACAGGACCCCAGTCATCTAAATGCCTGGAGCTTAATCCCAGCCACTCTGTGGCTTTCTAAATTTAGAGCTTATAAAATTACTACATGGTTGGAAAGAAGGGAAAAAGGAAAAAAGTGGAATTGTGTGAATATACATATTCAAATGCTGGGGTTGAGGGAGATATGATATTTACGTCCTGATGACTGGGATATTCCCAAATATTTTTCCTAAGAAAACATCAACCCTCTGAACAATTCCACCACCTATTCAGTCCTTAGACTACACATCTCTCCCTGCTGGATTTTGAACCCCATTAAGATAGATGCATTCTTTTCACCAAGGGAGAGTCCTTGGTAATCTAGTAATCACCCTCATTCCCAGGCCATAATGTTCCTTTATAGAAATAGATAAGCTTCCAGGAGTACCAAATTCATCCTGATCTCTCCCAGGGCATCCCCTCTGTCTTAGTCAGTGTTAACTGCTTAGCAGACCACCACAGGCTGGGGGACTTATAAAGAACAGACATTTATTTCTCACAGTCTGGAGGCTGGAAGTCCAAGGTCAAAGTGCTGGCAGATTCGGTGTCTGGTGAGGGCTCACTTCCTCGTCAATAGACGGCCATCTTCTTGCTGTGTCCTCACATGGTGGAAGGGGTGAGGGAGCTCTCTATGGTCCCTTTCATAAGGGCACTAATCCCATTTATGAGGGCTCCACCCCCATGACCTAATCACCTCCCAAAGACCTCACCTCCTAGCCCCATCACATTAGGGTTTAGGATTCCAACGTATGGATTTTGGGGACATTCAGTCCATAACACTCTTCTTCTAACAGCTCCTGGCACCTGCTGTAGTGAGCAGACAATCTCCCCACTGAACTTTGGTCTATGAACCTTCCACTATTTCCACTGACAGGGGAGGCTCCTGAGTCCCTAACAATAGTCCTGGAATCTCTAGGCTGCTGCTTCAGGAAAAGTAGGTCCCTTTATGGATACAAAGAGGCTCTGGGACTACAGAAGGCTCCCTTAGTCCTGGCTGTCAGCAGCACCCTAAATAAACACTCCCCTCTCATCACATTAAACACCTCCTGTGAGGACCACAGGTGGACTGGATGGTCCTGAGGAACCCTGGACCCAGGTCAGACTTTCTCATTTGCATGCAAGATAATTGTACTCACTGTCTTCATCATGGTTCAATGTTTCCTGCTTGTACCTATTGCATTTTGGTAGTTATATGTGTATGTTTATGTGAGCGGTAAAATAGAGAGTGCTCCTTTTTTTCCCTAGGAATATTCCAATCAAGATAACCTGAGAACACTTCTGAATAAAAAGTAGCTTAGAAATGCCAGGCAAATATGATACACATCTTTTAAAAGGAGAGCTGAACTTGCAGAAGAGTAATGGAAATTTCCATGACCCAAAATACTAATTGAGGTGAGCTAACACTGTGGCTGCCTGGGGGCTGGCTCCCAGATGCTGGTCTTGATAAGGGGCTTGAAATGGGCTCCCAGAACAGGGGATGAAGCCCATAGGCCCCCAAGGGGAAAGTGTTTGGACTGAGACTTCTGCATGAAGCCGTGGTCCCCATACAATCTCAGTGAAAGGAATGAATATGAACAAGATCCACCTAGCGGCACACAAATATTACAAGAAAGCTTGTCATGCTTTACCTTGACTGAGATGGAAATTTTTAAAATCTGAAGAGAAGCATTTTCAGAATGGCAGAGTAAGAACCTCCAAAACTCTGCCCCTCCGTAAAAGCAAGGCGAACACTTGCAAAAGTGACCAAAACCAACTTTTTTAGGACTCTAGAAATTCATCTAAGGCCTCCAATAATTTGAAGAGCATTTCTTCAATAAAATGGTTGAATCTTAAGAACAGAGAGCTTTGTGGCATTTTTAACTTGCCCTACCCCATTCCCTTCTCCCAACAGTGTGGTGGCCTTAAAACCAACAGCATGTCAGTAACAATTGCTATAAAAAAACAGCAGCCCAACGGGCACTTGGTGGGGGAAGTTCCAACATATTCCTGGGAATCTAGAAATCCACGTACATGTGCAAGGGGGTGCACATGCCCAGGAAAAATCTGAGAAGGCCCTAATCTCTCACCTCCAGCTGAATTTGGGGCTCTGTACAAGGAGGAATTGAAGGCTAAGGCAGAGTAGTAACCTGCCTGCTGGAGCACTGAAGTGCCCTCATCAAAGTCTGAGAGATTTATTGATCAATGGTATTCAAGGAAATCTCTGTCCAAATATTCATTAACCACTAAGCAAACCAAGCAGAGACTTCAGTGGCCACAAATGACAGAGAATACATACTTTATAGAATTTGTTCAGGAAGGTCACTAAATAAACAAACAGTAGCAACAGCAAAAACTCTAGGGTGACACGAATCTAATTTCCAGACCTGTCACACTATATTATCTAAAATGTTCATTTTTGATTTTTTTTTTTTAGCCATTCCATGCAGCTTGTAGGATCTTAGTTCCCCCACCAGGGATTGAGCCCAGGCCCTGAGCAGTGAGAGCACAGAGTCCTAACCACTGGACCACCAGGGAATTCCTCAAAATGTTCACTTTTCAACAAAAAATTATGAGACTTGAACAGAAACAGCACAGTGAGGTCAATAAGAGAGGGAAAAAAAGAGCAGTCAGTAGAAATTTCCCCTGAGGAAGCCCAAGCATTGGACTTACTAGACAAAGATATATTTTTTTAATTAATTTATTTTATTTACTTATTTTTGGCTGCGTTGGGTCTTCATTGCTGCACGTGGGCTTTCTCTAGTTGCGGCGAATGGGGGCTACTCTTCATTGCAGTGCGTGGGCTTCTCATTGTGGTGGTTTCTCTTGTTGCAGAGCACGGGCTCTAGGCACATGGGCTTCAGTAGCATCATGCAGCCTCAGTAGTTGTGGCTCACGGGCTCTAGAGCGCAGACTCAGTAGTTGTGGCGCACTTGCTTAGTTGCTCCACGACCTGTGGGATCTTCCCGGACCAGGGCTCAAACCCGTATCCCCTGGATTGGCAGGCAGATTCTTAACCACTGCACCACCAGGGAAGCCCTAGACAAAGATTTAAATCAGCTACTATAAATATGTTCAAAGAACTAAAGGGAATCATGTCTAGAGAACTAAAGGAAAACATAAGAATGACATCTCACCAAGTAGAGAATATCAATAAAAAGGTAGAAATTATTTTTAAAATAATTAAAGAGAAATTCTGGGACTTCCCTGGTGGTGCAGTGGTTAAGAATCTGCCTGCCAATGCAGGGGACACAGATTTGATCCCTGGTCTGGGAAGATCCCATATGCCATGGAGCAACTAAGCCTGTGCACCACAACTACTGAGCCTGTGCTCTAGAGACCATGAGCCATAACTACTGAGCCCACGAGCCACAGCTGTTGAGCCAACGTGCCACAACTACTGAAGCCCGCGCACCTAAGCCCATGCTCCACAACAAGAGAAGCCACCTCAATGAGAAGCTCATGCACCACAACGAAGAGTAGCCCCTGCTCGCCACAACTAGAGAAAGCCCACATGCAGCAACAAAGACCCAATGCAGCCAAAAATTAACTAATTATTTTAAAAAAGAAATTCTGGGGTTGAAATTATAATAACTGACATAAAAAAAATCACTACATGGGCTCAAGGGCAGATTTGAGCAGAAGAAAGAACCAGTGAACTTGAAGTTAGGTAAATTGAGATAATCCATTCTGAAGAACAGAAAGAAAAGGGAATTTAAAAGAATTGATGGAGGCCCAGAGACCTGTGGGGTACCATCCAGCATGACAGCACACACATAATGGAAGACCCAGAATGAGAGCAAGAAAGGGGCAGAAAGAAATTTGAAGAAATAATGGCCAAAATTTCCCAATTTTGATGTAAAACTTTATACATCAAAGAGGTTCAGTGAACTCCAAGTAGAACAAACTACAAGAGTTCAGCCCCAAGACACATTATATTCAAACTGCTGAGAGACAGAGGCAGTGTTAAAACAGCAAAAGAAAAGATGACTTTCCATGAGACACTTTAAGTCAGAAGACAGTGAGATCACATATTAAAGCACCGAAAGAAACATGCTATCATCCAAGAATCTATATCCAGAAAAACTGACTTTGCATGAGACATTTTAAGTCAGAAGGCAGTGGGATCATATACTCAAAGCACTGAAAGAAACATGCTATCATCCAAGAATCTATATCCAGAAAAGCTACCCTTCAAAAATGAACAAGAAATTAAGACACTCCAAGATAAACAGAGTGAAACAATTCGTCACCAGCAGACCTGCCCTACAAGAAACACTAAAGGAAGTTCTTCAGGTTGAAATGAAAGGACACTAGACAGTATGTTGAATCCACACAAAGAAATGAAAAGTACCTATAAAGAGAACTACAAAGGTAAACATAAAAGATGTATTTTTGGTTGTAATTATTTTCTTATTCTATTTGATTTAGAAGACAACTGTGTACAATAATACTTATGAAACTGTGCTGATGGGCTTAATGTGTATAAAGATGTAATTTTTACAACAATATGGCACAAAATGGGGGAGTGAATAGAGGGAGCTATATAGAAAAGCAAAGTTTGTGTATACTATAGATAATAAATTAAGTTGATATTAATTCTAACTGGCTTACAATCATTTAAGATGTTAATTGTAATCCCCAGAGAAAACACTAAGAAAATAGAGTAAAAGAAGCAACAGTAGAAATAAATTGGCACACAGAAAGCACCTATTTTACACAAAAGAAAGTGGTAATGAAGGAACACGGGAACAAAAAGGACATAAGACATATAGAAAACAAACAGCAAAATCAGAGACATAAATTTTACATTATTTGAACTACACTTAATATAAATGGATTAATGCTTCTTATCAAAAGGCAGAGATTGGTCTTTTGAATAGATTTATAAAAATCATGATCTAACTACACACTGTGTACAAAAGACACATGTTAGATTCAAAGACACAAATAGTTTGAAAGTAAAGGGATGGGGGAAATATACCATGCAAAACAGAAATCAAAAGAAAGCCAGAGCGGCTATATTCATATCAGATAAGACAAACTTTAAGACAAAAATGGCATGAGAAACAAAGAAGGACATTTTCTAATGATAAAAAGAATCTGTCAGGAAGACATAACAATTATAAACATATCTTTCTAAAAACAGAGCCCTGAAATACATGAAACAAAAACTGATGGGATTGAAGAAAGAAACGGACAATTCACAATAATAGTTGGAGATTTCATTACCCCAGTTTTGATAATGAATAGACCTGGGAAGGAGATCATCAAGGAAATGGAAGACATCAAAAGCACCCTAAGACAACTGCACCTAACAGACATCTACAGAACACTCCACCCAACAACAGCAGAATGCACGTTCTGCTGGGTGCACATAAAACATTCTCCAGGGGAGACCATACATTAGGTCATAACACAACTCTCAATAAGCTTAAAAGGAATGAAATCATACACAGTGTGTTCTCAGACCACAATGGAATGAAAGTAGACATCAGTAACAGAAGAAAAATTGGGAAATTCACAAATATGTAGATATTACACAACACACATGGATCAATGAAGACGTCACAATGGAAATCAGAAATTACTTTGAGATTGATGAAAATGAAAACACAACATACCAAAGCCTTATGGGATCCAACCAAAACAGAAAATAGCAAGAAAGTTACAGCTAAAAACACCTATATTGAAAAAGAAGAAAGATTGCAAATCAATAACCTGACCTTCCAACTTAAGACACTAGAAAAAGAGGTGCTAACCAAACTTAATGCAGACAGGAAGAAGGTGTGATGGTTAATTCTGTGTGTCAACTCGATGGGCCACGGGGGGCCCAGAGATTTGGTGAGATGTGATTCTGGGTTTGTCTATGAGGATGATTCTGGAGAGGTTCACATCTGAATCAGTGGACTCAGTAAAGCAGGCTGCCCTCCCTGAAATAGATGGGCCTCATCCAACCAGCTGAAGGCCTGAATAGAACAAAAAGTCTGGCCCTCCTGTGAGTAAGAGGGAACGCCTCCTGCCTGACCACCTTCAAGATAGGACATCAGTATTTTCCTGCCTCAGGCTTGAACTGAAACACCAGCTCTCTCATCACTTCCTGGGTCTTGAGCCTGTCAGCTCTTGGAGCTACACCATCGGCTCTTCTGGTTCTCAAGTTTCTTCCAAACATTTAAAAAAGACCCCTGCACAAACTATTACAAAAAATTGAAGAGGGAATATTTTCTTTCTTTTTTTAAAAAATAAATGTATTTATTTATTTATTTTTGGCTGCATTGGGTCTTCATTGTTGTGTGCAGTGAGCGGGGGCTTCTCTTCGTTGCGGTGCACAGGCTCCTCATTGCAGTGGCTTCTCTTGTTGTGGAGCACAGGCTCTAGGCACGTGGGCTTCAGTAGTTGTGGCACGCAGGCTCAGTAGTTGTGGCTCACGGGCTTTGTTGCTCCACAGCGTGTGGGACCTTCCCAGACCAGGGATCGAACCCGTGTCCCCTGCATTGGCAGGCAGATTCCTAACCACTGCATCATCAGGGAAGTCCTGGGAATATTTTCTTTCTATGAAGGCGATAATATCCTGATACTAAAGTCAGACAAAGACATCCCAAGAAAAGAAAACTAAACAAGAATCTAGAAAAAAGACTAGAATCCTTAATGAATATTGATGTAAAAACTATCCAAAAATACTAACAATTTGAATCCAATGACATAATATAAAAAAGCTTATACACTATGACCAATGGGAATCTATGCAAAGAAAGTAAGGCTAGTTTAACATATGAAAATCAATTAATTTAATACAGCAAATTAATAGAATAAAGGACAGAAACAACATGATCCTCTTAATAAAGGCAGAAAAATCATTTGACAAAATTCAACACCATTTCATGGTAAAAACACTCAACAAACAAGGAATATAAGATTTCCTCAATCTTATAAAGGACATATATGAAAAATCAACAGCTAATATCATACTTAACGCTGAAACTCTGAAAGATTTTCCTTAATATCAGGAATAAAACAAGGATGGCAGTTCTCTCATCACTTCAGCATTGTACTGGGGGTAATTGCCAGGGCAGTTAAGCAAGAAAAAGAAATGAATGTCATCCAGTTTAGAGAAGAAGCAAAACTATATTTATTCACAGATGACATAGTCTTGTATATAGAAAATCCTAAGGAATAGGATCTATTAGAACTAATAAACAAGATATTTGTAGGATACAAGATCAATGTACAAAAAGCAATTATATTTCTATACACTAGCAACAAACTCTCTGAAAATGAAATTAATAAAACCACTTCATTTATAATAAGTAGCTTCAAAAAGAATGAAATCCTTAGGAACAAATTTAACAAAAGATGTTCATGACTTGTACACTCAAAATTCTAAAACACTGTTGAAAGGAATTAAAAACCTAAATAATGGAAAGACATTTATGTTCATGGATCAGAAGATTTAATATTGTGAAAATGGCAATATTCCCCTAATTGATCCAGAGAGTCAATGAAATCTCTATCAGATTCCCAGTTGGCTTTTTTTTTTTAAACAGTAATTGACAATCTTATCCTAAAATCCATATGCAAATCCAAAGGAACCAGAAGAGTCAAAACAACCTTGGAAAAAAATGAACAAATGGGAAGGAGGTGCATGTCTGAAGGACACAGGAACCAATCAAAAGAGCTTTCAGTGGCCAAAGCTGGAACAATTTGAGGAATATAATAAATAATAATGGTATTAGATTAAAACCCAGAGGGGAAAATATCCATGGATTCATAAACAAATGATTAAATAGATAAATAAATGTGGGAGAATAGGCAACTCTTCTGTTCAGAAACATTTCAATTAATAAATGTAAAATGAATGGATGGAAATTCAAAAATCATCATTAGAAAACCACAATAGTCATTGCTGTAGGCAGGATCCATCAATAAAAGCTAAAATTAGTAGTTAAAAGTTTAAGGACAAACAGGATTTTGTATAACCTCAAAGTATTTCCCCTCAAATATTTCCATTAGTTACAAATGGAAAACAATAACTTTACAGTGTAAAACCTGACAGAGACCACCTTATCCAAGAGGTCAGGGTTAACATCATCTGTCCTAAGATATAGCGACATCACTGCTCCCTGACAGCATGCACTGAGAAGGATGTGGCATTTTTGTGGCATTCTTTCCTCAAAATGCCAAACTCCACGTAATCATGAGAAAACAAAAGAAACTCAGGTTTCTAGACATTCTTCTAAATACCTGACGTGTACTCTTTAAAAGTGTCAATGTCCATGAATGACAAGGAAAGACAAGGATGTCACAGATTGGAAGAGACCACATGCCAACCGACCACCGTGGATTGGATCCTGGAACAGAAAAAGCACATTGGTAGGAATGCTTCTGGAATCCAAAAGAGGGCTAGAATTTAGTCTTTTTTAAAAAACGTACTAAAAAAGAAATATAAACATCAGCAAAAATCTCTTACCATTAAAGATAATGCAAAATAGACCCATGAAACACACCATTAGAATCGCAACATTTTAGAGGGTAGTCTCCAAAATATTCAATAAATAAAAATTCCAAATCTAAACACTTTCACAAAATACTAACAAAGAAATAACACCCCCCAAATCATTTAACAAAGCTAAACTCACTTTGATAGTCAAGAGCAAAGGCAATACAAGAAGCGAAAATTATAAGCTAAATCCACTTATGAACAGAGATTTTTAAAAATTCATAAATAATACAGCCAAAAATTAAATTCAGCAAAATGAAACATGCAAACAGATAAAAGAAAAACTATTGTTACCTAACTGGGTTTATCAGAGCAATGCAAATAGTTTAACATTAGAAAGTTTAATTCACATCAGTTACCTTGAGTAGTAATTAGGCTTAGGTTTAAAGCATTTGACAAAAAAAGTCAAATACGCAGTAAACACATAAGGTTTAATTCTCCCGGGATGGATAGAGGCCATCCACAGCTAGTGTGGCAGTTCCCTTTAGGAGGTTGTCTGAGGGTTCAGGCTCTCTCTATTTTGTCCTGCCCACCTCTAAGGTGCGCCCCTCAGCTGTCTGACCCAGGAAGATTCAAGACCACAACCACATGTCTATGTAGGACAGAGGCCACAAGAAAGATCAGAGCATCCTTATGTGCACAATCCTGAAATTGTCCATTCACTTCAACTCCAATGAGTCAAACTGTTGTCATGACTACAACTAGCTTCAAGGGAGGCTGGGTTGTCATTCTGGGCAGTCATCCACTGAGCTCACAACCTGCAATTCTACTGTTGTGAGAGAACAAATGAATTTCCATCTACTTATTACACCATCTCAGAGCCCAAGCTGTGTCAGTGATGTGTGTTCCTCTCCCTGGATCTGTGTAGAACACTGGGAGACCCACCATCCACCCCTGACGCAGCCAACCCACAACAGGGTGAACGGGAACTTAATTTCAAGTGTGATTAAGGTGGCAAATCAGTAGATAGGGAAATTTTTCTCAGTGGGCCTCACCTACTCACATGAGCCCTTCAAGGGAGCAGCGCTGTTCTGGGGGAAGAAATTTGGAGCCTCTTCCATTAGAGAGAGCCATTATACATGAGGGACAGTCTTCATTGCTGGCTCTGAGGTTGGAGGGGGCCACCTGGCAAGAACTTGGAGCTGAGACCAGACCCTGGCAGCCTGCCAGCAAGAAAACAAAGGCCTTAGTTCTGCAACCACAGGGAACTGATTTTTGCCAACAACCATGAGCTCCAAAGAGGATTCCAAACTTCAGAAAGGAACATGATCCAGATGACACCTTGACTACAGTCTTGTGCAACCCTGAGCAGAGAATGGTCGGGCTGTACCTGGATTCCTGACCCACAGCAGCTCTGAGACAATAGGTGATGTTCTCAGCCACTAAGGGTGTGGTATTTGTTACGCAGCTTAGAAGACTGATACACGTCCCATCTCTGTTTACAACTTCCTAGCTCCATGCTGATTTCATCCTCATCCTCATGGACTCAGGGAGCAGAACAGAGCTCAGAAACAGATGCATATTTACAAGGGCACTTGCTTCTGATAAAGATGGTAGGACAGAAGAGTAGGGAGAGGATGGTATTTTTAATCAGTTGCACTGGGTCAACTGGATAGTCGTACAGTGAAAAAATGAAACTTGGCCCTTACCTCACACCACGCAAGAGTTATATATTCTAGGTGGAGGGCAGCTCTAACTGGGAAAGGAAAAACAATAAAGCTTCTAGAGGGTCTTGTGGACTATGTTCATGACCTCACCAGGCCAAGACTGAACAGGGCACCCAAACTGAATTACGTGAAATGAAGGGATTCTATCCATTACAAAAGACAATTATGGGAGTCAAAAGAAGCGAGAGCATGGGCCAGGACCTCTGCAGCAATGTAAGTGACAAAAGGATGGCTTCTGGAATCACAGGGAAAGTGCACGGATCAGTAAGTCTCAGCAGGCAATCTTACAGAAACACGGGCACAACTGAGCCAGGCTCTTCATGAAGGTGGAGCAGCAAATGGCCAGAAAGCATGAAACAATCTCAGCCTTTTTAGCCTCCAGGAAAATGCAAGACCACGATAAGCTATCCCGGCTTGGCTAAACTGGAAAGGCTGACAAGGCAAGTCAGCAGGAACAGGGAGCAACAGGAACCCTCCCGCGTGGCCAGAGGGGCCCACTGCAAGTTCATGCCCAAAAGCAGCGGCACACAGCTGTATCCACAGGCATCCACAGGATTGTGGATAAGACCCTTCATCAAAATATCATAAAACTGGAGACAGCTCAGTAGTAGAATGGATGGATAAATAATTCATTTAAACAAGAGAATGCTTCAGGGGAACAGCACTTACACCCTGCAGGAAACCACAAGACTCACCCACAGAATATGCCACGTGGTCCCTCCTGCCTGAAGTTCAGAAACACAGAATGAATCCACGGTGTCACGTCAGGATAGTCACTACCTTTGGTGCTAAAGGTGGGGTCGTGACGGGAAGGACCCGAGGGGGCTTGTGGGGTTCCAGAATGTTCTGTTTCTGGATCTGGGTACTGAATACACGGGTGTGCCCACTTTGTGAAAATTCACCCAATTGCACATTTACGACTTTTGCATTTTTTTTTCTGTATGTATGTTGTCTTTTAATAAAATGTTCATTAAAAAAAACACAAGAGAAAGCAAAATGACAAAGGATTCCAGTAGAAAATTGGGTAAAAGCTATCAGGGGCTTTTACAGGGCCGGTAACACGAATGCCTTAACTCCTGGCAGAGATGCTCAAACTCACGAGCCCCGAGGGAGCTGCTCATCAAAGCAGGAGTGACAGGCCCCCAGAGCCCAGCCGGGCACCGGGAGAGATCTGCTGACACCAGTGCTGGGGACCTCTGTCACATCGCCAGCAGCTGGAGGCACCCGTGTTGACGCAGCGCCCCCAAGCGACCTGGCAAGTTTTGCAGGTGAAGACATGCCTTCCTGGCAATCCCGCCCTTAAGAAGCTCACCTGTGGGTGTCAAGGAACCTTTGCAAGAAGGTCCATCTTAGCATCATTCACAATAGCAGAACCTGAGAAGGGTCCGGGATGCCATCCCCAGGAGAGGGGGCGAGCATGGGGGCGTGGGGCTCACACCCACCGACCGGCATCGTCACACGGCAGCGCGGCCACGGCGCCGGTCATCCCTCGGGGGAGCCGACGCCAGCATATGCCCTTCAACCAACACGCGAAGCAGAACTGGGTGTGTGACCCTGACAGGAGGATGCAAGCCAGGCCTGGGGATGGTCAATGCCACAGCGAGAGATGCTGGGGGACACAGAACGGGATCGAGGGCCATCCGTGTGACCAGTGTGACAAAGGCGGTGTCAGTGTGAGTGGGGATGGGGGTGGCATGTTATCCTCCATACTTTTTTCTGTGCTGGAAAGATTCCATGCTTCTGAACAATCCTTTGAAGAAACCACAGACATAAGAACAATGGTGGCCTCAGAAAGCGCCGTGACCCCCTTCTCCCTGGGGAGCCTCCCTGCCCCATCGTCCACCCTTCTCAGCCTGATGGAGATGGCACCTCCCCGGGCAGACCCGTCCTCCAGTCCCCTTGCTGATTTCATACCTGGGGCCACAGCCACAGCCGGTCTCTGGGACACGGTTTGCTCATCTCCCCCAAGGGATATGTGTCGTGGGGTAGATTCCTAAAAGGGTGTTTCGGTTCCCGAGGGGAACAGACCTGAGTTCTGACCCCAGCTCCCCAGCCTGTGCTGACTTCCTGGGCCCCTCCCACTGCCCGCACCCGGAGGACCCCCGCAGTGAGGCAGGCAGGTGCATGCTGGCCCGGGAAGGCTCTTCCACCACCAGAGGGGTGATGGGCTGAAGGGCCCTCATTCAGCCAGATTCAGGGTACAGCTACCTGGGCCATGGTCGTGGTGACACTGACCATCCTCATTGTGACGCTGGGCAAGTCCTCTGCTGCCCAGACAAAGGAAGGCCTGGCAACAGGACCCTGAAGCTCGCAGAACGCTGGGCCCGGGTTCCCACAGCAGGGACCTTGGGCAGGGGTCACAGGAGGGCCACCACCCTGCTTGACCTGCATTTCCCTGGCCTGGGGCTCTTAGAGGGCAGGAGAGGAAGGCTAGCCAGCCCTAAGTTAATGGCCCCTGACTCTCACTTCCTCAGGTGTTAAGCCCCCCTTCCCTCTGCCCACTAATTATCTGGAGGTTTTCCAGAGCCCTGAGCCTGAGAAGGGATTTCTTGGGGGATTTGGTTTGGACGGGGAGAGCCTTTCCTGCAGGAAGGGCCTCCAGGTGCCAGCCCCCAGCTCCAGACAGAGGACCTGTTCTTCATCTCCCCTCTGTGCACATGCAAATTGGATTCACTGACTTCCTGGTCCTTCTGGCCTCCATTGGGCCACCAGCCACCAGCACAGGCCACCCAGCCACCCCATAGCCCATGCACCAGCCCACAAGACTGTCCCATGTGCACCCCAGAAGGGAGGGAGTTCATGCACCAGCTGGACACTTAGTAGGAGCTGAGTAAGTACTAACTGAATGGATAGACATGTGAATGGATGGATGGACTTGTGTGTGGGTGGATGGATGGGTGGATGGATGGATGGATGGATGAATGGATGTGTGGATGAGTGGGTGGATGGGTGGATAGATGGATGGATGAAAGGTTGGATGGATGGATGGATGGCTGGATGGATGGATGGATGGATGGGTGGATGGATGATGGATGATGGATGGATGGGTGGATGGATGATGGATGGATGGGTGGATTGGTTGGGTTCTACCTGAAGCCAAGTTTTCCTCCTGAGACACTTGTTTAGATAAATCCTACCAACCACTCCCCCAGGCTCTCAGGAATACTAGCAAACCGGAGTCCTCGTTGGCCAGGAAGCCATACTTGGTTTAGCTTTTGTGACAGAAACCACACCTTAAGGACCTGAGGCAGCTTCCAGACCTTGATCAGCTGGATCAGGGGTGCTTTGACGGGCTGGTTGGCTTCAGGGCCCCTGTCAGCCTCCCTCTTAGCAGTGTTCTGACGTTCACCCTGGCAGGATGGGGCAGGCAGGTGAGGGACACCTTAGGACAGCAAGGAGATAGGCTCTTCCCAAGTCCCAAGAGGAGCTGGGAGCCTCGGGACTGGCATCTTTCTCTGAAAAAGTGGAAGGCATGACAAAGCCCATTCTGCTCAGCAAAGGACTGGAAACTCTGTGTAACCACCATCAGCCGTGGCTCAGGAAGTTTCTTCAGGATGGGAAGACAGCTAAGATATTAAAAGCAGGAGCACTCTTGGAAGAGCAAACGCGGGAGTTTGCGAGGCAGCAGTGCATCGGCGGGGACACAGGTGGTGTCTGGACGGGGAGGCTGCCTAACTAAGGGGAGGCCACGTCTGTGGGACCCTTGGTCTTGGAGCAGGCCGGGCAGATGTCTGGGAAGGGCGTGGATCCCGAGGTCTGGAAGGGCCTGAAACCTCAGCCCAGGGAAGAGGCAAGAGCAGTGTCCACTGGGACACAGTCGGCCGAGTGGTGGGGCGTCTTGACTGCAGCAACGGCCTCTCGCCCTTTGGAGGTTTGCTAAGAGGCCGTTGCCGTCTCTGTGCAGAGTATTAGTGAGTTCTGTATATGCCAATAAAAAAATAAAAGCCACTATTAAAATGAACCCCTGGCACATACCTGGTTTCGATCACAGAGGAACTGGCCTTTTGCACTGGAATTTGCAGCATCTGTTCCAATTAAGCCTCGCTTTTCAGCTTAAAGATATTAGCCTGATCACTCGTGTTCTGTTTGGACATGAATAGCGCATTGTCTGCCCCGAGCAGTGCTGCAGCCGTGCAGACACCATTAAACAGCTTGGCGGCCCAATTAGAAGTGGAGGTGGGCTGGCAGGGGTGGGAGCGGGGATTGACCACCAGGGCCAGGCTCCTCGTGGACACAGGTTGGGGGACAGCTAACGTGGACCATGTGTGGCAGGGCGGGCTCTGCGACAAGCACAGACTTAGCCGTCTTGACGCTGGTGTGCCCTGTGCCTGAGCAAGGCGGCCGGAGCAGGGAGCAGGCAGCCCCCTGTGGGGCCTGACAGATGGGCGTCTGGGCAGATGCTGCGACCCAGAGTTCTCACGGGAGACCCAGGCAGCGTTCACGTCCGTGTCTGCCAGCCTCACACGAGCCCCTCCCTCCCCTGGTGGCACATGAACATACTCGCACACATTCACACACACTCTCACATTCTCATTCACAGGCTTTCACAGGCACATACACACACACTCACATGTACACACACACACACACACACACACTCTTACTCGCGCATATGAAACTGCAAGTGCCACACCATCCCCACTCCCACCCCCTGTGACCAGCACATTATCTTATGATTGCCTTTTTTTCTGCTTAAATGCCAAACTTAGGAAACATGTCTGGGCAAATTGAGGGGTCCAGTCAAGAAGAAAGGGTGTTGGAAAAGATGGATGGATAGATGGTTAGATGGGTGGATGGATGGATGGGTGGATAAGTGGGTGGATGGGTGGATGGGTGGATGGATGGATGGGTGGATGGATGGACGGACGGATGGATGGATGGATGGATGGATGGATGGATGAATGGGTGGATGGGTGGATGGGTGGATGGGTGGATGGGTGGATGGGTCGATGGATGGATGGATGGATGGATGAATGGGTGGATGGGTGGATGGGTGGATGGATGGATGGGTGGATGGATGGGTGGATGGGTGGATGGGTGGATGGATGGATAGATGGGTGGTTGGATAGAAGGAAGAATGGATGGATGGATGGATGGATAGATGGGTGGGTGGATGAGTGGATGGATGGGTGGATGGATAGACGGATGGATGGATGGATGGATGGATGGATGGATGGATGGATGGGTGAGTGGATGGGTGGGTAGGTGAATGGGTGGATGGGTGGATGGATGGATGGGTGGATGGATGGATGAATGGATGGATGGATAGATGGGTGGGTGGATGGGTGGATGGATGGGTGAGTGGATGGGTGGGTGGGTGGATGGATGGGTGGATGGATGGATGGGTGGTTGGATGGGTGGATGGAAGAAAGGATTATGCATAGCTGGCTGGATGGATGTGATGAATCTATGTGTGTATGTATGTATGTGTGGTGGATGAATGGGTGGATGGACGGATGGATGGATGAGGAGTAGCTAGGTAGGTAAGTAGAGCTATGTGATGGAGGATACTAGAAGCCAATACAATGGAGTGGGATTCTGATTATTTCCTATTTCTTCCTCTCACTTCCTAGACTCTCCACATTCTCTATAGCAAACACACATTACTTCCATCATCTGACATAGACAGAGATTCCAACACTAGTCCTCTCATTCCAGAGACCAAGGGGGGAAGAATTCTGATGCACCAAGAAGCTGGCCTGTCCTTGCACTTGGTTTTGAAACAGAGGGGCCTCTCTCTCCTCTGGCTCAGCTGGCGGCCGCTATGACATCATCCCTGTGGCGTGTAACTTGAGAAGCGTGTCAGGAAGCGGTGGGACTGATTGATCACGCGTGCTGCTGTCCTCTCCCAGGAGGCCTCGGGGCAGGTCCAATGGGCAGCTGGCCATGTCTCTCAGCTGTGCTTAGGCTGAGAGCTGCATCTTCACCCCACTGGCAGAACTCTGCCAGTGAGCCTGGGAGGATCACGTTTCAGACGGGCTGGCATCAGGGCGCATCCCTGCTAGGTCGCCCCACCCCCTCAGCCCAGCCCCCTGGGTGGGCTGCAGTTGCTGCTTCTTCTCCGGACTAGACAAGACGGATGGTGGGGCAGCTGTGGGAGGCTGGCCAAGGCGTCAGGGCAGTCGTGGCTGGATGGCGGGGTCGGGAGGTGGACAGGGTCCAGGCAGCCTCAGCCACACGCTGGAATGGAGACAGCCGTCCTATCTGATTTCTGTCTGAGGCCACATGAGGAGCAGGTGCATTTGCGAGGCCTGGGGAGTGTGGGTTCTATCGGGGTTACTCCTCGACGCCTTGGTGCTGAGGCTGCAAAATAGAATCTCCGTCTGCCCCGGAGGGTGGTGTAGGAACAGCATGAGAGCTCAGCTCCATGCCTGGACAGGAAGGGACCGGCCAGGGGTCCTGTCTGGCCCCCTGGGACAGGACTCAGAGCTCCCATCTCTGGTGGGTTTCGGGGATCACGTGGATATCCCACCCCTGGGACGGAAAAACCCCAGCAGGAAGGCTGCATGAGACACTCTCCCTTCCCCCCACTCCAGTATCGTTTCTGTACCCCCAGCAGGCGAGACTCATGCCCAGGAAATGGGCCCCTCATGACGTGGGAGGGGTCTCTCCTGAGGTCCCCTGTTATTTTTTATCAGGCAAGCACTCAGGACATCGTCTCCCAGCTAGGATACCCCGGAATCCCTCATTGCAGAGACGCCCACATGCCTGAAGCTTGCAAGCGCATCCTCTGTAATCTCGGAAGTGCTGGGGCCAGGTCCTAGGGGGCGATACCTGGGCCTGGAGAGGGCCCCTCACTGCCCAGAGCCCCACTTCATCCACCTCAGGGTCTCCAAGGCGACTGTCTGGAAGAACCCAGGAGTCAGCCTCTGCTTTGAGGCATCTTCCGGGCTTGCCAGGGAGGATGGAAGGCCTGCCACCGGCCCCTGTGAATACCCTTTGGTGTTTTTTGAGCAACACTGCTAGACACTGGGCCCGAGTCCCCACAGCCACCCGGAAGCGGGTCTGACCACCTGGCAGAAGGGCCGAGCCTGGACCAGGTGCTGTTTCGAACCCTCGCAACTACTCCTGGGGCCAGAAATCGTTCTTGTTCTCACTCCCACCAGGGGGAACTGGGGCTCAGAGAGGTGAAGCAATTTGTCCAAAGCCACACAGCAGAGCCAGGACTTGAGCTGAGCAGGGCTGTTGTCTCCCCGAAACACCTCCTCCATGGCATCAGGTCGAAAGGTCCAGGCCGGGCCCACGGTCCCCGCCCCCACCGTGGGGCTTGCCCACTGCACCGTATTAGCTAATGCAGTGCACAGAAGATGTTAAAGAAAAAAATCAATTTATGATAAAACTGGCATCTAGTTCAGGGCAAAGACAATTACCTTTGTGTTCAAGAGAAGCGGGGAGAAAGCACTTATTTAAATTGCTGTCTTATAACTACCCAAGGAGCTATTTTCAGACACTGTTCAATGTTTTTTCTTCTTTTCCTGGAGAAATCCACCTTCTCTCTGCCCCGTGTGTGCCAGGCTCGGGCTGGGAGGACGCATGTCTGCAGAGCCCACCAGACCCCCACCTGGCACTGGCTGTCCCAGGAGAGCCCCCTCCCAAGGGCCGGGGCGAGCGGGGGTCCCCAGGATGCCTTTCCAAAGCTGTTGAAAGGTGAACTTTGGAGGTCTTGAAGGCAACGTTGCCTTCCCTCCTTGGTATGGGGAGACGGGTCAGGCCCCCCTCACCAAGGCAGTTAAAAAGTAAACATAGCCCCCAAATCACGTTAAATATGTTATGAAAACACACGGCAGGCGGTGTGGATATTAGGTCATTTCTCATAAATATTAATACCGGAGTTTTCCAACGGGCAAAATTAACGAAACAAAGATGCCTCTTCACTTGCAACCTCATATACTAGACGTCCCTGGAACAGACCCAGCAGGGAGGGGAAAACCAAGTCAATTCAGCCCAAAAAAAGGCTTCTCTGCACTCGCACGGAGGCTGCCAGTTGAGGTTGGCAGGAGGCGGGCTCTCCAGAGCCTGGAGCTGACCGGCTGAGGTGGGCGATGCTTCAGTGAGAAAGGGCAAGCCAGGGCCAGGGCTCCATCAGGCCTGGGAGTTGCCCCTCGGCGGGCTTAGAGCATCTCACCCCTGGGCCCCCAGGCGCTTGCTCCCACCCTGCCCGACCGTGTGTGGAGAGATGCTGGTACAGTGCCCCCTTTCTGCAGGGAGTCTTCTCCCAGGCTCCCTGGACCACCCCTCAGGGCCAGGGCCCCATGTATGGGGCTGGCCTTCCGAAGCCCCTGGTGAGGGAGTTCATGACTTCACCTGCATGCTCGCAGCATCCAGACTCTGCGGCCTCTCTCTTCGGGGTCCGTTCACTGCGGTCCCCCTGTGTGGGCTCCAGGGTGTCCTGCAGGGAGAGGGCCCGGACGCTCTGCCCTCTTCTCTCCAGCCCGTTGGCCCAAAGGAGGCCGGGAAGGAGCAGAAGAAGGTAGTCTGCAGTGGCCACGTGGGCTGGTGCTGGACGCCAGGCTCACTCTGATTCTCCAAATGCAGCCGTCATGGTAGCTGCACCAGTACCTGCCGCCCAGCTCAGCCCGAGCGGATGGCAGCGAGGAAAGGACTCTGGAGGGAAGAAAACCTCATCGTAAAAACTAAAAAGCATCTGCACGGACTGGCCACACAGTTGGTGGAGGACCCCAGCAAGCCTCTTTGTCTGCAACGAGGGCCACGGGAACACTGGTCCAGGGGCCTTGCTGCCCCAAAGTGGGATGACCCTGGAGGCCCCATGGACCCACACACTGAGGCCGGGCCTGGCACCAGCTGGGACTCAGGTGCTGGAACCAGGTGGACGTGGCCCAGGTTGTGTCTGTGTCGCCTGCCCGCCTGGAACAGGTACCTAGAGGCCCTTCACCTCTGATTATCTACTTACTTTTCATTTGAAAGGGTGGTTGTAAAGTTCGACCACTGAACACATATAAAGAAAATATGTTCATGATCAACTGGCTCAAACCAGGGGACCCGGGGGCCTTTGAAAAGCAGCAAAGGAAGAGACGTTTGGAAAAGGTGCATTGTCTACAGAAACATGAACATGAGGAGGACAGCAGAGGCCCTGTGAGGAAGACAGTGGGGAAAGTCCTGGAAGGGAAAATCCGGCGAGCTCAGAATCCCACACCCAGTGAGAACAGCTTTCCAATGCAAAAGTGAAACAAAGGCCTTTTCGGACAAACAAAAGCTGAATGAATTCATCCCTGGCTATAACTCACACCACCAGCAACATTAAAGGAACTGAACAGCTGACAAACTTGACAAAAGGATGAATCTCAAAGGGATCCCTCTGAGTCAAGGAGGGTCCATCCTGAGGGATTCCATTTGAACAAAACTCGAGGAAACACAAACCAAGCTGTAGCGGTAGGAAGCAGACCAGCGCTTGCCCGGGGTCGGGGGTGGGCTGGCGAGGAGGGGAGGTGACAATAGGACACAGGGGGACTTTGGGGTGATGGGTATGGTCAGTCTTTATTATGGTGATGGTTTCACAGGCGTATACCTATGTCAAAACGTACAGTCACATGTTTTAAATAGTGCAGCTTCCTGTATGTCAACTATACCCCAATAAAGACCCCCCTTAAGCTGTTATAAAAGAACACAGGACAGTGCCTGACATGTGACAGTACACAGCCTGTAAATGCTGACATTGCCCCAAACCATTTACGAGGGGGGGGAATAAGTGAATGAATGAGCTCACCCTCCACCAGCTCTTGTGTGGGCCCATTTCGCAGATGGAGCCCAGGCAGGCTGAGGGGCAGTGGCTGGGGTCTGGCCCGCCCCCAGGGCCCTCCAGCAGAGGTGCGCCCTTATCCCAACTCCACTGCTTGCAGGAGCCCCCTGGGAGCCTCCCTCTTGCTGGGTTATTTTTGGAGCTGTTAATGACTCTGCTTTCCTTTCCAATGACCTCAAGTGTTCCACTGCCCCAGACCCCACCTCCTGTGCCGTGTGCCCAGAGCCTGAGGGCCCCCTCTGTGCATCACTCGCCCTGCCTTGGTTTACTCTCCTGTGTGCCCCTTACCATGGCTGCTGCCCTTGGATGAGGTGGTCAGGAGAGGAGCAGTGCCCACAGGTGTCGTGCGGGTGAGGGGAGATCCGGGGGCCTCCGCCCACCAGCCCCAGCTTCTGCGCTGCCTCCCAGGCCAGGGAGCAGGGTTGGAGCTCGCCTTGGACTCTGGGCCTGGGCCGTTTGGGCTCTGAGGACTTGTCAGTCGCCTTCCCTAACACTTGCGGGGAAAATGCACGCAGCATTTTATTAGCCCAAAGCCACTTTTCCCCTTGATTTCTAAACCCCTGTGTATTTATAAAGGAAATTTAATCGGGTTGTTTTTAATTCTCTCACACTTAACTCATCAAAACGCTATTTGGTAAGAGTAAGAGCAGACCAAGGGCTTCTCCGGAGCTGAGGCCCGAGGGCTGCACAGGGCTTGCCAAGCAGCCGGGTCCACCCTGGAAGGACACGCAGGGCCGAGATGGCGTTTCCTTCAGCAGAGTTGTCTCCGGCCCTGAGGGGCCGGGAAAAGGTCCTGCAGGGGCGTAGAGGGGGTGGCCCTCCCCAGCCAGCACGACCCCCCCTTCCATCGAGGTTCTGAAGAATCTTAGAACATGGATCCAGCACCCCAGGTTGAGCCCAAGTTTGGTCCAGCCCCCAGCTCTGAGGCCAGGGGGTCCAAGGACACAGAGGGGGACGTGGAGGCTGTGCTTCTTGCCCACCCGACGGCCCCCTTGAGACAGAAGGCGTCCCCAGGAAGGAGGGGAGTGGTGTCCACAGAGGCCCGGCATAAGCCTGCCCTCAGAGTCCAGGAGGCCGAGCCCAGTGGGTGGACATCTCTGCTGCCCGCCAACAGCCAGGAATGCTGGGCAGCCATGCATCCAGAACACAGCGTCCATCCATGGAACACGCTGTCCACAGTTTGTGAGAATTCGGCCCTGCTGACCTTCCTTCTGCCGGGAGAGGTCCAGCTGGTCATGCCAGGATGGGAAGGAGACAGCAGGAGCATCCTCCCCAGCCAGAGGGCGGGGGACACCCATGAGTGTCCGAGAGAGGGACCCAAGACAGCTGGGCACCAGCACACCTCTGCCCTGAAGTAGCTGCCAAGCCGCTGGAAATGGAGTGCAAAGCGTGAGCAAGCAAAGCACGGGGTAGCCCCGGGCAGAGCAGAGCAGGGTGGCCAGGGAGCCGACAGGCCTGAGAATCCAGGCGTCCCGGCATGGTTTGCGGTGTCGGGGGTGAGGAGGGCTGGGCAGCCAGTCGCCGGGCCCAGCAGAGTCCTGGTGAGGACAGCGGAGGCCCCTGTCTTCTGGGCACGGCCCCGTCTCTCCTCCCCTGGCCTGGATGGACACCCTGACACCCCAGTGGGGGTGGGGCACAGGCAGGAGCAGGTACTGCTGGGCTCCCCCCACATGCACGCACACACACACACGTGCACACACACGCACACACACACATGCACACCCACCCACACATGCACGCACACCCACACACTCACGCACACACCCACACACACGCACACACTCACACATGCATGCACACACATGCATGCACACACACATGCATGCACACACACACTCCTACTCAGACAGTTCACACCGTGATGCACTCACGCTGAGGTTCCCGGGCCCCGCCTCCCCCAGCTGTCCTCCACTCCACCAGCTCCGCCAAGTATGCAACTGGGGGGGGCACCACCTCCTGAAGGGCCGAGCCCCCTCCCCTCTCAAAGCCTACTGGTCCCTCAGTGTCCAGCCCTAGGCTATCCTGCCTTCTCTTCCTTGTCCTCCAGAGCAGAGGGGTGAGGGGAGATGCTGGGTGGAAGAGTCCCCCACCCATGAGGACTAGGCAGGGGTGTCTCAGGGCTGGTGCTGCACCCCCCAGCACTCTCCCAGGCAGGACGTCCAGCCGGGGCTGCCATGCAGGGTCTAGGGAGTTGGGAAGACCCTGACACCCCGCCCCTACCCCCAAGGAGCCCAGAGTCGGCTGCCCTGGGCCCCCGCCCTCCCCACTGCTGCCCAGTGACTCCAAAGGCTCCTCAGGGGTCGGTGGGCGAAGCTCAGACGCCAGCTCGGTGCTCTGTCAAGGGGGAGGCAGGGTTCTGACAGGTGGCTGCAACCGCCCCTGGGGCAAGCATGGACCTGTCGGCCTAGCACAGGGGAACTCGGGGTGTGTGCAGGACACCTGTCCTCGTTCCTCAGCCCATGGCCCCCTCCAGCTCCCGGGTGCCCTCCTGGCCCAGCTCAGGGCCTGGCTTGTGCAGGGCCTGGGGACCTGAGGACAACCCGGCTTGACCCTGCCTGGGAGCTAGGGCTTCAGTCCAGTGGGGAGGTGACCAGTAGCCCAGCAGTAATAGTCCCGTATGGCCAGTGCTGGGACAGGGAGGGACAGGGCCCCAAATCCACGTGGGGCGGGGCCTGGCGGAGAGGAGGACAGCGGGAGGAGGGGAGGGGCTGGTGACTTAGTCTGGGCAGCAAGTATCAGCCAGCCCTTCAGCATGCTCCAGGCTGGTGGGCAGCACAGGGTGACGGGCAGCCCCTGAGCGGGATGCGGGGTCTGGCTTGGGAGGACGGAGTGCCAGCAAGAGCCCGGGGGTCCCTGAAACCCCTCCAAACTCTGGAGTCCCCCAGAGCAGAGGACAAGCCCGTCACGCTTGTGGGCTTGTGAGCAGGCCGACTTCTGGGTTTGCTGTCGTCTGTCTGAGATAAAACAGGCCCTTTGGAAGGGGAACCAGCCCCCAAGTGATAATCCAAACAGCTCCCCTTGGCCCTGGGGCTTCCTCCGACCAGAGGGTGTTGGTGGGTGAGGACAAGGAACCAGAACAGACCCTCCAGGCTGCCCACCGCAGTTGGCTGGTCCCACACAGGCCCCAGGCGCCCTGCCGCCCAGAGACCCGGGGGTTCCTCCCCACCAAAGCAAGTGTCCCAGGTCACCCCAAAAGTGGCCCTGGCTCAGCCATCAGGAAGTTGACCTTGGTCCAGCCCCAAGGGCCCGTGTCCACCCACTGAGGAAGAAGGTGGGCAGCTCTGGCCAGGGTACTGGGCAGCTGGGCCCTGGGGGGCCACCGTCCATGGCCAGCCCGACACGAGGGGTGAGGGCGGGAGGTGGCCCTGCAGGCCACAGTCATGGCCTTTCTATTCCATTTGATTTCGCCTCCTCGGAGCGTCCATCCCCTCTCTCCCTAATAGAATTACTCTTATCTGCAAGTGATTTAAACTCTAAGGTTTACTGAAGATTTAAAGAGTGTGAACACAGTTGGAATGTTTTAAACTAACAGTACAAGTTGCATTTTAAGAAAATAATTAACTCCCAGGGGAGGTGTGGGTTTTGGAGCAATGACAGACTTTCAGGGCTGCCTTCCCTATATGGAGTTTCCAAATAATAAAATATCTTTGATTCCCTGCTGATGTCAGACGAGAACCTGTTAGTGTGCAAGCAAACTGTCATTTTTTTTTAAGAGGGCCCATTAGCGTCTTAAAGACGCAGGAGAGGCCTTCGCAGAGGGCACAGGGTCTGGGGAAAGCCTGTGCAGAGCGGCCTCAGGGCTCTCGGGGTCTGTCAGCCGCGCGCCTTCTCCTACAGGGTCCCAGGCCTCTCTCCTGGGCACACAGAGGGCCCCATCCCCAACCAAGGGGCCGCGCATCGCCTGGTGAACCCCAGGTACCGTATTGGCCACAGTGCCGTGTCCCCTAAGCGCAGCGGCAATGCTGCCCATCCAGGCCCAGGGAGGGTGCGAGTCTCCCCAGGAAGGGCCCAGCCCTAGAGAACTACAGTGTGGGCTCTGGGACCTGGCCTTTGGGAGCAGCCCCTCGGGGATCCACCCCTGGCGTTATGCTCACACTTGACCTTGTATAACGCCCGGCGAAGCACTCTCATCAGATTTCCTTTGCTGCTCACGAAACCCGGAGGGGGGCCCATCCCATTTCGCAGACTGGAACTGCAAGGCTCAAGGAGGCTCAGAGCTGCCAAGAGGGGCCCAGTACCCAGGAAGTGTGTCCGCAGAGCCCAGCCAGGGCTCCCTCTGTGACCCCCTTGTCCCACCCTCTCCAAGTTTGGGCTGGCAATGGGTCCCGGCCTTCTCACCGGGTCTCTAGCTCCAAGGACAGAGTGCAGGCCGTGGAGTTAGAACTCACTGCTGAGCCCAGGCAGGAAATACGAACACTGGTGACCTGGAGAGGCGAGAATGGAGGGAGCAGGTTGGACAACCAGGAGGGGCCTCCCTGCCACAGTGGCAGCCCAGTCCAGGGCTGGTTCACACTCCCTGGATGGCCTGTGGGGAGTACCTCACGTGATCCACCCCCCAGCCATCCCCAGGGTCACGGTGCCAGGAACTCAGTCAACATATACTCATTGTGCGGAGTTTGCATCAGGCCCCGTGCCGTCCAGGAGCCTCCATGTGGGGCACCTGACCAGGTAAGCGTTGTTGCCGTCACCGCTGAGAGCCCGGGGCCGGTGCCTCCTCCGCTTTAGCCAGGGACAGAGATTGTAGAGCCTACAGCGTAGACCACCGCCAAGGACAGGCGGTCCTGGGGGCCCCAGGAGAGCCGGCCCCTTCACACAGCATCCCTGGGCTCTCCTGAGGCCCTCGGGCCATGTCTGGAGCCCAGCAGCCCCAAACCTTCTGGCAGAGGCAGGGGGTGAGTACAGACATGCTCCTGCACACAATTCTTAAGATGCGGTCAGAGCATATGCTGGGGCAAGGCTGGCAGTCCAGCGGTCCCCACACCCTGCCTGTGCCTGGACCACCTGGAGGGAAGCCCGGAGGGTCGGTTCTGCCCAGCCCCCCTGAGGGAGGACCTCGGAGAGCTCTGGGCCGTCCTGCCCTCAATCCAGTCCCTCCTCGGAGGGAGCAGCTCCTGGGGTGGGGTCCGAGGGGGGACCAACCCCTCCCCGCCCAAGTCCCAGGAGCAGGCCTGCCGGGAGGGGTGGCAGGTGGGGAGAAAGAGTTGCCATTTGTCCAGTTCTCTCACACCTCCTGGCAAACCTCTACTTCTCAGAAAAAGTTCTTTCTGGTAATTTACTTGCAAAACATTTGGCCATTAACACCCAGCCGAGAGTGGATGGCGGGTCACAGACTGTTAAATTCTCCACCCCTGAGTCCTGTGGGCCCCGTGTCACACTGCCTGCCACTCCCCTCCTGCCAGCTCAGCCTCAGCCTGTGGTGGGGCGGGGGGGTCCCATCCTCAGGGGCCCCGGGACCCGTGAGAGATCCTGCCCTGGCCCCTCGGCCGGGGGCCTTTCCGGCTGCCCATCAGGAGGACTCCATGTCCTGGATCGTCTGTGAGGTCACACGCAGCAAAGTATCCCAGGCTCACCTGGACGTCTGCACCCAGTGGGGATGGGAGGCCCGGGAACCCAGGATTCCAACCCCACACAGCCAGGTGGGCACCCCCGACAGCACCAGCCATGGGTCACGACCCCAGGAGAGACCCCTTCCCATCAGGCCGCCGTGAGCATTGGGCCGAGTCTTTGGGGGCCTCATGGGAGCCTTGGTTTCCAGGCATCCAAGGGACAAGAAGATGTGCCCCCATGACCTGGGGGGCAGATGTTTCTCTGCCAGCCCCAAGGCCTCACTGCTGGGCTGCTCAGGGAAGGAGAAGACTTCTGGCAGCCAGACACCCCAACACACCTCCCATGGAGAAGGAGGGCAGCCAGAGGTGGCACCTCCCCAGGCTCACAGCAGATGGCCACTGTCCTCCAAGGTCAAGTTCAGTCACCTATGTGTGGTGGGAGTGATGGATACTCAGATACTCATGGTCCAGGCTGGCCCAGGACCCTCCCACCTCTCAGCCCTTAGCCCCCTCCCCCCAAAACCAAAAACCACTGGAGAACACTAGCGCTGGGTGGTGGAGAGCACAGCTGCAGGGGCGGGTGGACGTGTGTATCCGGGGAGAGTGGGGGGCATGGCCTCACATGGGATGTGTGCCCGTGTGCCTGCATGTCCATGCGGCCCTGTGTGCATCCGTGTGTGCGTGCATACGGGGCATGGCGTCACACAGGCACACACATGTTTTGGTGAGAAAGCAGATCAGCATTTTGCGGGGAGGGGAAAGGGAAGGAGAGGGAGTCCCAGGAGCCCTCGAGATTAGGCATGGAGTGGTGGGCTCAGGGGTCACGTTTCCCCCACACACACCACTGCACCCCGAGCCTGGTCCCGGGCCCCTGAGGGGACATTGGGCATTGAGCACTGTTTGGGGACCTTCATACTCACTCGGACCCTGGAGACAGAACTCAGAGCCCACTAGGGAGGCACTCAAGGTCACACAGCTGGGAGGGGCATAACCAGGATTCAGCCCTAAGCTGGGGGCCAGGCTAGCTTCCAAGGAGGCCAGGGACCACCCCCCAGACCGTCACTCAAAACCTTGGCCCACCAGGGCTTGGGGACATCCCAGGGATGCAGGGACTTTGGGGGCTGCTTTTGCAGGGGACCTTGTGTGACCCCAGCCCTGGCCTCGGAGAGGTCAAGGCCAACAGGGCAGGAGTTTCACCCCCAGGAAGGCTTGAGGCTCAGCTGGGCTCGCCCACTGGTGCTGTCTCTGCTCGGGAAGGCAGAGGGAAGAGCCCTTCCCCCTGAGAGATGGGAAACTGAGACTCAGAGAGTGTTGGTTAGGACTCTCAATTACAAGTGACAGAAACTGCAACACGAAGCAGCGTCAGGCAGACACACCGGCCCCACGGCTGCAGCTCTGCCTTGCAGGGTTCGCGGCTCAGACAACGCTGCCAGCGCCAGCGGCTCTGGGGTCCCAGCCTCCGGGAAAGACCCTTTCCAGACCCCTCAGCCTCCTCCCGCCACGCCAAATGGGTTTACAAAGACCTGTGTGGCGCACCAGAGAAACTGCCACTATCATTAAGGGATTTAACGACAGCTTTGCCCAGTACTGGGGATTTGTTATGTCTCTCATTACCCATTTTACCAGGCACAGTGCCCCGCCGTGCGGCCCCGCCTGCAGGCTGCCCTCTCCTCTGCCGCGTGTGACCTTCATTAGAAGGCGTTTTATGAAGCCACCGATCACAGATCCTCGGCCAACGCACTGCCGGGGCTCGCGGGCATGGTCTCGTGCCCTGGGTGGCCGGCGAGCGCCCGCGGGTCTCTCTGCCCACCCTGTGTGCCAGGAGAGGGTCTCTGCGCCCGGACCCTGCCCCTCCCTGAAGCCCCCAGCGGGGTGAGGGGGGCAAGAGTCGGGACAGACCCCAGCTGGCAGTCTGCCATAGCCATTCCCTCGGCTGTGTGATCCCAGAGGAGCCCGGGCCTCCGCTCTGAGGCTCAGCTTCCCCGGGAGTGAGGATAAGCAGACAAGTGACTTTCAACTTATCTGAGCGGTGGGATTCTGTTTGCCCACAAACCACCAAAGAGCGTAAAAACAAAATGAAGGCAGAAATGAAGCAGATTCTGTAGAAGCAAAACTTGGCCACCCTGTACCCACCCCAGGAGGACTTGGAGCCCCCCCAAATCCCTTGGGGGAATCAGAACACAGCTGGAAGCCATTGGGCCCGAGGCCTGTGGGTGCCCCCAGGTCTATGACTTGAGCCGAGGGCACTGCAGCCCCGCCCTGCCAGCCAGCCTCGGGCACTGGGGTCCTGCCAGCCTGCAGGGCCCCCCAGCTCCAGGGCCCGGGGACGGCTGCAGGAGGAGTAGCTAATTCCAAAGGCTGAGCTCCAGCTTCCAGCGAGCGAGCGCCACCCCCTTCAGTGTGTCTTCTGAGAGCTCTGCTCTGAGCTCGGGCCACCGTTGGACACCCCCGGATGAAGCCTCCGTTTACGAATGGGGAATGTCACCTCCCTGAGGGGCAGCTGGAGGCAAGGCCACTTGTAGCCGAGGTTAATTCCTGCCAAGAAGTTTCCAGACAAGCCAGCTGACAGCTGGAAGGAGCTGGGTGAACGGGGCATGGGTGGACAGGGAGCCCCTGGTCCTTCCGGTTCCAGAACCAGAGTCCCCCTGGGCACTGACAACAGTCCAGATTGGCCACCCAGGCCTGGATGGTAGTGGCCTCCGGGTGCCCAGAGACCCCTCCATGTGGCCAGGGATCCCGGGCAGCCACCAAACGTGGATCCCATTATGTGGACTCTGTGAGCTGTGTCCACACCACAACGACGAGGGGCCGGAGCAGGGTTCGTCGGTCGCCGACTCCCCTGCACCTAGCACAGTGCTGGTTCTGAAGCTGCTGGTGAATAAGTGGCTCTTAAGAACTCAGTGGTGGGGCCGGGGCGAGGGCCGAGGCTGCTGTGTGCACGGCAGGTGTGCAGAGAGGAGGGTGGGGGGGCCGTCCCCTGGGTCCCTGCTGCCGCTGGGCCTCCAGGGCATAAGGACATGCTGGACAGAGGCAGCAACCACTTCGCCCCTTATTCTGGAAGGATCCCCAGGTATGGACACCTTCCCTGAGGTCACCTGGTCTTCCCTCCCTTCCCCAGACAAAAGGCCATGGAACAGGAATCTGCCAAAGCCAGGAGAGAGCGGGGGACCCAGCCCAGCTGTGACGAGCTCCCCTCGCCCCCCCAGAAAGCAGTGAAGGCCTAAATCAATAATAAAGCCTGCCGCTCCGGCACTGCCTCCTGGTCAGGTTGGCCATGGCCCGGTGATCGCGCCCACAATACCCCGCATTCATTACGCTCCTTAAAAATGGTGTGCTGTGTCTGGAAAACAGGAAGTGGCCGTCAGTCTCCCGTGTAAAAGCCATCTGAGGCCCGTGGACCAGGCATGTTCTCAATCAGGAAGCAGGCAGTAAATAAACATTTATGTCCCGCGGCCGCTCGCACCCGCCTGCCCCCGGGCTGCAAAGGGGCACGGAGGGCGGAAATTTGTTTAGTCCTATAAAAGCACAGACCGTATATCAATAGATGATTAAAAATGGAAACGTGGCTGGCTAATGGACGGTATTGATTTTAATAAGCGTTAAGTACATGGAGTTCAAAGATAAGGGCTGGCGGGCCATCTCTCCGCGATCTGAGAAAGTGACTCACTCAAGGGAAAAAAAATCCTCTTTTCCAAATTGAAACCTTCACCTGGCACGTGAGGATCTGGGGGAGTGGTTTCCAAATCGGCGTCCATTTCGGAACATCGAGTGTGACCTGAATGACGTATTAAATTATTTCTGCCCTGAGGTCGAGCACGCTGCCCCCCCAACAGCAGCAGCACAAACTCCAGGCGGCTCAGTGTCACAGGACCCGGCCAGGACCCTGCAGCGCACCTGAGCCCTGTCGGGGCCCACCCTGGGCTGCGTGGATGCTCCTGTCCACCCTGGCTCACCCCCTTTGGTTGTGGAACCGCCCGGGTTCTGGAGGTGCAGCCCCGTCAGGGCAGCCCACACTCATCCGGACTTTATTCCTAAACCCGAAAGTGGCCTGGACACCCCGGGGCTCTAAAGCTGCACTAAGTCTTGTACTGAGTGCAGAGGTGCTCTGGCTCGGTTCACTCGAGGACGGGCAGGAGGAGGGACGCCCACAGCAAGGCAGTGGGACCCCAGGGCCCTGTGCCCTCCTGCCTCTCAGCTGTGCGGCTGGTCACTGAGTGACTGCTCAACAAGTGTGCCCGGAGGGAGGGCCTGGCTCCGCCTGGGCATTCACTGCCTGAGGGCTCGGCCAAGGCCAGCCCAGCGGTCACCTGCTGCCCCACAGAGATGCGACCGTGACTCTCCCAAACTCCAGGCTTCCCTGACCACCCAGGGGGGCTTGGGGGACTTGCTCCATCCATAAACCTGGTTCTTCTCACGCCGTGGCCATGAGGGGGCCCACAGTGCTCTGGGCCCTGAGAGTCAGGACCACAAGCCAGACACCCGCCCAGAACATCAGGTGTCTGCTTGGGGCCCCTTCCCGGCGTCAGAGGAAAGGACGGCTCTGTGAGAATGACCAGACTGCTGTCCGCCCATCCGCTAGGCCCTTAGCCAAACCGGGACCAGGTAGTGGCCGGGTGGGGTCTGGCCAGGAAGTTCCCAGACTGGGAAAGACCGCAGGGCATCCTAACCATCACAGGCAGCCACTTAGAATTTTCTGATAAATTATTTTGTCTCATGCCTGCTTTCCAGGCGACCTCTTTGGCCTCCAAATGTCTTATAAATCATTTCCCCTTGAGTGGGAACCGAATTCTACCCAAGTCTCAGCTGCTAAGTGGATGAGCTTCTTTTCCAGGGAGATTCCTCATCTGACCCCACTGGCTGGTCAGGCCCAGGCTGGGCCATGAGGTGAGGGGCAGGTTCAAGATGGGGGATGGTTTGGGGGGTCCCTGGCCCTGAGGGACAGATTTTCTTAGAAAATTGGAAGGTGAGAGTGTAGATAGGCTGGTCCTGGTGGGGGGAGGAGTGTGTTTGTGTCTTGGGGCTGCCGTAACAAATTACTACAAACTAAAAGTTTATTCACTCACAGTTCTGGGGGCCAGGGCCGTGCTTGCTCCAAAGCCTCTGGGGAAGATCCCTCTGTCCTCGCGTGGCCACCCATCCACTTCATGCGTCTCCTCTGTGGGTCCGAATCTCCCTCTTCTCCTAAGGTCAGCCGTCATTTGATCAGCGTCCACCCTAACGACCTCATCTTAACTTGGTCACATCTGCAAAGATCTTCTTTCCAATATGCCCACCTTCGCAGGGGCTGGTGGACACAAATTTGGGAGACACTGTTCAATCCATTACAGGGGGGTCAACCAAGTCTCCCTAGAGACTGACCCCCTCCCCCCTCCATTCCCCAAAGCGCTGGTTCTGTCCCACAGTGGGGGCTCTGAGCATAGGCACTGGGGTGATCTGTCTGTGCTGCAGGCCCCCTCCAGGGCTCCTCCCTTGCTTTGATGCCCCCCAAGCTCCCAGGGGCAGTTTAGTCCAACCTCAGACCTCTCATCCTTCAAGCGTCCTTTTGCTCCTCAACTGCAAGTCTTGGCCTGATACCCCCTCCTCAGAAAGGCCTCCTCCCATTGCATCCCCAGAACTGTCTGCTCCTTTTCTCTAGTTCCTACATCATAATTTGTAATGATACATTAGGTCATTTTTGTTCCTGTAAGACGTGAGCTCCACTAAGGCACAGACTTATCTGCTTGTTCACCATCGTAACCCTGAGCCAACATGGTGCTTGATAAATGACCACTTGGGAAATAGTCATTGAATGAAGGTGTGGAAGGATGGATAGATGGATGGATGCTGGATGGATGGATGGATGTGTGGGTGGATAAATGGTTGGGTGGATGAATGAGTGGATGGATGGATGGATGAATGGATGGGTGGATGGGCAGACGGATGGATGACTGCATGGGTGAATGGATGGTTAGGTGGTTGGATGGGTAGATGGGTGGATGGATGGATGGATGGGTGAATGGGTGGGTGGATGGGTAGATGGACAGATGGGTGGGTGAGTGAGTGGATGGATGGGTGGATGAATAGATGAATGGATGAATGAGTAAACAGATGGATGGATGGATGGATGGATGCTGGATGGATGGATGAATGTGTGGGTGGATAAATGGTTGGGTGAATGAATGAGTGGATGGATGGATAGATGGATGGGCAGACGGATGGATGACTGAATGGGTGAATGGATGGTTAGTGGTTGGACGGGTAGGTGGGTGGATGGATGGATGGGTGGGTGAGTGAGTGGATGGATGGGTGAATGAATAGATGAGTGGATGAATGAGTAAACAGCTGGATGGATGGTTGGATGGTTGGGTGAGTGAGTGGACAACTGCCTTACTCAGTGTTGCCTCTTCAGGTCCAGCACAGACCACTGAATGTGGAAGGTGTTCAGGGAGCAGAGGGTGATGGAGGACACGGACAGAAGGAAGGAACATGGTGGGTAAGTAAGAAGGTTTGGACCCTCACATCAAGGTAACAGAAACAATCACAGGGCAACAAGCTTCCGCTCCACGTGTCGGGACTGGAGCAGGCATGCTTTCACAGAGCGTAGCACACAGCAGCCTCAGGCACTGGCTGCCTGAGCGCATGTGAAAGACGCCCTTAAGCCTGTTTTCACTCTGCTCCGGGGTCACCAGGCAGCTGCTCTCCCCACTAGGTAGGGTGACACTTTTTGGTTTTTGCCCTAAGACTTCCTCTTCTTCAGAGTCAGACAGTTTTCCCATAAAGGGCCAGAAAGTGATAGTTTAGGCTTTGTGGGCCTGAAGGACTTGACTCTGCTGTCGTGTAGTGAAAGCAGCCATGGGAAACACTGGACAAGTTGGCATGGCTGTTTTCCAATAAAACTTAATGGACACAAGCTTGAATTTCATATGAAGTTCATGTGTCATGAAATGTTATTCTTCATTCTCTTCAGCCTTTTAAAAATGCAAAAACCTCTCTTAGATCATGGTCCTTTCCAGAACAGACGGCAGGCCAGATTAGATCTATCAGCTGTCATTTGCCAACCTCTAGCCTAGAGGCAGGGCACTTCCTTTTTTCCCTAATATTCTACAGTTTGGTGAATATGCGTGTGCTCATCCCATAAATCAGGAATCTATCAAATCTATCGGGATTTGATAGACCACGGGCAGATTCCCTCCCACATTGCCCCTTTCCCGACCAAAGTAAAAACCACCTACATATGGTGTTTGGTCAACAACTGCCACAGTCACGCCATGTAACAAAGCTCCCCAAAGCAGTGTCTCCCAGCCGCAGGCACCGGTCATCACACCCGCGGTCAGCAGGCCAGTGTGGTCTGGCTGAGAGACGCTGGGCCCGGCTGGGCAGCTCTGCCCAGGGCTGTGGCCGGGAGCCTGTGCTGTGTGCCTTCTGGGGCCTGGACTGCAGGACACGTGAGCCCCGGGCCCGCTCTTGTCAGGGTGTGTGCCCAGCAGGTGGGCGGGAGGCCTCTGCTCAGATCACACCTCCAGCCGGAGAAGTCACAGGGCACAAAGTTCACAGTGGGGGCCACCCTGCACACCCGAAGAGGAGGGGTGAGTATTTGCTGAGCAACAAGCCAAACTGTCACATATGTTCTTGTTAGTTTCCCTAAGTGACTATTAATTCCGTTAATAGCCTGTGGGCCCTGCATGCCCGGAGCTGTGTCCACGCTGCTCGCCTCCAGAAAGCACTGAGCAAATATTTGTTTGGCGAGAGTGACACCCAGATGTCTGTTCTCCCATCCACATGGTATTATTGCCCCTCTTTCTCTCCGGCATCCTCGCAGCAGCTGCGCTGGAGGAGTGGGCAGGAGACACTCCAGCCTCAGGATGCCTTCCTGTCGGTCCAGCCCCGGCAGGCCGCTCAGCTGCCCCAACAAAGCACCACGGACTGAGGGCTTCAACAAAGACATTTATCCTCTCCCAGTACTGGAGGCTGGAATCCGAGATCCAGGTGTGGGCAGGGCTGGTTCCTCCCCAGGCTTCTCTCCTTGGCGTGTAGACGGCCGTCTCCTCCCCGCGTCCTCACTTGTTCATCTTTGTACGTGTCTGTGTCCTGATTTCCCCTTCCTATAAGGACACCGGTCCTTGAATTAGGACCCACCCATAAGACCTCGTTTTACCTTAATCCCCTCTGGAAAGACCCCATCTCCAAGTACAGTCACGTTCAGAGGTCCTGAGGGTTAGGGCTTCAACCTATGAATTGTGAGGGTTGGGGACACAGTTCAGCCCGTAACACAGGCGCTTGCTGAAGAGGTGGGCTCTGTCTTCCAAAACAGAGCTGCGGGGACTCCGAGGGTTATAAGCCAGCCAGGCCTCTAGCACCCCACAGCCGCCCGTGGGTCTGTCAGGCCCTTGAGCCGGTGGAAGGAACGTGCCCACACGGATGTCTGGTGAGACACGGAGGGAGCCAGAGCCCGGCTGCTTGTTTGCCAGTTGCGCTAGTATCTTGTCTCTAAAATGCCAATCGTCATCCCTGGATTGAGGACTTACGTTTCTCGGCCAGCGCAGTTACTTGGCGGTCGTGACCACACATGCACGCACCAAGGCTGCAAGCCCGGCCTTCCCAGCTCAGACTCCTCGACGGCAATTTGAGATTCTTAGAGAAACACTTAGCAGAGGTGGGCGCCAGCACCCCAGCCCTGGAGCGGGGCTCTTGCTGAGAAGCAGGGACCAGGAGGGAAGACGTTCACAGGACACTCAGGGCCCAAACCAGAGGCCAATGCCCCACGAGAGGGGACTGCCCCCTGCGGGGAACACTCCCACAGGCGGGTGTTAGGCGTGTGCTGATGAGGCCTGTTTCGTGCTATTTGATGTAAAATGGGGCTTATGTTTGGAAAAGGGTTAGGAGAAGTCAGATCTCTCTGGGAACCTCATTTACACCTTCATTTATGCCCCGAGGAGGGCTCACGGGTGGGTGATCCCCAGGCCCCCACGAGACAGGTGGCGGGCGACCCTAGTGCCCCAGCCCCCCGGGGCTTCCTGGCCCATCCTGCTGTTCCCTCCACCTGAGTCTGTCACAGAGAGCCGAGGGTGAGGATGCTGATGCCTCAACATTCCGCAGCTCTGCTCAGACCCTGGAGACCTCACGTGCAGCCGCAAGTCCATTGCCAAACTAGCACGTGCTGCAGAGGAGAATTCCATGAGGAAAGGTCAGCCTGGGGTGCAAGCCTGCTCAGCCCACGTGCCGAGGGTCCTCTCAAGGTCCTTGCTGGGTTGGGGGGGCAACGTTTATTTGGCCCAACTGTCAAAGGCTTAGCAACAGGCCAACCCTGTCACCTGCAACAATTCCAGAAGGCAGATATCCCTCCCTCCCCGCTCCCCAGGTGCCCCGGGGGAGGGCAGGCCAGGGTCCATCCAAGGGCTGGGGGTGATAGCGGCCTGCCCTGTCACCCTCTGAAAGCTTCCCTAGAGTGGGGAGGATCCTGCAGGAATCCATGAGCAAGCCTCTCCCACGTGCTGATGCTCAGAGGCTGTCTCCCTCACAGATGACCGGCCAAAGACACGGTTACCAGATGAGGCCGCGGCAACGCCCTGTGTGAGCTCCGGCCGCCTGGGCCAGCCTGGGGGAATCATACCAGCTCCCCTAGGGCTGGGTCAAGGAAGGCATGATCCCCTCCTTAACAGCTGTAGTTTTAAAATTTTATCACTTTCCTCCATGTTTTTAACTGAACACTTTGGTTAACTAGATATGTTTTGGCTTAATGATATCGAATAACTTGTAACTTAGAGAAAAATCCAGAAGAATGAAAACACCCAGGTACGACGTCCGTCTCTCCCTTTGCGTCTTTCGGGGCCCATCCAGCTTGGTGTCCTTGGGTGGCTGGTCTCACCTGCCCCGTGCGTCCCAACCAGGACGGGGATCCCAGGGCTCCGCTGGGCAATGCGGCAGGCGGAGCACACAGCAAACGTGCATGGAGGTCCCGCGGGGGCTTCCCTCCATCTTTTGATCCTCCTGGCAAGGGAACAAAGCTGTCCCACCTCCTCTGACTTTTTCTGGAAATTCTCACTAGCCGACATTTGCATCTCCTCTTTACTGGCATCTCTTCTTATCTCTAGTTAAAGCAGAAAGAGAAAGTGCAGCGACAACAGGCTGCCTTGAGATTTCTAAAGTGAATTTCTTCTATAATTTATTTTCCCTGTCAACCAACTGGTCAGTCCTTCAGCCCTGCCCCTTGGCTGGGTGCAAGAAATCAGCACATATGGGCCCTTCTTGCTAACCTGGGTATCCAGCCATGACAATCTGGCCTTTCAGGACTCTCTAACCACCACTGCCTGCCCCCCATCCACTTCAGTCCCCAGGACCAGCATCCTTCCCCTGCCCCGGCGATCCCCATGGCAACCGCGCTTGGCTGGGATGGTGACAGTCACACCTTGAATAGAGCAGAAGGTGGCCCAGGAGGCCATGTGCAGGCCGGCCTGGCTACTTCACCTGGATGCCCTGAGCTCCTGGGGAGGAGGAGTGGACTGTTCGTCCACCCGCCCCAGCCAGGGCACAACCCCGGGGGTGCCACACACATCCTTGTCATCAGAGACATACTTGTTTATTGCAATGCTTCCAGCCAACAGTAGTCACATGTCTTCTAACTCAGCAGATCCCCCCATCATGGGATGAAGAGGCTGTTGCTCATGGGCATTCTGGGGAACGACAGATTCCCTCCACTGGGCTCCAGCCCATAAGGTTGGCCAGGGGTCAACATGAGGAAGCAGTGCTATGTCCAGTCCCATCCCCCACTCTGCTGCCCATCAGATGAGGTCCTGGGGACATGGGTTCTGCCCTGCCCCATGCAGTGCTGACAGAGCAGGGCCTCTCTCCTGACTGGGGCCCAGGGTCCTAGGACTGTGCCATATACCATATATGGATGGTGTCCCTATACGGGTGGCTCTGTATCTCTACTCTGACAGTTGTCTCTTTGTCCTTGTAACTATAGCACATTGCTTAAGTGCTTCAGCTTTATATGACTGCTTTATCTGTGGGGCCAGAACTCCCTCTTTGTTCTTCACAAGTGATTTGGCTCTTCCAGTTTCACTGATTTCCATATAAATGTAAACATTAGGCTATAAGTTCCCACAGAGAAATGGATGGGATTTTTATCGTGGTTGCATTGATTCTGCAGATCGATCTGTAGCAGTAGACTTCTTCACCTGAGTTTTCCAGTCTGTGAATATGATATACCCCTTAATTAATTCATGCTTTCCTTAATTTTTCAGATGGTTTATAGTGTCCTGTGATAAAGTTTGCATATCTTTCACTAGATTCATCACAGCATTTGATATTTTTGGTACTATTATAAATGGTAACTTCAAAAATTTTTTATTTTCTCTTTGTTGCTAAAATATATAGAAATGTTTGCTAAATTTACTTATTAACATTCATAATGAATCTATAAACTCTTTTAAATGTTTATTTACATAATCATATCACCTATAAATTTGACAACAGTATATCTTCCTTTCTAATAGTTATAACTTTTATTACTTTTTCTTGCATTATTGCATTAGCTAGAATCACTAGTCTAGAATTTAACAGAACTTGTAGTAGCAAGCATTCTTGTCTTGTTCCCAATCTTGGAGAACTTTCAACAATTCACCATCATGGGTGATATTGCTGTAGGTTTTGCATATTTACTTTGTCAGGTTAAGGAAGCTGCCTTCAATTCCTAGTTTGCTAATTTTTAAAAATTGTGAATGGATATTGAATTTTCTCATATGCTTTTGCTTAATGTATTGAGATTATCATGTGATTTTCACCCTATTCCATTTATGTGCTTAATTACATTGATGAATTTTAAGAATTTTAACCCAATTTTTCATTCCTAGAAAAAAATCTAACCTAGTCAAATTATATTATTTTTTTCTTTTTTCCTTTTTTTATTGAAGTATAGTTGATTTACAATGTTGTGCCAATCTCTGCTGTACAGCAAAGTGACTTAGACACATATATACATTCTTTTTTTATATTTTTTTCCATTATGGTTTATCACAGGATAAACTGAGTGCAGTTCCCTGTGCTATACATTAGGAGCTTGTTGTTTATCCAAAGTTATATTATTTTTATATACGGATGATTCTGAGTTGATTAATGTTTGTTTATGATCTTTGAATCCAAATTCAGAAGTGATGAACAATTGCTCTGTGTGACATTTCTTGTGATGTCTTTGTCCCTCTTTGGTATCAAGATTATGCTGGGTTTGTAAACCTAGTTGAGGAGAGTGACCTTTTTTCACTTTCAGTTGAAAGTGACTCTTTCAATACAAGAGTTTGTATAAGACTGGCATAATTTCTTAAATGCTAATAGAATTAAACAGGCAAGTTAATTTGTACCTAGAGTTTTCTTTGGGGGAAGGGTTTTAATTACAGAGACAATTTCTTTAACAGTTATACAATTGTTTAGATTTTCAGTTTCTTCTTATGATGGTTTTAACTTTTATATTTCAAGAACTTTATTTCATTCACATGTTCTAACTGATTAGCATAAAATCTTTAAAAAATACTTTCCAAATCTGTAGTGATTTTTCCTTTATTCCTTCCTAACATTGGCTATTTGCACTTTTTTGTTCTCTCTCTCTCTCTCTCTCTCTCTCTCTCTTAGGCTTATTAATTTTATTAGTCTTGCAAAGAATATATTTTGGGCTTTATTTTCTTTCTTTCTTTCTTTTTTCTTTCTTTTTTTTTTTTTTTGTGGTACATGGGCTTCTCACTGTTGTGGCCTCTCCCGCCACAGAGCACAGGCTCCGGACGCACAGGTCCAGCAGCCATGGCTCATGGGCCCAGCCACTCCGCAGCATGTGGGACCCTCCTAGACCGGGGCACGAACCCACATCCCCTGCATTGGCAGGTGGACTCTCAACGACTGCACCACCAGGGAAGCCCTGGGCTTTATTTTCTTACCTTCAATTTCTATTTCATCAATATCTTCTCTTTATCATTTTCTTATTTTTACTTTTTTTGGAGTTTTTTTTTTATTACTTCTTGAGATGACTGTTTATATAATTGATTTCCTTTTTTTTTTCTTTTTTTTTTAATGTACTTAATGGTATAAATTTACCTTCAAAAAATACTTTGGCTTCATACCACACATTATGGTGTAACATATTTTTGGTTGTCATTAAAGTCAAAACATTTTTATTTCCAAAGGGATTGTTTTCTTTGATTTGTGAGTGATTTTAGAATATCTTTCTTAATTCCCCAAATTTCAAGGTTTTTATTATTGTTATCTGTTTGTTTTTTATTTCTTGTTTAATTCCACATGATTCTGATCCTCTGAAATGTTTTAAAACTTTTATATATATATAATATATATATTAGCATTTGGAGGTGCATGGCATATCCATGTCCATGAGGTTAAGCTGCTGATCATGTTATTTAAATCTTCTGTATCCTTCATGATATTTGTGTCAGGATCCACTCTGAATCTGTCAGTTTCTTCTTTTAATTCTATCAATTCTTGCTTTATTTATTATTATTTATTATTATTACTGTTTATTTGAGACTATGTTATCAGGTGGCTTTGCATTTAGAATCCATACATCTTCATAGTGAATTGAACATTTTATCAACATAAAATGTCCACCTTTCTCTCTGGTAATGCTCTTTGCCTTGAAGTCTACTTTATCTGGTCTCAGTGCAACTGCTCCAGTTTTCTAATGTAAGTCCTTCCTAGCACATTTTTTTTAACTTTTTATGTCAACTTGCTTTTATCCTTATATTTAGACTGTAGCTTTTATAAATAATTTATACTTGGATTTTTCTTATGTAGATTTTTATAAACAAAATGTATTTGGATGTTGTTTTTATTGAGCATGACAGTTTTTGTTTTTTAATTAGAGCACTTTATTTGCATTTAATGAAAGTAATGATATATTTGTGGTTAAATATATCTTTTCAGTTACTTTCTATCTGGCCTGAATGATCTATGCTCCTTTTCTTCTCCTTTCTTGATTTTTTTTTTTTTGGATTGTTTCAACTTTTAAAATTAACCCATCCCCCATTATCTCATTATTTATACATATATTTCTATTCACTTAGCAGTTACTCTGGAGATTATAGCATCCATCCTTGAAGTCAAGGTCAAAGGACAATGCAAAGACATTAGAATAGTTTAATTCCATTTTATTCTCCCCAACTTACATGTTTCTATATTATGCATCCTAACCATATACATATGTAAAGCCCCAGACATTATTAATTTTTGTTTATACAGTCAATCTTCATATAGATTAAACCATATGTTTACAGTTTGCGGTGATTTTTTTGAACATTTCACTGTTTCCTTTAGTGAGCATCTGCTGGTGACAAGTTCTCAGATTTTATTTGTCTAGAAATTTCTTTATTTGCTTTCTTTCTTGAAATACACTTTTGCTGTCTGTATAATTCTAGATAGACAGACATATTGGTTCATTATTGTTGCAATATCTTCCCAGTGAAGGTGGATGGGCGATGGTTCTTCACCACGGTGATTCCTCCACCATCTTTTCATAGCCCTCCTCACATCTGTAACCTGAACTTTCATAGACCTGTTTGGGCTGTGTAGGACTTCTTGAATCTGTGTTTGGATGTATTTTGTCAATTTTAGAAATTTTTCATCCATTATCTAGGCAAATATTGCTTCTCTCTGTTCTCTCTCTCTCTCTCCTTCCCCTTGGATCTAACTAGAAGTCTGTAGCATTGTTCACTTTATCCCCTATGAGTCTTAAATTCTCATCTGTATTTTCCATAGTTTTCTTTCTTGCTGTTGCAGATCATTTTTTCTCCTATCAGTCTTCCAGTCCTTTAATTCTCTCTCCATCTGTGTCTAATTTGTTGTCCAATGTATCCACTGACTTAATGTTTATTATTATATTTTTAGGTTCTTGATTTTCATTTGGTTCTTTTTTATAGTTTTTAGCTTTCTGATAAAATTCTAACTCATTTAATGTTTGTGTCTGATAATCCAATATTTGGAGCTCCTGCAAGTCTATTTATATTTCCTATTGTTTTCTTGGTTTTCATTTACATTGTCTTATCTCCTCATATATCTAGTCATTTTTTGTCAAGTGCCAATCATTATATTTTTTAAATAACTAAAAATAATCTGAGGCTTAGAATTATGTTATTAATATCTTCCTCATGAGAGGACATATGTTTGTTTCTGACAAGCAGAAGGAGCCACTCTGACCCATGATCACCTTAGTCCAACTTCAGGCAATGAGATGATTTGCAGATTCTCAGTCTCCCAGTGAGATGCTGTGAGGGGAGAGGCAGCCCCAAACACTAAGCACCCCTTGACTGTCTCCTGCACTATGTTCCTCTAATTCTCCACTGCTTTCTGGACTCTGATTCAAGCTGGTTTGGTCTGTCTTCAGTGGGAGGGTTGGTCTGAATTATCTATTTGCTTTTACTGTTCACAAAAGTTTTCTCTGGTCCACAGTTCACTTTCTGAGGCACAGGCACAAAGCTGTGAGGCCCGAGGCATTGACTGAGGCCAGAGGGGAAACTGGATGGTGAAGGAGATCTTCCCAATAGGTCTGGGCACTGAGCACCACCGAGAAGGGCCAGTGTAGCCAGGGGACCACAGCAGAGTGGAATTCAGCTGTGAGTTTGGGTGCAAGGATTCTCACAGCAAGAAATGGTAAACACAAGAATCCCTCACATCTGCCCCTCAGAAGCTCGTGTTCCATCCCGCCTGGCCTGCCACAGCTGCAGCATCGCTGGCTGACCATGGCCGCTTGCTCATTGTCCCCAGTCACCCAGCTCAGACACCATCAGACCAAACCTCTGAGTCTCATGGCTGAGAGGAGAGAGAGAGGTGAGGGAAAGGTGGAGTGAGAGAGAGGGAAAGAGGGAGGGAATGGGTAGAGACAGACGTGGAGGGTGGAGAGGTGTTTGGGCCGGGGAAGCAGAGCCAGGTGACCGAGAAGCACAGAGTTGGGAGAGGCCTGGGCAGAGAAAGGAGAGGCCAGAGGAAGAGTGGCCGAGAGATGAAGAAAGGCCACTTTTGTTCCCCCTGCCCTGGGTCAGGGCCTGCCCCCCACCTCCATGCCTCCCCATTTCCAACCCCCTCTCCTTTCTTCTTTTTCACATCACCCCAGCTTCTTGGACCCGGCCTTGCAGCCTAGGAGCTCGGATGAAAACCCCGTCTCATCTGAGCCAGGGTCTCTGCCTCTGCCTCGCCTCAGTGGCGAGGTCCTGAGCAACCACGCCACTTCCTGCAGGAACCCTCCCCCTCACCGTCCCTCCCCCTCCCCATCCCCCATACCCTGATGGGCACAGGCTGTCTGTCACCTTGGACACTCAGGCCCCAAACAAGCTTCCCCGGGGCCGTGATCTCCACATGGGGTTGACAGGGCTGCCATCTCAGCTGCAGCTCACCTCCACTTCTCAGCTACTTTTGACTCTGGATGGGGAAGCACATTCCTTCTGAGGGGCAGGGGGTGAGGGGGGAGTAGGCGGGTCCTTGGAGCTGGAGGGGATGGGGGCAGAAGCTCTTCCTCCTGGTGGGTGTCTGCAGCTCAAGGCTATGAACAGCCCCCACTCTGGTTCCCCACCTTTCCAAGCCACCAGGTCAAGGACGGTCGGCTCCCCACCCACCTGTCCTGCCACCCACCTCCCACCCACGCAGGTTTGATCTTGGTGGAGGCAGGCAGCCGGCAGCTCTGAGGAGCGGGCGAGGGCCAGCCGAACTCGCTGTCTCCACGGCTGCCCGTGATTTTCTGGGCCAGTCTCTAATCCTGGATGACACTTCTGGACCCTCCGCGTTTCCACGTGCCGGAATTCCACCCACGCAGTTGCTTGAACCCATCCCCCGCCTCCTCACAAGGGCCTCCGATGGCACCAAACCTGCCCCTTCTGCCCACCCTGCCCAGGGCTGTGGATCCGGTTTCCATGCTGAGTTCGCCTTTGAAGATGGCATCGAGTGCATGACCCAGAGGCTTGTCTCATCCCACAAGTATGTTTCAGCTCAGAGGTTACCCAAAATAGATCTACGAAGGCTCTGCTTAGGCAAAGTAAAGATGCAGGACTGGTTTGAGTGAAATCAAAGCCACCCTCGGTCACTGCCCCAGACAACGCAGAGCATTTACTGAGAGTTGGGGGTAATCCCTCGGGCCCGCGGGTGGGCGTGCCTGAGCTCTTAGGAGGGAAAGAAGCCCGGGCTCTCTGGGCAGGGAACCCTCTCAGGTGGGCCACGCAGGAGCTGCCTGTGCTGGCTCTCCCTGGTTGGGTGCTGTGGGTCCAGCAGGAAGCCAGGGACCCAGAGAGCCCAGACTTGCCCTCTGCCGCCCACCTGCCCCCCACCCTGCAGACGCCCCCCCCCCAGGCCTAGGATCCTGCTCTTTCTCCCCACTCTCTCCCTGCAAGTCCTGTTTCTTCCCCGAAGACAAGCTCACACCCTCCGCCTGCTGACAGGCCAGCTCCCATGAACCTCCAGGGGCACTGCCCCAGGTGGAAAGCAATGGGGCAGGGATTTGAGCCCAGCCTGGCTGGTAGCAGGTTCTCTGCTGATCACTACTGTCCTACAGCCTGGGGCAACCCTGGAGCATGGGGCGGCGGGCCAGGGGGGCAGTGACTCACAGGACAGACCCAGCAATGTTCCTGCTTGACGGCCCGTGGAATCACTCGCTCCTCTTTTGCAGCGAAACAGATATACGATTGGGTAGATTTCAAAAATCACAAGAACATGTGAGCTAGGAAGGGAAGCTACTGGAGGCATCTGTTTGGAGCTGTAATCGTTTCCTGGAGCTGCCGTGACAAAGTGCTGCGAACCTAGTGACCAAAAACAACAGAAATGGATTCTCTCTCAGCCCTGAAAGCCAGGATCCCCCAGTCAAAGGGTGGGCAAGCCTGTGCTCCCTCCAGAGGCCCAAGGGGAGGCCCCTTCCTTGGCTCTCTCCAGCTCTGGTAGGCCGCCTGCAAGCCGGGGCGCTCCTGGGCTTGTGGCCGCATCACTGTGACCCTGTATCCTTGTCACATGGCCTCTCACGTGGGTTAGGGGCCCCCAATCCAACACGACCTCATCCTAACTAATTAAATCTGCAGAGCCCTGATTTCCAAATCAAATAAGGTCACGTTTTGAGTTTCTGGGTAGACATGAATTTGGGGGAGACCACATTCACCCCAGGACAGGAGCCATCGGCTCGTGGATGCCAGCCAGTCCCCAGCCCCACAGTGTATACCGACATTCCCTGCCTGCGCCAGCAGGACCTAGAAGCAGTGTCCTGGTTTTCACCACTAGACCCCTTCCCAGAGCAGGGCTGTCCTTACGCTGTGAATGCAGGCTCGCAGGCACCAGCTGAGTGTGCCTGGCGGGTACATGGAACTCGGGCATCCCTCCTCCCTCTGGGCTCCTGGCATTCCCGGCCATCCAGGCTGAGAGGTGAGGACGGCACCAGAAGCCAGCCCTGCATGGACAGCACATGAGACCCACTCCTGTGCCCACCAGCACCAGCCCCCATGGAGTCGGCCCAGCTCTGCAGCCGGGACCACTTCCGAGCCAGTGCCAACCCCCCCCACCACCACCAATGTACAAAGGTGGCCTCGGTGGTGTTGATTAAACATGCAGCACTGCGCTGACCCTGAGCAGGCCAGGTGAGAGCTCAATAACACTCACAGACAGATTCGAGGGGCCCTAAAAGGCTCAAAAGATTGATATTTGCTCAACTCCTGAATGCCCACAAATTAGCTAACTACACACGGCTAACTGGTAGGTACACAGCTGGGGAGGACGCCTTCTCGGAAGCACGGTCGGACCGCTGTAACTGATGAGGATGATATCCTTTTAATTGCCTGCGCTCAGGCGGCTTGGGCGGCAGCCCCGTGCCCGCCCCATCACCCAGTGACCGTGGAGAGCGACAGGTGCTCTCCAGGGCGGCCTGTCTGCAAACAAGGTTGCCTTCCCCAGGAAGGGCCCAGCCGAGAGGAGGTGTTACCAGGCACATCTGCCCTGGAGGTTAGCCCACTGTCCCGGGAGTGGAGCTGAGGCCATGATCCCAAAGAAAGGTCCCAACCCAGCTCCCCAGTGCCCCCTCACTGTCCCCCCATCCCTGGCAGACATCTGCCTCCTGGCCTCTTCCACCCCCAGGTCTCCCCACGGCCTGGACATCTCCCTCCTGGGCCGACCCTTGGGGTCTCAGCAGAAAGGCTGGCTCGGCCGAGGCATTCCCAGACCTCCGGTCAAGGGCCCCCTTGCGGACCCCTCTCTCCCTGCCCTATTTATTCTCTTCCTCACATTTAACCACAAGCTGTAAATATCAGGCTTCTTGTCCAGCCCACGGGGGCGGGGGCTCGTCCAGCCCCATTCCCTGGCTGGCCCTCACCTCCGAGCACATGGCTGGTGTTGAGTGGACAGCTGCTGGGAGAGCAGAGGGCACAGGCAACGGGCCTAGGGGGGCCCCACCCACGCCGGGGCCCCCCGGGGAGTGAGAAGCTGCTTTGCCCTCCGAGGGCTGTCCGCTCCGGGCTGAGCCTACCACAGCCCAGGCTCTGCTCCAAGCCTCCACGTGGTCCCCTCCCAAAGGCACCCACCCCACGCAGGGCTGGCGTCAGGGGTGAGACCTGCAGGACCCGGGCTCAGAAGGGTCACACCTGGGCCTCTGTTTTCACCATCTTACACACTGCCTTGACTTTGTGCTGAATTAGTGCGGTCCAGTGGGATGATGGGGGCTCACTCCCCGAGGGGGCTCAGCCCCCTGGCCCCGGTGCCCCGGTCCTGCCCAGTCCCCCTCCCCACCACCAAGGCTGAATTTCACCAAGCTTGTTCTTCGGAGCCTCTGTGGATGAGGAATAGTTGCTCACGGGGAGAGAAGACATGTCCCCGAACGACACAGAAGGCTCCCTGTGGGGCTGCGGCTCAGGACACACGGGGCAGGTGGTCCCCAAGTTCCTGGCCTCTGGGGGCGGAAGGCGGAGGGGTCAGCCTCTGGGTGGGACACCTCGAGGATCCTGGGGCACAGGCCTGTATGGACATCCTCAGGGTCTAGTGGAAACCAGGAAGGCGCCAGGGGTCTTGGCGGGCACGGTTCATTGTTCTGTTTCCATAAAATCACTTAAGTGGCAACTGGCCTTGAAATTGATCCTTGATTAGAGCTGGTTGGAAGCCACGTTGAATTAATGATGCAGCCAACAGCCGTTTTTCCCCAAATGTTTTTTATAGCAGCAGTGGGGTGGGGGTGGGGGTGTAGAAGGGGTACAACTTCAAATAAAAGAGGTTTTGAGCCGTGTTATGTTTTGCTAATATTTGAATTTTACCTAAGATTACTTTTTCTCCCCTATTTAATATATTGTTTTAAATAAAAATTCCTAATAAATCTTGAGAGAAGTATGTCATAGCAGAGCTTAAAAACCGTAGTGCCATATATAACAGTTCATAAAACATTCTACCCAAATAGTCAAAATTGTAGGGCGTTTGGACCAGAAGTAGTTACCTCCAGGAACGGCCTTTTATTAGCTACTAAAATTAAGAAAGGGCAGTGCTGTTTCTCAGCCAGATAATTAAGTACCGTTTTCTCTTTTTTAATTCTATAAAATTAAACTTCCTGTTTTAAAGGTCTGGAGAGGCCTTGGGCAAAGGGTCCAGGGATGAGCCCTGAGGGCAAAATCAGGGAAACAGCAAAGGCCTTATGTGCCCAAGACTGTAAAACGCAGGGCTTGGAAAAATACGCCGCAGTCAGCAAAAAATTGCAGGTCATAAATCAGAGATCCATTCTTTCACGTCATTTTGACGAATCCATTACATCGTGGTGCCCAGGGCTCCATCAGAAACAGAAGCTGCAGCCGGCCCGCACCTCCACCTCCTGTGTTATTCAAGCCCCATGAGCAGTGGCCCACGGCTGGTTCTGGGGCCGGGCGAAGACCAGACGGTGGGCAGCAGGGCAGCCGCTGTCCTGATGGGGAGTCGCCTGCTTTAACCCCCAAGGGTGAGGGAGCCAGAGGGGAGTGAGGTTCCTGAAGCCTCACACCCACCGGGAACTGACTGGTTCCCAGTGCCCAAGAAGTTCTTCCTTGTCACGGCCAGGGAAATAAATCTTAGATCACACCGCAGGCACCTTAATTTGATTTCATTTTGGTTGCTTGGGGGCCTTTTTGCTTGTACGTGTAGACAAATCCTTAATGAGTATTTAAAATATCTAACAACACAGACAGGTGGGCGGCTTTGTGTTCACAGACAGACCGACAGGACAGTTCTCTCCAAGAGACACGGGCTCCAACGCGCCAGCCCCATGACGTGATTCTCCGCTGGTTCCCGAAGCCCCCTCCTGCTTCTGGCCCTCCAGTGGTGACCATGTAGGTGACCCGCCTGGGGTGACTGCCTGCCCCACCCACATGCGCTGCTCCCCGGCCCAGAGCCAGGCTGGAAGGGGGCCAAGGGTCAAAAGTCAGTGTGAAATCTGGAAATGCCGCCCACGGGAGCTAGGGTCTGGGTACCAGGCCAGGTGGGGAATGCCTTTCTCACCTAGACATGGTGGGGGGTCGGGGTTTGGTACCAGCGGATGTTCTGGGACAGACAGAGGTGGTTGAAATAGAACCGGGTGACCCGCGAATGCAGCTTTTCATCTGGAGGGAGGCACGGCTGGTGCTCCCAGCCCCGCGGATGGTGGCCTCCGGTGCTTTGCCGAGGGGACCACGTGTCTGAGAGGGATGGACGGTTTCCGTCGAGTGGGCTGAGTGCTCCAACCCCGATGCCCGTCAGGGGCCCAGAGCTCCAGGGCAGCAGCCTCTCATGGGCTGCAGGGAGGCCGGTCACTCCCAGCCCCTGGACCCCCTCCTTCCCCAGGTCCATCCTGACCACACGCTCCCAGAAGCCGTAGACCCACAGCCCGCCTTCCAGGCCAAACCCTTCTGCACATTTATGGAATTGCACACGTTCATTTTCGTAACAAAATACTTGCTAAATCTTAAGAGAAAGATTTTTTTTTATGTGGTTATTAGGATTTCAGCCAAGTCAGGTTACCAGATGTCAGACATCTGTATAGACGCTTTTACTCCAGATCACCTCTAAGATAAAACCCCGCTTCTCTGTCCTGGCAAAGAGCACTCGGGGATGCCCCCCAGGCCAGTCTGTGCCAAGAGGGGTCACCGGAAGAAAGCCAAGTGCCACCCACACACTGACATGCACACATACGTGCTCACACGCACATACACATTAACACAGGCTGACGCACACACACACACAACACTGACACACGCGTTCACACACTGACACACACACCCTTGTTGGGAGACACTAAAGAGAACTTTTAAATCAGCCGAGTTCCGTCCTCCTGTTCTGAAGGCTAAGGGCTGTGCTCGGCTCTGATCCCTCCTGTGAAAGGCCCCGGCTGGCAGGGTCCTGAGCCCCCCAGTCCCACGGCCCCATGCAGGGCCCCCAGGGGGCCTTGACTCTGTAGAAGGAGGGACAGAGAGATGGACATCAAGGTGGGAGCGGACAGCCCAGCGGTTCAGGTGCCCCTGCTCTGGAGGCCAATTCCACCCGCCCCCCAGGGTTTCTCCAGACAGGGGCTGATGGTCAACCAAAGGGGACCCAGCCCTGGCACGAACAGGGTTCCCCATGGGTGGGTTTATTAATACGAAAAGTTCCATAGATGTGTTCATAACAAGCATTTCTTTATGTAATGGGTCACCTTAATTTTTAAAGTAAGGTTGCATGAATATCAGACGGTGGGGGGGTGGTCCGAGGCATGTCTGTAATGGGTGGTCTTGGCCCAGCCTTGGCCCTGAGATGCTGCATCGTGGGGTGTGGTGTGGGATAGCCAAGGCAGAGAGTGGCTAGTGATTTCATGGTAGCTACATGTAGGTCTCTCATGGTAGCTGTGTTTCTCTGTCTCTGTCTCTCTCTCTCACCATTGAGTGCATTTCCTTTCCGGGTTTGGAATCATGCACCCAAATGGAAATCAGTGGTTCCCACACTGGTGTCCTGAGGGCCTGTGAAAGCGGGTGTCCAGAGTGAGGGGGCACATCAGAAGCCGTGTCCAGGAAGTGATTGGTCATCCCGTCCTTGTGTTCCCGTTGATGGCCTCCATGGCTCAGCGTCCCCAGGAGCCCCTGCAGGACCGACCCAGCGCCCATGGCTGACCCAGCCCCAAACCCCGGGAGGAAGGCCGGGCTGGGCTAGGAGGGCCAGTGCCCCCCGGCACTTTAATTGGCAACAGCCAGCAGACACAGCCACATCTGCGGGTCATTTCAAAGACAATAAATCAGGAACTTTCAAGACTGGCGCCCTTCCAAGGCGGAGAGAGGGGCTAGGACAATGGCAGCACCGCGGCCCCTCATCCAGGGTGACTCGGAGGCCAGAGGTGGCGGGACGGGGGAGAAATAGATGAGCTTTGTCTCCAACATGTCTTTGTAGTCAGCCCGGGGCTGGAAGTTTATACAGAAGGAATGTGCCCTCGGTGAAAGGAAGGGCCACACCGAGGGGCTACTGGGTTTGGAGGGACCCTTGGCTGAGAACACGGCTCCCAGGTTGCCCGATCCAGAGGACAGAGGTGAGGGGGCCCTCAGGGGTCAGCAAGGCAAGCCTTTCTGGTTCTGAATGGGGAAACTGAGGCCAGCAGGGAGGTGACTTGCCAAAGTCGCTGGGCAGCCCCAGAACAGAACGCAGCCCCTGACTCTGCCCGAGACATGTGGGCACATGGCCCCACGCAGGGAGCCCGGACAGAGCACGCCCAGGAGTGAGGGTCACCGGCGCATGGCCGGGCAACATCACTGGGAAGGCTGGCGTCCTGCAGGGGCCCCACCACCAGCAGTGACACAGCAACACATGAAGAGTGAGGCCCACTTGCCCTGCCCCCAACCCAGAGCTTCCCTCCTTAAAATCCAAATGCCTCTGAGAGGTCTGCTTTAGAGGAAACCCATTTTAAATCATCATCATTATAGGTCAGCTCCATTTAACCCCCAAGAACTCTATGAGGGAAGCCCTATCAACTAATCCCATTTTACAGATAAGGAAACTGAGGCTCAAAGGGTTTAAGGGACCTGCCAAAGGTTATACAACTAAGTCAATGGCAGACCTGGAATCAAACCAGGAGCCAGCCCTCCTTCTTCTCTGAAAGAAGGGAGACAGGATTAAAAATTGGAAACCCGATTCAGGAATCCCGCTGCTCACCAGGAGGGCAAACAAAGGAAGCTGAGAGACTCAGGAAGGAGAATGTACCTGCCCAAGACATAGCATAATGAATTGTCATAATATTGGGGAAAATGCCCTTAGAAGTTTCAAGGGCTGGGGTGGGGGGAGCAGATCATATACAAATTATGAGGAATAAAATGGCACCAGACAATGAGGAAACATTTTCAAAATTCTGAAGGAAGCAATTTCCAGTCTAGGATCCAGGATCCAGGCAAACACACAATCAAGAGTGTTGGTAGAGTAGAAACAATTTCAAAGATCCAAAGGTTTCAAAATTTTACTTTGCATGAGCCTTTTCTCAGAAAGCTACTTGAGGATGTACTCCAGTAAATCAAAGGCATAAACCAAAAAGTAGATTCAATGGGACTCAGGAGATAGGGAATCCAAAACCAGAGAGAAGCAGAGAAATGCCCACGGTGATGGTGAAAGCAAGTCCCAAGACAACCACTGCGCTGGTGACCTCAAGATGAGGTGAGAAAAATGGTTCATAGTACCTCCTTTCCTTCCCAAATATGTCCCAAGTAAAGTAATAACTAATGAGCAAGCAAAACAGCATGAAGGGAAAAAAAGGAGGATCCGAGAGGTCAGCTCCAAGAAAATAAATAAGTGAAACACAGAAAGTGGATATATTTGGCCATTTTTAGAGAAATCTTACAGCTCTTTAATTAATAACAGCTGCATAGAAACGTATGCAAATGAAAATACAAGGCAACTGCTAATACAGGCAAATTTAAAAGCTGCTTAAGAAAGGAAATGAAATCATAGTTCTTTCTGTGGCTTAGCTGAGAATATTATCCACACGTTCATAAGAAAGTAAACCCTGGAAACTGATGTAATAAAAAATTGTGAGGGGCTTCCCTGGTGGCGCAGTGGTTGAGAGTCCGCCTGCCGATGCAGGGGACACGGGTTCGTGCCCCGATCCCGGAGGATCCCACATGCCACGGAGCGGCTGGGCCCGCGAGCCATGGCTGCGGAGCCTGTGTGTCCGGAGCCTGTGCTCCGCAACGGGAGAGGCCACAGCAGTGAGAGGCCCGCGTACAGCAAAAAAATAAAAAATAAAAAATAAAAAAAAATAAAATAAAATAAAAAATTGTGAGGAGACTAAACTGACGGTTGTATGTGAAGAGGGTTAAATCTTTATCCTCCGACAGCACAAAGGCAACAGGACGTTGTTACAATTAGTTATGTGATGTAAGGTATAAACATGTCATTTTAAAACATAAAGATAAATTCAGATAAAACTCTGAAGAGGACTTCCCTGGTAGTCCAGTGGCTAAGACTCCGTGCTCCCAATGCAGGGGGCTCAGGTCAGGGAACTAGATCCTGCATGCCGCAACTAAGAGTTCACATGCCACAGCTAAAAGATCCCTCACACAGCAATGAAGATCTCGCATGCCGCAGCTAAGACCCAATGCAGAGAAATAAATAAATATTTAATAAAAACTCTGAGGGATCTGAAATGGCTGTTTTGGGTGGCAGAAATCAGAAGGCTGATGAGAAGTGGGAGGTCATCCACTCTCCTTATTAGCCTTATACTACGTAAGCGTATAATTTTGACAAAATATTTCCATGTGTAATTCAGATACAAAATAAAGCAACAGGAAAAAGGAAGAAAGTGGAAGACCACAGGGGCATGCTTCACTTCAGGGCCATCTGGAGGTTCCCCTGGTGTGTGGGCCTCTGAGCATTTCCTTCTGGGTCATGAGGCTCTAGTGGCCCTCACAGCTGTCCCCACCCAGCTGGGGTCTCATCCTCAGAAACACAGAGATGCCAGAAGGTAAACGGATTTCCAGCCACAGTGTGGGGAGTTGCTGCTGCTGACAGACCCCTCTCGACAAGAAGTCAAAGGTGGGAATCCAGGCCAGGCCATGGTGGGGAGCCAGACAGAATATCCAAACAGCACCCTGAAGGCCAGCCTCCCGGGAACATGGCTGGGGTGCAAGGTGAGACACACCCGCGCCTCCCAGGCCCACCTTCTACCGCGCTGAGAGGAGGCCAATGGCGGATTTCAGATTTCAGTGCTGTATTACCTCTCCCCACCCCCCTCCCCCTCTGCAGCCTCACGCCGCTCCACGTGTCGCTGAATTGGTGTTGGTTCCAGCTCTGTGGTAAACTCCAGGGGAAAGAGTGGACCGTGGTGCTCTTCCCAGGACACGGGGCTGGCCAGCCAGCCCTCTTTCCACCCTTCCTGGAGGCCCCCAGCTCGTGCCCACAGCAGGATGGATGGCGTGGCCCTGCCATGTGCCCGTCTCCACATCCGTGGATGGCCCAGGACAAGTGGGGACGGACAGGAACACGTGTCACCGACCCTGCAGATCGGGCACAGCAGACGTTTCTGCAACACACTTCCCTTTGCAAAATTCTCCCTCTGGTGTCCCCTGGGAAGGGGCTGTACAGCTGCCACATGCAACAGGGCTTGGGCTCCCTGAGAAGGGGGCCGAGCTGAGAGGGGCTGTGTCGGAACCCCGCGTCGGGCTGCCTTCGGGCAGGCTCTCGGTGAGGCTGGGCTCTGGGGACCGAGGGTGAGCTCCCAGCTGAGGCTTTGGGCCTGGTGTGCACAAGGCCCCTCCTGGCCGCACTGGGAGACAGGACCACTGGCCCCAAAGTGTCTCTACCTCCCCCGGTCCCGGGGCCAGCAACAACTTCTCACCTTGCTTAGCAACAGGCTTCTCACCAGGAGTGACCAGGCCCCCTGCTGAAGGGTGTGTGTGTGTGTGTGTGCATGCGCGTGTGCACGCGCGTGTGCAATGCGTATGTGTGTGTGTGCACCCATGCGCATACCTGCATGCAAGTGTGTGCAGTGCCCCCAAAGGTGGTAACTGAAGTGTCAGGAAACGGGGCAGAAATGGTGAAATGAAAATGCAGAAGACTGATATTCCTTTTCACCCTCAACAGATCACTGTCGTCCGCTGAGACTAGGGGGCAAACCTGGGCCTACCTGAGTCCGTGAGGCTCCTTGGAGGGTCTCTGTACAGGCATCTCCCCCAGAGGCAGAGGTCCTGCCCCCGACCAAACGTGGCCATCTAGCCAAGCGGGCCCTTTCTTCCTCATCCATGTCTCATGACAGCGGGAATTCCCACCTTCTTAAAGCAAAAACAACAGAAACACTCAAACCCAGGGGTCATGAGCAAAGCCCCGGAGACACCTATCCTGTGACCCAGCACGAGCCAGGAGGACACTGATGTCACTCCCGAAGCTGGCGTCTGTGGGTCTCTGTTCTGAGACCCGAGCATCTGAGCGAGCCCGGCGGGGTGAGGGCTCAGGGTCTCCACACGCCTCTGCTCCCGGCTGCCACCTCATCCTCATGCCCTGGAGCCGGGCTCTGCCCTGTCCTGTGGGCTTGGAGGGGCCCACGCTGTGCCCAGCCCAGGAAGAAGGCTGGCGCTGAGCTTTCTTTCCTTGACGCCTGCTGCAGGAGCATTTCTGTGCAGGCCCGCATTCCAATATCGCTAGCCTGGGCCTGGTGTTGAAAGACGGCACAAATGATAAATTAAATGAGAAGGAAATGGCTGAGGGCCCCCATTCATAACCCAGAGTCCAAGGCGCCGGGCCCATGAATCTCCCCTTGAGCACTGCTGCACTCATAAAGGTCCAATTCACGCCAGAGCCAGCCCTGAGGACCTGCCCGATCAGGATTTACCCCCAGCGGCTGGGGAAACAGAGGCTGGGGGCAGGGAGGCTGGGGGATGGAGGCTGGGGGACACACACACGTGGACTCGCCTTTGGCCCATTGTTCCAAAGGGATTTTCCCTCTTCTGCCCTCCCCCACTTTCCTACCCAAATAAGAGGGTGATGGTCACCTCACAGGACTCCCACCCTCTCTTGGCCTCTCGGCCTCTCTGGAAGCCCTGGCCCAGGTGCACAGAGAACAGTTAATTGCAAAAACGTGTGACGGGGGCAGCCCACCCCGCCCACTGCATGGCACTTCTCCTGGGTAATGAATTCAAGCGCACGGGAAATGCCAGCACGAAGAGCGGGGCCAGAAAAGGGAGGGGCCCCTGTCGCCTCCCAAACACGCTCCCGGCCACTTAATCTTCCGCCTGGGTCAACACAGCGATGGTTTTGCTCCGACTCCGAGGCTGTGGTTATGGTCCCTCGCCCTCCGCCCCCCGTCAGAAGCTGCACTCGGATCACTGGGTACAAGAATCAGGCCAAGGGAACGGCAAGCGGGCAAAGCGGTAAATCTGTCTTTTCAGCAACAACTGAGTCTTGTTTAATCTTCACTTCTGAAGGATTCGGTCATTTCAGGGTCAAGGTGATTTAGTTCAGGGCTTCCCCCTCTCCCACACCCCTGGGACGTCCGGAAACCAGGGCGGTCCCAGACATCGGGTGGGTCCCGGGCATCTCGGGCTCCAGGCTGGTACCTGTGGATGCCTTGGCCCCTCCGACCCCTTGGCGATGAGGTCCACCCCTGGCCTGCGGTGATGCCCCCACCCGTCCGCTAGCTTAAGCCTCTTTGCTGCCGTTGCACGACCGTCCCTGGTCACCGCAGGCTTTCAGGACTTCGGGGTGGCCCTGGGCACACTCAGCTCCTGCCTCCTCTGCCACCTCCCCTGCCTGCCTGGGCTGAGGGCTCAGGCCACCCCTCCAAGACAGGGGCCGCCGTGAGCCGGGTGCAGGGCAGCCTGGCAGGGGAGGGTCGCGGCTGAGCTCGGGGGCCTGCCTCCCCGTGAGCCCTGCACCCCCAGGTCCAGATCGTCGGGCGTAGAGGGACGGGCCCGCACCGAGGGGTCCAGGCACACATTTCCCCAAATCCTCCGCAAACAGGAAGGCCAAGACTTTGCTGCCTCAGTGCAGCTGGCTTCTCCCGCCGGTACATCTCCTTGGCCCTGCGTTCATGTCCGGCCCCCCAGCTGGGGAAGAAGACGGGGGTGGCGGGGTCGCCATCAGTTAACCCGTCATGATGTCACCCCCGATCCCATTGACACATCTGTGTCCGTGGAGCGAAGTCTGGGCTGAGAGGAGGTGAGATCACGGGATCGCGGGGTTCGCGGCCCGGAGGGTGGAGCCTGGGGTGGGGTGGGGGCCCAGCAGGACGCAGGTGACTCACTCTGCGGGGTAAGCGGAGGAAGGCTAGCCGGGGCGTCTTGTACAAGACGTGGGCGGGGCTGGGGGAGGAGGGGGCAGCGATGATACCCCCAGGGCTCTCAGCAGCGGGGCCCCTGCAGGGGACGGGCAGCTGGCAGTTACGGGGTGGCGTGGGGAAGGGACACAGGGAGACCCGCAGTGCCTCCCGCTGGCCGAACCCAGCCAGAGGTAGAGCCGGGAGCCCAGGGGCCGCCTTCGCGGCCAGGCTCCCGGGCCGCCCACCACACCCACCTCGGACCCCGGGGTGCAAAGCAGGCAGAGACAGGCAGGCGGAGCCAGGGGCTATGATGCCCCCCATCCAGCTTCTCAAAGCAGTTCTCATGCTGCAAAGGTGGAGGCCATAAAGAGGGGGTGGAGCTGTTGACCACGTGACTGGAGGCCGAAGTCTGACCTCGGGGTGGGGTCGGCACCTTCTGGACCACCAGGGCAGGGCCATGCCTCGTGAAGCCAAGGAAGGCATCGACCCAAGCAGAGAACCTGCCACCCCAAGCTGGGCACTCCTAGCGGGCCCAGAATGTTACTCTAATGTCCACCGGGCTGGAGCCAGCTCCCCGGACCTTGTGCAATGGCCCTGAGGGGTGACGGAGGCTCTGAGCCCCCAGCCGCTGTGTGGGGCGTGTCCTGGGGCCGTGTCACACAGCACCACGGCCAGGCTCAGACGGCAAGGGGCCCTCTTTCCCTGTCTGGAGGCGTCACAGGGCCGCAGCCCCTGCGCTGGACTCCAGTGGGCTGCTGGCGAGCCTTGGGGCTCCTCCACTTCAGCTCAGCTGAATCTTCCCACGGCCTCTCCCTGTGCACGTCTACGTCCACGTTCCCTCCTTTACAGTCCTACTGGGTCAGGGCCCCCCGAGACCTCGTTCTCACTCGCTCTTTGGCAAAAGCCCCTCTTTCCAAGTAAAGTCACATTCTGAGGTACTTCAGACTTCAAGGTGGAAACTGGGGAACGCAACTCAGCCCACAGCAGACGCCGAGGAGGTCCCCAGTGCCCCGGAGGCCCTGCCCCCACCGAGGGCCTCCACGGAAGGAGCCAACCCAGGCCCAGCTCCCCTTCCAAAGGTCCCGGTGACAGAGCCGGGCCCACCCAGGGTGTCACAAGGGTTTTGCACCAAAGCTGCAGCGAGGGAACCTCTGTGTGCGGCCTGGTCCCCAAGACCCCAGGGGCACAGGACCCCGGCTGCTTCAGGCAGAGGCTGGCAGTGGCACACGACCGCACAGCCTGCCTGGCTGGCTCAGCCGCTCCCCCCATTAGGGCCAACGCAGGACCTGCTGCTCACGGCCCCAGCAGCCAAATTTGTCTGGGCTTTCAATCACCCCGACAATTCTGGAAACACTTCTGATGAGGCAGGTTGGGTTACAATCACAACTTCTGACTTCAAGAGGGCCGTAAAACAGAGACCCTGAGCATGCTTTCCGCTTTTTTTCCAACATTAGCAGCTCACCCGATACTTTACTCTGAGGTTCCAGTTTCCTGAAAGCCGATGACACGTTGGAGCCCAGGGCCGGTGGTCGCCCCGCGTGTAATTTGTGTGTACGCGGCTCCGGCCAGGATCACAGACACACACGTGTCGCCCGGGCCGTCATTTTTTTTCATTACCCACCGGATTGGGTTTACGTGTCTTTTCTACCTGAAAAGCTTCCAGCATAAAAGATGAAGAGAGCGTCCTCCTGGGGCCCGCTGTGGCTTCACCTCACTCCAGAGGTCAAGGGCAGAACAGAAGCCCCGCCCCACGTCCCCACACAAGGAATCCAGACACGGCGGCCAGGCCAGCTTCTGCTGCCAGCGGAGGGTGCTGTGCCTGCTTCATCTCTGCTCTGAGTGGCCTCAAACTTCCTCTGCCTTGGTGTCCGTCACTTTCCCGATGGGCTCCAGAGCGAAGGCCCTCAGGAGAGGGCTCTGCTACAGATCAGGGGCCCTGGAGCCCAGAAGGGCAGGCTCCCCGTTTCTAGCAAGCAAACACCGCCAGCTTGTGGCTCCACCGAGGTGACGGATGTCTGAGAACAGAGACTGGGGGATGGGGGAACAAGAGGAAGAGAACTGACCCTCTCTGTGCACCTACTGCGTTCCTGACCTTGTGTCCTCAGAGCCCTGTGAGCTGCCAGTGGACGAAGGTCACCAGGTCCGGGGAAGGGAAGTGGCTTGTGCAGATCAGCCCCTACACCGGGTGGCCAGCCCTCAAATCCCCCTGCTGCTTCTCCTGCACCCCGAGTTCCCAGAGGGCAGGGGCAACCATGGGACACGGAGGGCGGGCGGGCAGGAGTGGGTCCCAGGTGGGTTTGCTGGGGGTGGGCGTGCTACGGGTGGGGCTCCTTCCCAGTCTGGGAGCCGAGATGCCGAGCCAGGGGCTCAGAGGGAGGGCAGCAGGGGTGAGAAGGCAGGTAGGGACACACCCACACAGCGCAGACGCTTCTGGGGGCAAGATTATTCCACGTGATCCCGAAATAGTGGATTCACGGCCTGAAGCCTTTGTCCATAGCCAGGGAGTGTGTGAACCTCACTTAATTAATGACAGTGCGTCAGCAGGGTGACAAACGTCGCTCCTGATGCAGGACGCTAACAATGGGGGAGGTGGACAGACCCCTGCACTACCCGCTCGATATTCTGTGAATCGGAGACTGCTCTGAAATATAGCGTCTACTAATTTTTTTAAGGCGAATAGACAGGCTCCTGCCCCGCCCCCAGAAGCACGCAGTCGAGGTAGCAGAACCAGACAGAGGAAGAGAGAGAAGCTGCCGTTGGGGAGCCTCAGACCGAAGCCTGGGGACCCCGGCAGCCCTACTCACAGGGGATCTGCCGGAAACCAAAGGCTCTGCTGTCCAACGGCATCCGGACCCACCCACCTCCTCCAAGGCCCCGGCCTCAGCCCCCACACGAGTCCCTCACGCCCCCCGAGCAGTCCTGGGCCCTGCAGAGGCCCTGCCCTTGCTGAGAGGTGGCCCAGAGCCCTGCACAGCCAGCCAGGCCCCCATACTGCCCTCCACCTGGGGTTGGGGATTGCATGCAGCAACAGACCCACAGGCGCAGCTGGTTGACACGTGTCCCCCGGCCTGGAGTCCCACAAGGCCACACTGGTGTCCTCCCTCTCCAGGCATCACCCACTCCTGTCCTGGGTCTCCATGTCCTGTCCTGTGTCTCCAGTCCCTGTGCTATGTCCCCATGTCCTGTCCTGGGTCTCCATGTCCTGTCCTGTGTCTCCAGTCCCTGTCCTGGGTCCCCAAGTCTTGTCCTGTGTCTCCAGTCCCTGTGCTATGTCCCCATGTCCTGTCCTGGGTCCCCATGTCCTGTCCTGGGTCTCCATGTCCTGTCCTGTGTCTCCAGTCCCTGTCCTGGGTCCCCAAGTCTTGTCCTGTGTCTCCAGTCCCTGTGCTGTGTCCCCATGTCCTGTCCTGGGTCCCCATGTCCTGTCCTGTGTCTCCAGTCCCTGTGCTATGTCCCCATGTGCTGTCCTGGGTCCCCATGTCCTGCTCTGTGTCTCCAGTCCCTGTCCTGGGTCCCCAAGTCTTGTCCTGTGTCTCCAGTCCCTGTGCTATGTCCCCATGTCCTGTCCTGGGTCCCCATGTCCTGCTCTGTGTCTCCAGTCCCTGTCCTGGGTCCCCAAGTCTTGTCCTGTGTCTCCAGTCCCTGTGCTATGTCCCCATGTCCTGTCCTGGGTCCCCATGTCCTGCTCTGTATCTTCCAGTCCCTCTTCTGTAATGCTACCCCACCCCACCTGGCCATGGTGGAGAGTAAAGTCCAGACCGTCCCTCAAGACCAGGAGGGACATGCACAGTGGGATGACCATGTGGGGACACAGGGAGAAGACAGCCATCTACATCCTGAGGAGAGAGGCCTCAGGAGGACCCAGCCCTGCCCACAGCTGATCTCAGACTTGGAGCCTCCAGGGGTGCTCAGTCCTGTTTCCCAGGTCTTGGGTCTTGAAATTCTGTTCAGAAAATCAGGAAGACCCAGATTTGAGAAGCACACACTTGGAATGGAGTAGGGGGGCGGGGCTAGTAGAGGCCAAGCCAGCCCAAGGCAAAGCTTGGGATCCAGGGACCAGGACGATTGACCCTGCCAGCAAGAAGATCGGATGTTTAGACTATGGGGCCACCGTGGGCCCTGGAGGAAGCAGCAGGCTCCGGGGCAGAGGTCACTGCCGTGCAGCCACGTCAAGCAACTCCCACGAAGGCCCCCCAAGCCATTCCCCTCACTTGATCGGCGGTTTTACAAACTCGGGGTTTGAATGCCTTTAGTCTGCACACGCCATTGGCTGCAATAATTCCCATAAACTCCCCTTGCCTGATGTGAGACACTTTACACATTCATGTCACTTGCCTGGCTCGGAACGGGTGTTCACCCTGCCTGACGGGTTAACCAGCCAATTGGTTCCTCTTTTCATACATTCATTCATTCAGCAGTTTTTCACTATTGAATAAATGTGTCCCCATAAGCAGGTCTGGCTGCGAAGTACTAGGGACTGGACAAGACAGAGTCCTCGTTCTCAGGGGATGCATAATCCGGCAGCAAAGCCACCGTGCCATGAGAAATCACAGGTGCGGGGAGAGCCGAGACCCCCAGCCTCAGACTCGCCGGCCCTGCCACAGCCTTGGCTCCTGGACCGTGAGCTTCCAGAGTAAAGGGAAATTTATCCAAAATCTGAGCCCTTAAAAAAGAAAGAAAAAGACCAGGAGGGACCTGCCCACCTCTCTCGCCCTCCCCGTTGGTGGTGGGGGGGGACCCAGCCCCAGGGGACCCCATACCTTCCCAAACCCTCCACGCCCTTCACACCCGCCATCTCTGCCCACACCTGCCCTCTGCCCGACGGAAGCCCACGCACTCTCCCAAACCCGGCCCCGCATCCCCCTCTCTGCAGCATCCGCTGGGCCCCAGTTCGGCAGCGGCATTCCCTAGCCTGCCCCACACCTCCTACACTGGTCTGCAAGCTGAAGAAAGCACTGCATCCGCAGCGCTAGCTGGACTAGGCACGCGATCAGTGTCCACTCAGAGGATGAGTACGGCTGCCTCCGCCCCGTGGGCCCCAGGCCGGCTGCCCGGGCTGCTCTGCTGCCCGGCTCTGCTTTAGGGGATGGATCGCCTTGAGCTGGGACCGACGGACACATTTCCCTGCTCCATGCCAGCCCAAGAGCCAGAAGGATGGCCGCACCCTGGGCCACACAGAGGCTGAATGGCCACACAAGGCCCCTGCCCGGGCAGTACAGGAGCCTCCCTGGGAGTGACCGGCGCTCTGGCCAGGCCGGCACAGGGCTGCCCATGACCCGCAGGGCTCCTGTGCATGGCAACCCCGCCCCGCACTCCGCAGCCAGCGCCCCCCCAGCCCAGATGTTCTGTGGAGACACATCTGTGGGCCGCATGTGACCAGATCATCAGCAGAAACGGGGCCCCGGGAGGGAAGACCTTAACAGCAGAGCCAGAAAGACTCTCCCACCCTGGATGTGCTCACAGGAGGGTCCTTATTGGGCGTCATAAAAATATCGTGCCTGCTTACCCAGGATTTATAACGCAATAAAATGTAAACAAACAGCTTTTTAGATCAAAGTAGCATAAGTAACAGACGCACTGGCTTCTGGAGCAAAGTTAATAAATAGGAGGGTTTTCAGCTCAAAACCGTTCTGGCACTGACACCTCCCAACCTGCCAAGCTGGGGAGGGGGCGGCCGCAGCCCCCGGGATCCCCTGGCACACGTGTCCACTTACAACATGGCTGTCGGGACCCTGACCCACAGGACTCAGCTGCCCGGGGCCACCCTGCCCCGCCCAACTGTGGTCCCACACAGGGTGGGGTGAGGTCCAGCCTCTTAATTGCCCCCCGATCTAGGCCAGGCTGGGGTTCCCTGAGGACCCTCTGGAGGCCAAGCCCAACCGTTAGCCCCCCAGCTCTCCGCCAGGTCTCTGCCTTTTGAGCTGGAGGCCTGGGCTGCCTGTGTTTCCCTAAACAGTAACCAGAGGCCCTCCTGGCCCTCAGTTCCCTCATCAACCATCCAAAATCCCCCATCTCCTTAGGGCCTCAGAGCAACTCATGAGCACCCCCGAGACCCCCCGGGATCTTCCCGATCCCTGTGTGCACACGGCGTGTGTCCACAGGCTGAGCCGTGTGCCCACTCGCGCTCCTGTCGGGGGTGTGTGTGTGTGTTTTGGTGATGGGGGGTCAAGGATGGACCTTCAGAAGCCACAACTCTCTCCTTTTCCAGCTACTGCTCCTCCGGATAAAGGGCTTCACCGCCTCCCAAGTGACACTGGTGCTGGCCTTGCCCGTCCCAGGGGTTTCTGGGTCCCAGCCCTCACCCCCTCAGACCGTGATCTGCATCGTGGGGTTGGACCAGTCCTGGGAGCGAGGGGCCCAGACACTGGCTTTACAGGTAAGGGAGCCAGATTCAGCAAAGACAAACACAGGGTGCGCAGTTATGTTTAGATTTTAGATGAGCAACGAGTAGCTTTTAGCCTGAGAACGCTCCAAAAATTGCACAAGACACGTGGCCAGGGGCTGAATTGAGTCCCCCCAAAAGGTTATGTTGGAGCCCTAACCCCCCAGACCTCAGAATGCAATGGTATTGGGGGATGGGGTCTTTACAGACCGAAATAAAGTGAGGTCGTTCTCATGGGCCCTGCTCCAATCGGACTGGTGTCCTTATAAAAACGGGAGGTCAGGACACAGGCCCAGGGGACGACCATCGGGGAAACAGGGAGAAGACAGCATCTACACACCAAGGAGAGTGGGCCTCGGGAGCCCTGCCCACACCCGGTCTCGGACTTCTGCCTCCAGGACGGGGGGAAAGTGAATCCTGCTGTTTAAGGTCCCCGCCTGTGCTATTTGTTGTGACAATCCACACACACCCTAATACACGGAGTTATACTGAAAAGTCAGCTGTTGTTTCTTTTTTTTTTTTTTTTTTTTGTGGTACGCGGGCCTCTCACTGCTGTGGCCTCTCCCGTTGCAGAGCACAGGCTCCGGACACGCAGGCTCAGCGGCCATGGCTCACGGGCCCAGCCGCTCCACGGCACGCGGGATCTTCCCGGACCGGGGCATGAACCCGCATCCCCTGCATCGGCAGGCGGACTCTCAACCACTGTGCCACCAGGGAAGCCCCATCTGCCGTTTCTTTAAATTAAAATTTAACTGGGCCACCTCCCCTCCCCTCTCCGGATGATAGAGCCTAAGCCTTCCCCTCAGCGGTCACCAGAGACGTCCCCCCGTCCCCGTGCAAACCTTGGGCTCTTCCTGTGGCCGACCACTGCTCGGGTTTGGGGACAAAGGCTCACACCTGGGGTATAAGCAGTGGCCTCAGCTCTGGCAGCCCATGGCCACCACATGGGGCCTACTGCCCATCGCAGACACCCGGTCTGTCACAGGTTGGCTGGGTCGCCCCCCGAGCCACCTGGGCGGGATGTAAAGGTCAACCCCACCAGCTCTGGAGACGGGGGTGGTCCTCAGGACCCTCAGTGATGTTCTAGGCTCTTCCTGAGTTGGGAAAACAGACGCTGGCCGTGGGCTCACAGCAAGAGTCACGGGGAGGAGGGAATTCAGGGCATCAGAGTTCTGGGAACATCCAGTGGGGTGGCAGACACCTGCTCTGAGCAGCCGTCCAGCCCATGAAGATGTTATTTGCTGGAATTCTCCCTGGCACGACGCAGCCGCAGGAGGAGAAAGGAAGCGAGGGCGCTGCACCATCACCAGACCCAACGCCCTGGAAGCCGCAGAGCTCGCCCGGGCCGGCCAGCGGTGCTTTGGTCGCAGCCTCCAATCTTCTCCACGGGGCTCAAAGGAATTACCGCAGTAATTAAAACAGCAGTGGTTCTGTGAAGACAGCCCAGAGGCCCGTATTTATTCTCTGTCTCCATGATTTTCATGCCAAGTTTGTTCTGATTATGAGTGAAAACACGGTCTGTCTCACCCGCATCTCTGCAAAGCTGGTACATTAGTGGGAAACATCCAGCTGGGTTCCCATGTCCCCCAGGCCCTGACTGGGGAGCCCATCATGAACTGGTGCACCCGTGTGCATGCTCTGGACCTGCATGAACACATGTGCACGGGCTCCGCTGGGCCCCACACACGCCAGGGACCAGGATGGACAACAAGGGGGGCTCCCAGAGTGGACTGTGCTTTGGACACAAACCAAGTAGAGGTTGTTCTACTGCCAGAGAAGACCCCGTGTCATCAAGGGATGGGACCAGTCTAGCCATGCTCCTTCCCTGGCCCTACCGGGCACCCAAGCTCGTGCCTGAGGACCCTGAGAGAGGCGGGGCTGCATCGCCACCCCCCCATACCCAGGAGGCTTCCGTGAACGCTGTAGCGGGCGATCTGATTCCAAATGTGCTTGTCTAAAAATATCCCCTTTCTGTGTATTTTGACTCCAAGCCTGAGAACACGAACGGGTTTCCGTAGAGAGCAGGAGACGTGAAACCTGAAACATCTTGGAGTGATTTGGGCGCTTTCTTCACGGGACATTCTCTCCTGTTGTAACATGATGGGGTTTCTCCTGAATTTCAAACATCAATTTGGCCAAGGCGAGCGGAGTGTTTGGTCTTCCAAACCGTGAAGATCTGAGACCGTAAACTGTTGTTGCTTAAATGTTTCAAAGCATAACATTGACACCGACTTTTGCTGTAAAACAATCTGGGAAACGTAACGGCCCTAAGATGTTTTACGCAGTGTAGCAAATCGCTCCTGACCCTGACACTGGGGTGCGCGGAGGCCACTGCACCATCCGGCTCTGGGACGGGAAGGCGAGCGGGGCTGGAGCGCCCCAGGGCCCAGGGTTAGGGTGTGGCGGCCCCTTGGGGGGTCACTTTTATGAAGTGACAGCCGCCTTGGTGTGAGGCGTGCTTTGGCACACACACAAAAAAGAGAGAGTGCTTTTTCCTCTCCTTAAAGGGGGCGGGGATCACAGACACACACACACATTCATGCTTCTGGGTACCCGGTTTCGTCTGGAAGGGACATGACAGCTCGCGTACGCCCTGGAACTGCTGAGAACGTGAAGCGTGTTCCTGCTCCTCGGAGGTGAGCTTGGAATCTGAAGCCAGATCCCCCTTTGGAGCAGGGCCCGCCTGGATCAGGTGGGATCATGGGACGCTTTCTACCTTCCATTTGAAATCAGTTGATGAGATTTCATTTTGTGAATTTCACATTCTGGCTGGGACTCTCTGTCTTAGAGGCTAAAATCACACAACACAGAGCTGAGCATGATGCTTCTGCGAGATGGGAGGGCCAGGGCTCCCACCTGCAGGGTGGCCGATGGACCAGGTGGGAGCCCCGCCTGCCCAGCCCCAGCCTTCAGCCTCACGTGTCCCTTGCAGGCCAGGGCCCTCTTGTCCCCAGGATGTCCCACTGCCCTCATGAGGGAGGGGCTGCTCCAAGGCCACCTGGAGCCTGGGACCCGCCAGCCCCTTCCCCTCCTTCTTCCCAGCACAGAGAATACTCAAGAAACACAAGCACCGCCCACTGTCTGAGGACTAGACTTTCTGCCCAACTCTGGACCATCCTGGGAAGTGGCTCCACTGACACCAGGAGGGGTTGGAGGGATGTAGCTGCTGAAATTCTCAGAATAGCCTCTCTCCTCTCTGAAACCCCAGCAACCCAGAAACAGACCCTCTGAGACGGCAGACCAGCCAGGTCCCAGGGGGGATGGGAGGCCCCCTCCTCCAGCACCCAGGGGAGGGGCTTCCAGGGGTGTCCGGCCCTCAGGCCTGAGGCTGCACTGGAGACGCCCCATGCTGGGAGCAGCTGCTCAGTGCCGGCCCCAAGTTAGCCCTCGGCCTGGGAATCCTGCTGCCCAAGAATTCTCCGGAATTCCTCACTGTACACTTGGGATGGTGCCGAGACATGGGCTCCATGAAGCCAGCTGCACCCAGAGGGGTCCACCGGGAGGAAAGGCACCCCAAAATAAAAAATATCCCTGTAAGATATAATTTCATAAGAGCTTTTTAAAATCTTGATATAATCCCAGACTCCCATTCTTAGCCATTAACCTGTCCAAGCGATTAAGTGCACTAAATAATTCTATAAATGGTAAAAAAACAAACAACAAAAAAAAACATTGATAGTATAAGGCCCTGAGTAACCTTTCTCACCCTAAAAATACAGACCCCTGGATGGAAGAGTTGGGGACACACAAAGCTGTCCCCCAAGGCAAGAGTCCCCTCAACTGCACACGTGGGGCAGATGAAGAAGCTGAGGCCCAGGGTCACCTCCTGTAGGAATGGGGAGGGCCCTGGGGGTGGGGGACCCGCCGACATCAGCCTGTCCTCGGGGCCAGACGAGCTCTGGTCTCAGGGACAGGACAGACCCCTCTTCGGGAGCTCAGGGCGGGGAGGCCAGAGAGCCGATCAAACTGGTCCTGCCCTGAGCCCAGGTGAAGCCCCACATGGAGGGGCAGACTCAGCACCCCCCTGCCCACCTCTCCCCGCCACACGTGCCCGCCGTCCTGGGGGCAAGGATGGCTGGGGCATTCGAGGGTTAGGAACAAGCAGACGTGATAAAGGAGCCAGGCCACGGGGTGCAGGTCAATGGCGGGAACAGAACAAGTCTGATCCCGTCCACTCCTCGGCGCTACCTTGCCCGCCCCACGTGGCACCTCCGCAGGGCACCGGGGCAGATCCTGTGGTCCTCTGGCCACGCGGCTGCCTGACATCTGGGAGCATCTCTCTCTAGTCAGGAAAGCATTTTGTCTTTAATTCCAGCCTCAAGTCAATTCCAGCCTCGGCCCCTCCTGCGTGGGGTGGCAGAAGAGAAGCAGTGCAGGGCGCCTGGTCCAGAGTGGGTCCCCCCCAGGACTGAAGTGTGAAGGGGTCAAGGGAGGTGGAGGTCACCCCGCCGCCTGCCCGTCTGTCCCCAAGGCCGAGCTGTGTGTCTTCATCCCTGGGTGGGGCACTGTCGCCTGCTCCTGACCAGGCTCGAGCCTCCCAACTCCTTCTAGAACAGGGGAGCATTGGGTGTGAAGGGAGGGGTCCCCGCTCTGCAAGGGGTTCCTGCCCTGGAAATCTCCAGAGCGAGGGGAGCCCCGGACCCCGTCCCTCACATGACCCCAACCTCCTTGGATGCACTTCAAGCGTCAGCTCACTTAACCCCATGCTGTCCCCAGGGCCTTGGGTGCTGACGGGGGTTAGGTGGCATGGAGGCAAGGACGGGCACTGGCCCCCCAGCAGGATGTGGCCCAGTCCTTGTGCAGCCGGTATCGGTTTCCCATTGTTGCTGTAACAAATTTCCATAAACTTGGTGGCTGAGAACAGCACACATTTATTCTCTTACGTTCCAGATGTCAGACGGCCAGCACCGGCCTCCCAGGGCTGCAAGACCCGTCCAGCGCCTTGCCTTCCCCATGACCGAGGCCAACTAGAGGGGCCCAGGCCCGGGGAAGGGGCGTGACTCTAGGGCTGAGTCCGGGGGGGCAAATCCACACACACACAGAGTAGATCTGTGGTCGCCAGGGGCTGGCAGGGGGGACCGGGAATGGTGGTGAGAGCTGAAGGGAACGGGGGTTTGGGGGGTGATGAAAATGTTCTCAAGTTGTTTGTGGGGGTTGTGGCACAGATCTGTGAATATCCTGAAAGCGCCGAACCGTACTTTAAGTGGCTGCGCTGTGTGCTCTGCCAATTCGTGCTCAAGAAAGCTGTTGAAGAAACGGGTGCTGTGGGGACGGAACTGCGCTGATGCGGGGACCCCAGCCCGGCGCCCTCCCCACCCGTCCCACCATCACACTGCTGCCTGGCCCTGCGGGTGGCGGATCGGCCCTCAGCTCCCACTCGGGAGTCTCCAGGGCAGGGCTCGTCCCGGGTTCTTTCTTTTGCTCTTTCCACGAACTCTCACCACTAGGGTTGCCCGATAATATCCGGGACGCCCAGTTATTTCCGACTTTCAGGTCAGCAACACTCCATGTTTTGGAGCAAATATGTCTTGATATTGTGTGGGACACACTTGCCTAAAGCATGACTCATTGATCTGAACTCAGATTTAACTGGGAGTCCTGCATTTGTATTTGCTAAATCTGGCCACCCTGCCTGGAGCCTTGTGTGGGCACACATTCAGGTCCCAGGACCCCGAGGAGGGCAGATCCCAGAGGGGCCAGCCAGTCGGGATGGAACTGGGCCCGGGTCCCCGCCCAGGATGGACGCGGCTGCAGTGGCGACCACTCACCACCAGGGGGCTCCAGGTGCCAGTGTTTCCTGGGCACCCCACTCGGCACCCCTGCCCCAGAGCTAGGGTCTGGGGACCAGAGGCGGGGGGGAGCCTCCTGCAGGGATGGCTTTGCTCCCATGTTTCCCCAGTTGTGCTGCTGTCGGGAGCTCAGCTCGGCCCTCCCCTCCGTGAAGCTGCAGCATCTGCACAAGATCCAGGGTGGGGGGCCCCCAAACCTGGGGGATCCCCAGCCCTCAGCTGAGAGGCTGAAGCAGAGGTTCCCGGTCAACACACGAGGAGCAGGGGCCATGGAGGTGCCCCCAGTGTCTATTCTTTATTCTGTCCTGTTTCTAAATGGGTTTGAGTCTGTTAATTCCTCAGAACTTGGCGACATCACCTCACTCTGGAGGGGTCCCTGTGGGCGACCCTGCCCTACCGTCCCCCCATGGATACCCGACTACTCAGGACACAGCCCCCCTGCTCCCACCTTGGGCTCCAGCACAAAATTCGTCCTCTTCTCTCCAAGGCCCGAGCTGGGGCCCAGGGATGGGCCGGGACAGGGATTTCAGTTCCCCCCTCCTCCATCAGCTTCCCCCACCTCACCCCAAATAAGCATCTAACCTGTGTCCACAGTCCAAGCGTGGCTTCTGGAAACCGGCAGGGCATGTCCCACTGCCGCAGACAGGATCCCACCCGCTGGGCAGAGAGGAGGGAGGGCCAAGGCCTGGACGGGCAACGATGACCAAGCAGGAGGCAGCCCTTCGGGAGCAGCCAGGGACCCCGAGTCAGAGGACAGTCAGAAAGGAGGGAGGCAGCGATGGCTCCGAGCTGCTCATGGAGGCCCGGAGGGAGGGGCCAGCAGGCCTGATGTGCTCAGAGCTGGCCAGGAGTAGGGCCAGGAGGCACCACGCCTCTGGGAAAACTGGGTCCTCAGGGACCTCAGGGGTCTGGAGCCAGGCAGCCAGGTTCAACTCCCGATTCCCCCACTTCCTGGCTGTGTGACCTTGGGCAAGTCGCTTGACCTCTCTGTGCTGACCTCCGTGTGAGGCAGCTGTGGAGCATAGTGAGTTAACTAACTTGCATACAGCTGGTAGAGCCGTGCCCAGCTCAGCTGCAGTGAGAGGGACCAGCCGTGCTGTGAACATGAGGCCCCGGGTTCTGTGTCCAGAGCCCATGGGTGGATCAGCGTGGTCTGGGGGACCCCTGAGCCTGGCCACACTGGTCCACCATGATGGTGGGCTTGGCTGGGAAGTCTGGACTGAGGGAGTGTGTGGCGTCAGGGGGCCCAAGGAGGGCAGCTGTGAGCAGAGGCCGGGCAGGACCAGGTGTTGTCAGGGAAGGGGGGAGCTGGGGGGCGTCCCCAGACCCTAAGTACAGGGAGGGCGGGACTCGGGGCAGGGGGCACCACCTTCCCCCCGGCCCCGAGACAGCCCCTCAGCAGAGCCAGGGCTGGCTGGTGGGGCGCTGAGCTGGCCCCCTCCACAAGGGGTTTGGGGGTGGCGCTCACATCCCCACCCACAGGGGAGACCCTTCCACAGCTGCGTGGGGAGCCGGCTCTCACGTGGGCTTTGCTGTGGGCTTTCTCCCTCCCAACTTTTGATATTTGGGGCCCACTTTTATATTTTACAGCATGTTTTTGTGGAAATATTTGTGGTGCACATGTAATACATAAAACACCATTGTAAAGTCGTTTTGCCCCAACATTGCTGAAATAAATGATGTTGTCAGTGTAATAATTTCACAGGGTTCTCTCTGGCCGTAATGAGAATGGTCTGGGCCCGCTTTGCCTTCCACGCCTGCCTGCTCACAGGGTCCTGCCTGGAGACGGGCCTGGCCTTGGACCCCCGGTGATGTCCTAAGAAGACCGCTAGGAGCTGACAACCCCATCTGCACATGCCTCGGTTTCCTCACTTGTAAACAGGCAGCTGTGTACCCTTTGGGCCACTCTCTTCTGATTCAGGAAATAGGAACACACGTGACGATCCAGGGACAATGTTCCCGCCTTGGCTGAATGGCCTGTTGAGAATTCCTACTCTGACCGACAAATTTGCTTCCAGGTCTGGAATTTTCTTCCCCCAGGAGCCTGGATTCCGCTCTGACCAAGGACACCCCTGGACCCTCCTCAGTCAAAGACTCGAGAACACATAGTCCCTTTGGTCCAACCTTCCCACTGGCCTGAAAGGTGCACAGCTCGGGCTGGTCACCGACATGAGCAGGTTTAAAAATTCATGCTCAGACATCGGAAAGCCTTCTTCAGCCTCTCCATTCTGGGGAGGCCCAGCAATGAATAATTGAGCAATCACACCGTGAAACCTCTTCACGGGAAGAAAAAAGAATTATCATTAAAAGCAGCGCTGGGATTCCAGGAAGGTGGGTAACAGATCAGAGCAGACGTGCAAGTAAACAGCCCCGGGGGACCCCAGGCGGGACCTGGACCAGAGCGAGGGCCACGCTGGCCAAGGGCCCGACCCACTCTCCATCCTGCCGTCCTCATCTGCAGGATGGGGACCATCGGGTATGTCTCCTGTGGGCAACGCGGGCACCAGACGGCCAAGATGCCAGCATCCACTTGGAGACTACTTAGGTGGCAGGGTTATTATCAGCAGTAGCACAAGGGCCAGACCATGCCCGGAAAACCCCACTGTCTCCTAGAAAGTTCCGCAGGAAATGTGACAAAGCACACATTTATTTCAGAAAGAGGGTCTGTCTGTCCATCCAGTTCCCCTTTAACCAGGTACTGACCACTGGTGGCGGGCACAGGGCAGTGTCCATCTGACACCCATTTTCAGTTGAGAAAAGGTGGGTCAGAAACAACTGTGCTTCCCCAGGTCACCAGTGGGGACAAGAGCACAAAACAAGCCAGGTTTCCTTCCTCCGCGCCCACCACCTGCAGTCTGGAGTCGCGAAGACCAGAGTGTCAAGATGAACGTGCCCACGTCTATGTCGTCTGCTGAAACATCTGTGCAAAGGCCGGGAGCAGGGCAGACCTGGGCCAGCCCTTCAGCACCTCCCGCACATAACAAGCGTGGAAAGAGACAGGATGAGCTTGTGAAAAATGATTCCCCAAATCTCCCAACTTCTCCCCCGTTTCTGAGATGCAAGGTACCAGGCGTCCACGTGATAGAAAATACGAGTTGACTGGAGAGACCCTGCAGCTGGCATGAGGCTAGGAAGTGGAGCCAGAAAGGCTAGGAAGTGGTCCCCAGAAGGACCCCCACAGAGACGTGACCCCCACACACACACACACACAGACCACCCTCAGGCAGAGGGACCTTGGGCAAGTCGCTTTATCCCCTCGGCCTCAGGCTCCCTGCTTGTGAGAGGCCTCGGAAGGGCTCACAGTGCCCTGGTGTCGGGGGTTGAACTGTATCCCCCGCAAAAAGGCATGGTGACATCCCAACCCCCAGTACCTGTGAACACAATCTTATTGGGAGATGGGGTCTTTGCAGATATAACCAGGTCAACGTGAGGACATTGGGGTGGGCCCTGCCCTAACACGACTGGTGTCCTTATAAGAAGAGACAGTCACAGGGAGAAGACGGCCACGTGACAGAGGAGGCAGAGACTGGGGTGATATGGCCACAAGCCAGGGGACACCTGGAGTCCCCAGAACCTGGAAGAGGCAGGAAGGATCCTCCCCTGAAGCCTTCAGAGAGGGCGTGGCCCTTTGGACACCTTGATTTCAGACTTCCAGGCTTCACAACTGGGAAAGAGCAAACTTCTGTTGTTTTTAGCTCCCGGCTGTGGGGCTTTGTCGTACTGGGCATCCCGGGAAACTCACACGGCCTGGTGCTCAAGGTATACAGTGGGCACTAAATAAACAAGGGGTGCCCAGGGGTTCACGAAACAAGGAATGACGGGACAGAAAGGGGTAGGAAGGGAGTGTGTCTGGGGCTTTTAAAATTTGCCCGGGGGTCCCTCCTGCTTGCTGTCTGCTCACTTCCCCTGGGCTTTGGGGAACAGGTGCTGCAGCCTTAGCGCTTCAGCAGCTCACGGCTGGTGGGGTGCAGGCCTGACCCTGGGGGCCACAGCTGGTGGGTCACAGGGACAGACGTCAGGGACCAATGGCTGGTCAGGGTGCAGGGAATGACCCCATGGGCCACCATCCAGACCGAGCCCTGCACCCCAAGAAGTGGGCCAGTCTGCAGAGCAGCTCACATGCAGCTCCCCACGCCCAACCCCCAGCTGCCCCAGTAAATATGCATCTCCTCTGTTTTCACCATCACCTTTCTTTATTTATTCATTTGGGGGAGTTAAATAAGTGCTTCCTTTTGTTCCCAGCAAATACGTCTTCCACATTTTTGCACGTTTTAAATATTCACACATGTAAAAGAACTAAGACACACATAGTTTATTTATTATTTAGGGCACTTTTTCTCTGATAAAACAGAAACCCCACATTTGAAGGGGACTTTTACATTTTATTTCCATTAACGCCTCTCGTTAAAGTTTAAAGCCTGCTTTGTCCCCGTACTTGACGGCTGATATTTCCGTCTGTCAGGGAACACGATTGTGCTTGTCGACATGACAGGGAGGAAAAAGAGCAAACAGGAAGGGAAATGCCAGCCTGTCAGCTGTGTGATGGGGCCAAGGCAATGCAGGCGGCCCTCGGGTCAGGACTGGCCTTGGGAACAAGGCCCCAGATCAGGGCCGGGGGTGGGGAGATGCCGCCCGTCTCCATGGTGACTCGAGACCAGAGAATCCCGGCCGGCTGCCCACCAGCCCGGGCGGCCGCGGCCTCAGACCCACGCCCAGGGGCCTGAGACAGGTTCAGATGCAGACGTGTAAGTGCCACACATGGGGCACGAGGACTCAGCCCGTGTGCACACCCAGAGCAGGGCTGTGGTTCTCCTTGTCCACCGCATCCACACTCAGATGCACAGAGTGCGGCCTCTCACACCCATGCCCACACCAAGGCTGGCCCACCAGGCATGCCCCCCATCCCTGGGCCTGTGTAGGCAGCCCCATGCACCCCAGGGCACGTGGTCTGTCTGAGGGCCAGAGGGGCCCGGGGCCCTGAGTCCTGGGTGAGCCCTTAAAGAGTGTGCATGCATGTGTGTCGGAGTATGTGAATGCATGTACACATCTGAGAATGTGTGCATGTATGTGCATGTGAATGTGTGCGCTCATCTGTACATGTATGTGCACGTGTGTGTAAATGTGTGTGCACGTGTCCGTCCGTGCATATGCACACATGTGTGCATGTGTACAGTCCATGTGTGCCCGTCTGCTTATGTGCACACGTGCGTGCGTGTGTGTGCTTGTGAATGTGAGTACCGGTCTGTCTCTGTGCATGTGTGTGTACAGGGACTTTGTCCATCTCACCCCCTCCATCCACTCTCTAAATGCCTTGACAAAGATTCCAGAGCAGACCCAGTAAAACGCATGGGGAAGGGGCTTACTTCCCATCCAAAGGGCCTCGAGTTTTGATGCAGGTGTTTGGGGAACAGAGAACTGGAGACAAGTTACGTCATTACACTACCCGGGTCCCACCCGGTCCAGGTTGTGCCCACGCCTTCCCAGACCTGGGGTCTCCTGGAAAGGGCCTCCCCTGCCGGGGGCTGAGCTGGCAGCACCCAGGACCACTGCCGCTGCAGGCAGCGCCGCCCAGTCCTCCGAGGACGCAGCCACGGGGCGGGCTCTCCCCCCTCACACCCGCCAGCACCCGGGGGACGGAGCTGGCCACAGGGTCCTTCCTGGTGGGGACGAGGGGCTGGGCCTGTGTCTCCATCCGTCTCAGGAGGATTTTCTGAAGAAATAGTTTTTGCCTCCCTCTGGGGTCTCCGGAGTCCCCGACAGCTAGGGCAGGGGTCCCAGGCCTTGGGAATCACGGCCAATGGCCAGCCTCCCCGTCCCAAGCCCTGATTCTCACCGTCAGACCCAAATGCTTGCTTGCAGAATAAATCCTCAGGCAAGATCAAGGGGGCGGAGAATCCCCCACTGCCCAGCCCAGCCACTCCTGGGGCCTCCCGAGCCACTGGCCTCCAGGCAGAGGCCCTTTGACGCTGGAATCAGTCGGCTCAGGAAGCTTCCCAGCAGAGCCCGGCAGACGCGGATGGCGTGGGAAGAAGAAACCGGCCCAGGAGGCGGACGGCCCAGGTGACCTGGAGCAGACGGCAAGACGGCCCAGGCATTGAGAAGGCTCCTCGGGCAGGCAGGGGGCGGGCAGCCAACGCAGGGCAGGGGCCGAGCTGGTCAGCTTTCCCAGGGGAGGCCCTGCTGGGGGCAGGTGGAGAGCGGCACCACCAGCCACGGGCAGAAGGGCCCAAGCAATTTAGGATGCTCACCGTGCGTCAGAGGAAGCAGACTGCCTGGGCCACCTCCGCCCGTCCGCCCCTCGGACCCGTACTCCTCCCCCCGGCTCCCTGCCCTGGTGCGGGCAGCAGCCATGGCACCTGTGTCCTCTGGCTCCCAGAAGGTTCCATCCAGTGGGAGCCCATGCAGGTGACAGGAGGGGCACATGAATCAGGGGAGTTGTCATCTTCCCCCAGTTGGGCTTGCCCCGCCCACAGGCCCCAGCTGTCCCGACCCTCATGTTCTTCTATCCTGAGACTTCTCTCTGCCCTCACCCTCCAGGCCAGGGACAGTCAGGTCCTGCGCTGCCCATATTAAATCCTGCCAGGTCTGCTCCCCGCCAGGACACTGCAGCCCCCAATCTGTGCCCCTGAGGGCCAGTGGATTTCTGAGGAGGGCAGTGGTCCCAGGAGGCTGGGGGGCTAACGATAAATGGGTCCCCAAGAGGTAGCTCTGGAGCCAGAGTGCCAGGGGCTGGGGGACTCACCTCCTTCTGTCCCTGGTCCTCCCCAGCAAGCCCTGGCCAAGCTCTCCTGTCCCAGGAGCCCCCAAGTGGGGCCTGGCTCTCATCAGAATAGCCCCATGGGCAGAGGCAGCTCAGTTTGCCGTGGTGGCCATGCAGGGGTGACCAGGGGTGCCCTCTACCATCTAGGATCTCAGGGGAGGAAGAGGCCAGAAAAGCTGTCATGGCACCCCTTGTCCCCAGACTTCCAGCTCACAAAGGGTGGGCATGGCCCCAAGGACAGAGCAGGGCATGTGACCACATGTGCAAGCTGAGTGACCCCAGCCAGGGCTGTGACCCCTCTGGGGTGAGAAGTCATGGCCTGGAAGGGGTTGTGGGAGGACCATGGGGGCCCACGAGGTGTGGAGGCTGCCATCAGCCAGCAAGTGGACAACATGGACACACTCCATGGTACGCCCTGACGTTTGGGTTTGATTGTGTGGTGTGCCTGCCCGGTGTGGACCCACAGTAGAGGGCACAGAGCTGGGCATGAAGCTCTCGGCTTCTGGAGGGAGGCCCAGCTGAGTGGGAAGGATGCAGCCCAGGGCAGTTTCTCCTGCAGGACAGAACCACCATCCTGGGAAAGATTCACCCAAGGGCAGGGAGCAACGCTGCTCTTCAGGGAAAGTAGGGCTACCTTCGATTAGTGGTGCCTGCCCTGGACACGGGAAGGAGCCATAATGGACTGAGTGACACCTATTGGCCTTTCCTGCCCTAAGGGCACAGCCCAGCACAGGACAAAGGGCTGGGAGGTCACTTTTTCTGTGTTGTCTTCCCGCCAGGCTGTGAACACAACCTGGACCGCGACCTGGTTGAAGACACCAGCGTCTGGAGGGCTCAGGGAATGTCTGCTGAGTGAAAGAATGAAGCAGCCCATGAAAGGTGCCTTGGGAGGCCCTGAGGCCCTGCCAGGGCTCCATCTCCCCTTCCCTGGTCAGTAAGTCAGCAGAGGTCCCTGAAGGCATCGGACAAAGCTGCACAAGGGGAGCAGAACTGCCAGGGGTGCAGAAGGCTGGGCCGTGTCAGGCAGGCAGGGGTGGGTCCCAAGGTCTGGACCAGGGCTGTTCAGGGTGAGGATGGAGCCGGGGCCCTGATGCAGCAGACACCGTCCCCCATCCACCTGCCGCCTGTGGCTGCTGACACCAGCATCTCCCCGCTTCAGCTCAGAGGCAAACACTGGAAGTGTCACCTCTAATTACTATTTCTCATGCTCAATCTTTTTTTTTTTTTTAAAGAAAGACTTTATGGTGGTGACAAGGATCTGAAAGAGAAGTTCGTTGGGCCCAAATGGTGCCAGGGACCCTGCCAGGGATCTCCGTGACTCAGGCCTGAGTGGTCCAGCCTCCAGGACACCACCTGGAGGTCCTGCAAAGGAAGCCTGTAATTAAGACGTGGACACTGGGGACGATCAAGCGCAAGGCCCTGGCTGCCAGGATGAAGTTAACAGCCCGCCAACTGCCCAGGAACCCGGTCTTGGGGCAAAGTGGGCAGGGGTGCAGCCTCTGGGACTGGCCCTCTGAGGAAGGGCTGCCAGCAGGCTGCATGCACCCCAGCCACCCTTAGAGGGGTGGCCGGTGGGTATGAGGGCCACGCCAGTGACAAAATCACATTTAGAGAAGAGCTGCCTCCATCCGTGGGATGAAAACTGCCCCCTGGGAAGAGCCACCCGGAAGCCCCCAGTCGCCCCCTGAGGGCTCATCGTCGGGTAAGAGGCTTGCTCCGGTGCTGCCGGCCTCACGCAGCACCCACCTCCCGCGCCACGGGACACTCCTTGTGGAGCAGGTGGCACGAGAGCCGCTCTCCGCATCTGCAGAGAGGATGGGAAGAGAAGCGACTTCCCACGGCCTGGGAGGGGCAACCGGAGAGTCACACAAAGCCGGGGCCCCCTTGGGACCCCACATGTGTGCACACACAGGCACCCGCTCCCACAGCCCCTGTTCTTCGTCTCTGGAGGCCTCCAAGACACTCAGCGGTGGCTCCCATTGAGGGAAAAGGCACATCGGGCCCAGCTCAACGGCAGACGCGTCGTGCCTCCTAGCTCTGCCATGGCCTCTAAGTGCCACCGGCCCATGGAGGCGCATTCTGTCCCCCGGGCGGCGGGCGCCTGACAGGTGGGTGAGAAATGCCGCGGCGGCGAGATTTACTGAACAGCAAGGCGGCGGCCGGGATGGTGCTGGCTGGTCCTCCCACACTGAATTATCTCTGGCAGAAATAAAAATCAGCAGAGCGCTGGGCTTCGATGGGCTACGATCTGTTAGCAGAAAATTGGACTGTCACCAGCGTGCCGTGTGCATTTTGGCTGATTAAAGAGATATTAATCTACGGTCACTGGTACAGCTCTGTCAGCAGAGCTAACAGGCCACGGAGGCAAGGCTGCCTCGGGGACAACAGCAGACAGGGCCACACAGCACACGGATCTGCTCCAAGGCCACCGCACCTGGGAGGCGCTGCCGCCCTCCCTGGGGACACGACAGGTCCCCGGAGCAGTCACCGGCACCGAGGGCACAGAATAACCACTGTGCACCCAAGGCTTCGGGTGCCCCAGTTCCCGAGCTGCATCTGTTCTTCTGAGGGGTGGACGCGTCCCCACGCTTAGGGTCACCTGCGGGGCCTGCCCTCACCTGCAGAGAAGGGTGGGAACCTTACCCACAGTGCCGCCATGTCTCCTGCCAGGCTCGGGTCCCTGCTGGCCACAGGGTTGATGGGCCCAAGCAAACGTCAGGATGGTTTAGCAAGGGCGGCTTTGTGGGCTCCTGGAGGCTCAGACCCACAGAGGAGACCCTCGCCAGCAGTGTCCCCCACAGGCCCCGACGGGCTGCTCAGAGACCCAGGTCAAAGGCTCGGTCCATGTGGACACAGCCCAGGGGCCGCCCACACTTCCTCAGCCTGGCGTCCTGGCCACCGGAGTCCCACCTGGTCCAGAACAGCCTGGAGGAAATGCACTGGGTGGTGATGTGGCACCTACTGAATACCTTACCAACCCAGCTCCCCTGGGAGTGCCTCTGGAGTCGGGTCCTATTAAATTAAGACCCACACAAACAACCTCATTTTACCTTAATTATCTCTTTAAAGATCCAGATACAGCCATGTCCTGAGGCACAAGGGCTTGGTGTTTCAACGTGTAAATCTGGGGAAATAAAAACACCCACAGCACCTCCTTTTCCTCAAACCTCGTCCCTCCTCTGAGCAGCGGTGGTTTATGGGGAGTGAAGCCCAGCCTCTCTAGGGTCACCTCCTGGGCATCACACAAGCACCAGAGCAGTCCCAGGCGAGGGAAGGGGACCCTCGCCAGCTCCCGCTGAGTCCGCGGCTGAGCTAATTGGAGTCTGGGGGCAGTTTGCCTCGAATTCCTCACAGCCGGTCCATCAACATCCAGGCCAAGCGCTACGGTGCGTGGGCTGCATGAAATATTCAAGAGAGTTCTATTACTGAATTAACTATTTATCGATTTATAATTTAAAAGATGCATGCCCCGCCGCTAACAAAGATTCCACACCGACTCTTGATTCTGAGAGCCGTGGCGCACCACTGCCCCTGGAGACTCCCAGTGGAAGCCCCCGCCCCGGAGGGCAGGGGAGGGCGAGACGGGGGGCCCAGTGCAGCCCCTGCCCAGAGACGTCTCCTCTGTCCCGAGACTTAAACCACGCTGGCCACGTGGCCGCCGGTCTAAAAACTCGCCGAGGCACACGGCTTACACACATCAGCTCATTCGGGCCTCACCGACCCCCGATAAGCTTGTCTTTTTAAGAAAATTAATTTTTCTTAGAGCAGCTTTAGGTTCAAGCAAAACTGAGGGAGAAAGGCACAGAGAGTCCCCAGATCTCCGGCCCACATCCCGCGTCCACACACACCCTCCCCACTGTCAGCATCCCCACGGAGGACGCATCTGTCACAACCCACACCTGCACTGACACTTCGTGATCACCCAGAGTCCACAGTCTGCACGTCGCGGTTCCCTCTTGCTGTTGTACATTCTCCGGGTTTGGACAAACGTAGAAAGACATGTACCCATCGTTATGGTATCATACAGAGTGTTTTCACTGCCCTAAAAATGCGCTGCTCTCTGCCTGTTCATTCCTCCCCACCCAACCCCTGGCAAGCCCTGATCTTTTTGCCGTCCCCGGAGCCTGGACTTTTCCGGAATGTCACAGAGCTGGAATCACAAAGTGTGTAGCCTCTTCTCACCTGGGAACATGCATCTAAGTTCGGAGGCAGGTATTCTGGTTGTGCCCGTTTAACAGACTCAGACAAGAAATGCAACTCAGCTAAGGTCACCCAAGGGCCCATGGTGGAGCCTTGATGGACACCCTGCTCCAGATCCTTCTGCTGCCTGGTGGTCCCGAGGGACCCTGGCACACAGAGGTCCCAGACCCGGCCAGACACAGCTCTGTCGCGGGCAGTTTGGACCCGGTCTGCAGTCCTCCGGCCGAGGCCTGACCCCGAGTCTTTCCCAGCCGCACTTCAGAGCGGGCGCAGTGCTGTGCCAGCCTCTGCGGAGGGGAAAGAGGGGATGCCAGAGCTCCCTCAGCCCCGCCCTCGCTCCCAGGACCAGGACTCAACACAGGCGTCAGGATTGTGGGGGTTGAACGGCACGCGCTGTAAATAATCACTGTTTTAAGACGCGCACATTAAGCCCCTAATGGCGTTGCCAGGGCTCAGGATGAAGCCCAGGAAGATAATTACCAGCATATCAGGCCCCAGACGGTAATAACATCTATTAAAGACGACACACCAGGAAAATCCCTGGATTACGGTGAGAGGAGCTGCGCCCCAGGAGAGCCCCTCTGTGGAGACAGGCACTCCCACACGGCCTCCCCTCCCGGCAGTCAGCACCCCGCCCAAGACGGGAGCTCGACGCACACCATGGATGCACCCCACAGAGGGGTACCCGGCTCCGGCTGGGGCACCGCCCAGGCCCTCCCGTGGAGGGGTCTTCTGTGAGCACCCCAGGGCAACCTCCTCCCTGCCTCCTCTGTGAGTGCCCGTCCAGCTTTGAAGGGTCAGCCATGGCCTGGACACCATCTCCATCCTGAGGAGCTAGAATCCTGGCAAGAAAGAGATGGCCTGGGCCCGCAGGGGAGGAAGGGGAGGTTGTATGGGGCTGTCTACAGGGGCTCGGTAGGCTGAGGGCCCAGCAACGGGTAAAGGGATAAAGAAACTCAGCAGCAGTGGTTTTAACCCCCCAGGAGGAAATGGGTCCTTCTCCAGCCCTCTGACCTCAGGGGCCAAACTCCTCGGGAAGCCAGGGGGCAGCGCAGCAGAGAGGGGTCCCTACAGGTCAGCCTCAGGGACACAGGGTCAGGCAGCAGAGGAAGACAGTGGGCCTGCAGGGGCTGGAAGGCAATGTCCACGGGGTACGCTCAGTAGCCCCGATGGACCTGTTACCCGTTGGTCACTGGGGGACTCGCTGGTGCCCAGCAGTTGCAGCCAGCATCAAGGGCTGCAGCCCCAGCTTGTGCTGAATTTTGGGTAGACACAGCTGGCTGGTGGGCAGGGCTGCCCTGTTGCCCGGTCACTGTGGACTGCTCAGTTGGCCTGGGTCCATCCGCTTGGGTCCAGCACGCCCAGTCCAAGGGCAGCGGTTGAACCATCAGAGGACCGACCGCCCACCGCCAAGATCCTCTGGGCCTCTGTCTGCATGGAGGCCCCACACCAGCGGCTATCGGAGGGAAAGATGCGCAGGAAGGTCAGGTGTCCGGGCTGCCCCCTGAGCTGATGACTGGATGAATGAATGAGTGAATGAATGAATTAATGAAGTGCAAAGGACTCTGGGAGTTCTGCAGACGGAGCCCTGCCCAGGATCCCCCTTCTGGGGTTCCAGGATCCATCAGGACGAGCAGCTTGCAAGCAGGCCGGGCCGGGGACACTGAGCGAGCATCTCCGTGCCCCCAGCCCACCACTCAGAGATGCTGCATCCCAATCGGGGCCAGAGCTCGCCCCCCAGAGTCGGAAGGTAACTGAGGGATCCCCTGTGGCTAAGAGGCTGCCTTTCTGGAGAAGGAAGACCACCAACCAGGTTTATGCCACAAAGTGGATCTTCCCGTTCTTGAAGAAGCAGAAATGAATGTTTCCAGGGCGTGTGCTCGAGGTTTGCCTTTTCTCATCTGCACGAAACCCTGGGAGTCGGGCGGAGAGCCTTTCAGGGGCTGGTCAAGGCTGTGGCCACCGTCCCTTGGGGCAGCACAGGGTTCGAGTGCAGGGGGCACAGTGAGAGGCGAGGCTTGTACCTCTGTCTGTGGGGGTCGGTTTCTCTGAAGCTTCACTCCCATTACTAATGGGCTGATGAGGCCAACACGCCTGGGAGCCAAAGGAAGGGGGCTCCAGTCCACCCCGCGCCTCCCGTGGGGCTGATGTGGGGCAGGAGACGGGGAGGGCGAGGCCGTCTCCCTGCCAGTCGGAGCCGTCTGGTTCCCTTGGACGTACCGGATACATGCATCTGCACCTCTTCATTCATTCATTCATTCATTCATTCAGCAAATACTCAGGCTCCGAGGCAGGTCAGGGGAGACAAAACAAACAGGGCACCTGATCATGGAGCCTTCCCCTCTACAGAGAGACCGAGAACCAGCAAATGAAAGAGAGCGGAGAGCGCGATGCGGACAGGACGAGGCCAACCCCACAGACGTGACGGGCGAGCATCCCAAGGGACCTCGAGTGTGAGTCGGGATCAGAGCAGCCGGGGTGGACGTCAGGGCAGAGGCGGCCCCTCGGGGAAGTGGGCGTGGGATGTGCCGCACCTTGGTCTGGGGCAGGGGGAGCTGTGTGCTTCATGGGAGTAAGTTCTACCTGGATAATAAAGAGAGGACAGGGGGAAGGAAAACACCAGGAGATGTGCTGGGGAGAGACCGGGGCTGCACTGGATCGGAGTCAGGGAAACTGGCCCCGAGGACACGTCGTGGTGTCGTCTGACTCTGAGCAGCAAGAAGGACCCTGTCCTGCAAAGCCTGGGACAAGAGCAGTGGGGGGAAGGGGGAGGGGGGTAAATACCCCGTGGGTGGGGGCGGCTCTAACAGGGCCTGGCCAGCAGACCCCTGGCCTCCCAGCACCGTGCCCATCATGCTTCCCGCCTTCTCCCTCCGAGGCCCGTGCAGAGGACGGTCCCCGTGTCACTGGCCCCTGCTGAAATATGCAGGGTGGTTCAGGTTCTCCTGACTGGACGCCGTGCCAGCAGTGACCCGAGGATCCAAACTGCCACTGCTGAGGGTCTGGGACAGCTTGACCATGTCCTTGCCAAGGAAAATGGGCCCCTAGCAGCCTGGGCCCCACAACGGCTTCACAGCTAATGGAACTGTCACCTATGCTCCTTTTTTTTTTTTTTTTTTTTTTTGCAGTACGTGGGCCTCTCACTGTTGTGGCCTCTCCCGTTGCGGAGCACAGGCTCCGGACACGCAGGCTCAGCGGCCATGGCTCACAGGCCCAGCCGCTCCGCGGCATGTGGGATCTTCCCGGACCGGGACACAAACCTGTGTCCCCTGCATCGGCAGGTGGACTCTCAACCACTGCGCCACCAGGGAAGCCCACTTATGCTCCTTTTGAAGTCTGTACCTTGGGGACCAAGTGGTGGCCACACTTGACCATGACAGTAGGAGTGGCCACTGCAGAGAGAGGGCGGGGCTGACGTCCATTCCCAGGGGAACTTGTGGGGCTGGTGAGTGGCCCTGGGGTCCTGGGTAGTGGAGCAGGGACGTTTGGATGGACGTGGACAGAGATGAAGGTCTTGGGTTCTGCGTCTCAGAAAGAGAACCCAGCCCCACCCCCCAACCCCGTCAGAGAAACTTGCCACCATTGTCAGGAGACCCAGGCACAGTTCCATCAGGCAGTCGCTTGGCAAAGAGCTCCCGGTCTCCCCGAGATCCAGCCATATCCCCCCTCTCGCATCTGGGCCACAGCTGAGTCAGATCTCGGCCTCTCTCCTGACTTAAATGCCCCAAGAAGAGGAAGCTTTGCTACAAAATCTCCAGGAAATGGTTTGAGAGCCGATTTTTCAGGTGTTGTCCCAAGGATGAGATGCAAGGTCAATTCCATCTGAGTTTCCCGACATGGGCTCACTCACCAGAGCTTGTGGACTTGCTGGGTTGGCTGACGCAGCTCCAGGAGTTTGGCCGCTGACGGACAGACCTGGACTCAACAGCGGCCAGCAGCCGAGCTGAGAACTTCACGTGCAGCCCACACCCCACAGCACCTGGGAGCTGGCCTGGGAAAGAAGGCCATCGGCGAGGGGGCCTCCGCTCCGTGCTCCGTGTGTGTCAAACGCCCCCGCCTCCCTCTTACAAGGACGCTTATGAGGGCTTTTAGGGCCAACCCGGATGGTTCAGGATGGGCTCCCATCTCAACATCCTGGCATCGATCCATCTGCAAATACTTTGTTCCCAAGTTCCAGGAGGAGGACCTTGCATATCTTTGGCCGTATTCCAGCCGGCCATACGCACTGGGGTGGAACCCCGATTCCAGTGGGAATGACAAGGTCCTGAATTAGCCACAGTCAGGCCATCGACCAACTGAGGACAAGAACCGTGCTGGCCGTGGATGGAGTGGCCATTAGAAGGTTTAGTGCCCATTGTCATCGCTACTTGATCCCGGCATCTCTCGGGACAGAGTAGGTGGGGGGTCCAGGGACATGTGACCGATCCACACAACAGGACACCTCCCTGATTAGAGTTGTCACTGCGGGAGTCGTGCCAGTCACCCAGGTCCCCTGAAGCCAGTTCACAATCTGAGTCCCAGGTTGAGGGCAGATGGGGACCTCCAGGAAGGATCCAGAAACACCAACCCAAGAACAAACTCTGATCTGCCCCAAAGAGGCCAGCAGACTACTAGCAGGCTGTCTGTGCTCCCAAAACAGGCTTGCAGACATTACAGGTTCCTGGGGACCCCAAACACCACGGCATCCCCCAGCCAGATGCTCAGGTGACACAAAAGAGCCAGCCTTCATCCACCCAAGTGGGCTCTGTGGCCTCAGGAATTGGAATACACATGTGGGAGGTGGACGGGTCTCAGGGAAGGACCCTAGATAAGCTCTTCTCAACCTCCCAGCCGAGGACCTTCTTCATGGTAGGCCGTCCCGTGCATTGCAGGGCGTTTAGCAGCATCCTGGCTCCTACCCCACTAAACACCAGTGTCATCCCCTAGTTGTGACAACCAAAAAGTCTCCAGATGCTGCCAGATGTCCCTTGGGGGGGAGGGTCTCCCGCAGTTGAGAACCACTGCTCTGGATTATTCTAAATTTAATCAGGTGATGAGCCTTGGTGCATTTTCCAATCGTGGAAACTCTATTGAGAAAATTAACAAAGCCCCGGGCAGGACACACTATTGATTTGGTGAACGTGTTTTTCCTTGTATCCACGTGGAGCATTTGCTCCCACACGGCAGACGTGACATCCCCTTTCTGATCCTTTCTTTGACCCCTGTTAGTCTCCCACGTGATGCCATAATCTTATCTACAAAGATCTCAGTCACCCTGAGGTCACAGGGCATCGCCCTGGTCCACCAAACACGACACCAAGTCCACCGATCCTGATGATCGGGAATTGGCAAATGTCTGTATGACTTGATAAGATCCATGTGCACCAGAGGGTGGATAATAAACTCATGAAGACCGAAGGGTCAGATGCGTGGATGAGGTTTCTGGGGGACCATGGTCTGAAACGTGGATCCTCTGAGGGGAAACAGAAGCCACCACTCACGTACTGTGCCTAGAAGGAACAATGCCATTCGGGGAGCTCTCTGGATCTTGGAAGCAAATCACTCCACACTCCCCCGCTCCACCCAGGAGTGGGCTGCTCCTATCTCCAGGGTGATCCAGAGGTTTCCAGTTTTGAGCGGAGCCCAAGGCAAGAGCTGTGGATGTGGACTGCGGGACACTCTGCTCTGCTGACGTCATCACCCGGCACTTCCAACAGCGATGGAAGTGTGTGTAGCAAATAGGGATGCTGCTTGGAATCCCAAAGAAGCTGGAACCGGGAATCACAGGGCAGAAAGCTAACGTTTGGAAGCAAAGTCATGTCTGCCCCGAGAGTAACTTCTCCTTTTAAGGATGAGCTCCTGGTCCCCTACTGTGCCCCAGACCCAATGCCTGACTGCTAGCATCAGGTCAGTCTGAGCTGCTCACCACCCACTGGGTGTTATTCGGGCCAGGAAACCATCAGGTCAAGCATGGCGGCACCAGTCTGCCACCGCATAGGAACGGCGTCTCGGAACTCCAGCTGGTCAGGAAGGGACAGAGATGCAGAGAGGAGGGGTGGCCAGGACTCCTGGAAATGCACCCTTTGACCCATTACCATCCTCCCTCACCCACAGCTTCACGGGGATTTCCTTATGAGTTTTGATGGCAGACAAAAAACTTAAGCTTGGTTTATACATGGTTCTGAGCAATTTCCTGTCACCGGCCAGGAGTAAATTAGAGTGATGCAGCTCTAATCCGGCTGGTCCTGAAGATGCAGGGGGAGGAAGCCATCCAGCAGGCCGAACACCCAACACCATATGTGCTTGTCCACTTTATCAAGACAGAAAGGTGGCCACAGGTGGGATGGACACCAACTCCAGAGATTCCAGAGATGTACCAGTGGTTGCCCAGCATGACCCGGGGCTTAGAAAGAGGAAGCTGGTGACCTGGAATCTGAAGGAAGGGTCTGGGGTGGCCCTTCTGGAGCAAGCACAGCTGTGAAGATGCTCTTGCCCTGTCAGGTGCTCAAAAGGGCGTCCACGCAGAGGAGGCTCTGGAATCCAGGCAGACCACTTGGGGGGAATGTCGCCCCAGCTGCCCCGATGCTTGCTCAGGGTCCCTCACAGAGTGGCCGTGGTGACCGGGAGGGTGATTGTTGTGGGCTGAGTTATGTCCCCCCAAAACATACATACAAGTCCTAACACCTAGTACCTGTGACCATGATGATTTAGGGGTAGGGTCTTCTATGCAGATGGAACCAACTTAAGATGAGGTCCTTAGGCTGAGCCCTAACCCAAGGTACTGGTGACATTCTAAGAAAAGGATAAGGCCATGTGACGACAGAGGCAGAGATTGAAGTGAAGCAGCCACAAGCCCAGGAACACCTGGGGCCACCAAAAGCAGGAGGAGGCCGGCAGGACCCTCCCTTGGAGCTTAGGACGGAATCCCCTGGATTTCAAACTTCTGGCCTCCAGACTCTGAAAGAACAAATTTCTGCCATTCTAAGCCCCCTGGTCTGTGGCACTTTGCTGCGGTGACCCATAAACAAAGGTTAGGCTCGGGTTCAGTGATGCAGCCTTCAGGCCAAGGTCAACCCCATTACCTCTGCCCTGTGACTTACCTGCCCAGAACAGAAGCTCCCACTGGGACCCTCGTGTGGCACATTTTCCTGGGAATTTGTGCCACCCACTGGTGTCTGGCAGATGACCCTGGACCTCTGCCATCACAGAGGGGCAGCAAGTTGTCCTCTCCGGATGGGGATTGCCTTCCCTGTCGTGATGCCTCCGAGGGCTCAGCCGTCTGTGGACGTGCGTTACACACCCTCCCCGATCCTGGCACTCCACCCGACACTGCTCCTGACCAAGGATGCCCATTCATGGTAAAAGTATGTGGGTGGGCTCAGCCATGGGCTCTGCCCTCCCATTGCTTTGGTCCCCATCACGTCAAGCCTAGTGAAGTCTCCGTCCTGGTGCCAGTTGGGCTGCCACACCATGAAAGGCTGGGCCTCTGTCCCAGGGTGTGATTTATGTCTTGAATCAACAGGCTGCTTGTCCCAAGGCCAGATTCCAGGTCCAAGAAGCCGGGGGGCAGAAGAAGTGGTGCCTCTCACTCACACCTACTAACCCAGGACCTTTGCTTCCCGACCCTGCGGGCTTGGACTCTGCTGGTTCAGATGCCCTGATTCCTGAGAGGGATGCTTCCTCCAGTTGACATAACAGTGGTTCCACGGAATAGAAGTCGAGACTGGCAGCTGGCCTTTGGGGCCGCACCCACCCCTGAACCAACTGGCCCGGTGACAGTGCATGTGCTGCCGGGGGCTGTTGACGCCACCTCCAAAGGGGACATTGGAGGAGGAAGACTGGGCCCCAGAGCCCTCCCCAGTGTGAAAGTCAGTGGAGAAGCACAGCAGCCGAAAAAGGGAAAAGCAGGATGCCCGAGGATTCAAACCCTTTAACGAGGTTAGACTGAGTCACCCCACCCGGAGAGAACCCCAGCCAGCTGAGATGCCAGGTGAGCAAAGGAGACAGATGGAGCAAAGATGGTAAATGTGGGCTATGCCTCGGGATCGGGTGTGGAATCCAGACTACAGCCCCATCACATCCGTGTGCCTTCTCATACAGGCGTGTGCGTGTGCGCATGCGTGTCCCGGTTCCTTTCTCCCGCACTCTTCCTTTCCCATTGTTACTTAATATATGGTGGGCAGTGGTTAACCTGACAATCTATTCTATGACTGAAAAATGTGCACATACAAACATTTATTCAAAAACATACAAAACATATGACATCACAACTGAACTAAGAGAGAAACGAACCTTGCCAGAGATGAATGCCACCGCTGTCACCAGGAAATGGGTATCAGGATGCTGGGATTTTGTCGCCCCTTTAACAAAAGGAGGTAACAGTGTCTTTGTTTTCCTGACGGGTAATTGCATCTCGTTAGGCAGAAACACTCACAAGTTGCCATCGTTGGCCAGGGCTGGACGTACATCCAGGTAAGAGGGGTGCATACATGGGGAGTAGCCAAAGGGGGGTCAGTGCTGGCCGCTTGATCTGTTGTCTCTGGGCTCCCAGCTGCCCTTTCACACACTGGGCTGCTGGGTGAGGACCCTGCCGATGACGTCTCCCTGGCCAGCTGGCTTCCTGTGAGGCTCTGCCAACGGGGGCCCTGGAGGGCGGTGGGGAGGCAGGTGTTGGAGAGGATATTTATACGTCGCCCCTGTTACTTTCGTCCCAGGCACTGGCCCCTGGTCCCGTCAGCCACAGTTGATTCTGGCCACCAGCTTCTTTTAGCAGAACCAGCCCGTGGTGCCTCACAGGGACACCAGCAGCCGCTGGAGAGGCTCCTGCTCAGAAGAGAGATGCCCCCAGGCCCATGGGCTCCTCTCCCAGCTCCTGGGTCCTGAAGACACGCCTGTCTCCCTGCAGGTCCTGTCCCTGGGTCACACGCATGACCCCCTGGGCCTTCCCAGTGCTCCTGAACCAACGCCTCCACTAAATCCCTGCACTCTGTGCTTCTGGCTGGACCCTGGCTGAGGAGACCTCCCGGCTCCACATGTGGGAACCTCGTGGTTGCACAGACAGGCTGTGCCAGATGCCCGGCCGGCGGAAGCCATGTTCCTCAGTGTCACAGCCGGGAGCTATGATGATGCCTGCTGGAGGGGAACCACTCATAACCAACCCTGATGTCACTTTCCATGTGCCCCCCCGCAAAACGCACCAGCTCACATAAGCCTCCCAGCAGCCCATGAGGACCATTGTGATGGGCTGAACCGTGCCCCCCAGATCCACGTGCTGAAGTCCTAACCACCAGGACCTCAGAATGTGACCTTACTGGGGATTAGGGTCTTGGCAGATGTAATTAGTTAAGATGAGGTCCTACTGGAGTCGGGTGGCCCCTAATCCCATAGGACTGGTGTCCTTCGAAAAAGGGGATTTAGGACACAGACATGCACAGGGAGATACTGTGTGAGGACAAAGCAGAGCTGGGGTGATGCGTCTATAAGCCAAGGAACTGCAAGGATAACCAGCAAACCACCAGAGTCTAGGGGAGAGGCCTGGGGCAAGTCTTCCTCGTAAGGGACACAGCAGGAACCAGCCCTGCGGCCCCTGGATCTCGGGCTTCCAGACTTCGGGCGGGGAGAGAGGGCTCCCTGCCATCTGAGCCCGGCCATAGGGCTGTGTGACGCGGCCCTGGGACACGCCACACACAGCGCCCCTCCAGTGCTGCAGGCATCTCAATGCCCAGGGTTGGCTGCATGTCTGCAGGTCACCCAGCGCTGGCTTTACACCCCTGGGCTCACTGCCGGCTGGACCCTCCCACCTGCCCAACAGGTGCCCCGACAGGCACCAGCACCTTGAGGATGAAGATGGCAGGTCCGCTCGAGAGGTGAGGGCTCTGGGTGGGTCTCGTGGGGGACATGGCCACAGCACCTGGAACCGGGGGCCCCCATAAGAACATCCACGCTGGGCCCGGCCTCCTGCCCTCCAGCAAATCGGGGCAAACTTCCAGGGGCCTGGGGAGGGCCTGGCTGTCCAAGGGCTCCCACACAGAGCCCCTTCCCACTGAGGCAGTGACGCAGTGCAAACAACACAGCGGACACCCCAGGACCCCGAGTTTGAGCCCCTCTCCCCCCGTCACCAGCTGGATCTTTTGAGGAAGTCCCTTAACTTCTCGACCCCTGAAGGGACAGTTACCACCAAGACCACGACTGTAGCTATTCATAGGGATGTCACTGCACCTCGAAGACAAGGGAACGGGGGTCTGGGGAGAGTGGTCTTCGTGCCAACCAGGACGTGTGCCGGGCGGCGCCAGCCGAGGATGCGGGCACTGGTGCTGGTGATAGCGGTGTGGACCCAGCCGTGGCCCCCTGGGATTGGAACTGTCCATGCAGGTCCCGGGATGCTGGGACAGGGTGGGGGCCAGAGCTGCCCTGGGCACCATCAGAAGCCCCATCCTGGGCTGCAGACCACCAGGACCCTGGGGACCACAGGCCCGGGGGTCCTCACGCTGAGGATGGGAAAGTCAGATCGGAGTTGGCCACAGCCGCCCAACCGGGGGCCACCCCCCATGACCCCAGCGTGTGGATTCACACTCCAGGGGGTCTTGTAGGAAGTGAGTCGGGTCAGACCTTCTCAGGTCCTTGACAAACCCAGCACCTTGTCCTCATGAGAGGCCTGGACGGTGGGGCAGCCAAAGAGAGTCCTCAAGGCCAGCAGGCTGAAAGGCCTCAGAGGCCCTGTGGCCCCCCAGGTGTCGTGTGTGCGTGTGTGCATGTGTCGTGTGCGTTGTATGTGCGTGTGTGAGTGTGCACATACATGTGTGAGCCTCTGGGGGGCGCTTCTGTGCATTTGTCAGGTCTGTGCCCATCTGTGCGTGTGCATGCATCTCATGAGTGCATGTGTGGGCGTGTGGGTTGCTGCATGTCTGCATGCCGCTGCCCTCAGAATCAAAAAGAGAGAAGAGATCCTCTCTCTCCCCCACCTTCCCCGCCTCCGACATGGATCTGGCTCCCTGCTCCATGGACAGCAGGCCTGGGGGTCTCTGAAGAGCAGAGATGTCTCCCTCCAGGACCCCGTGCAAACCTCCGTGTGTCCAGGAGCCCAGGCCCCGACGTGTGATGGGCGCAGGCCAGGCTGCACGTTCGCTCCCCTCTCGTCTGCACCCCGGCCCAGGGACGATGTGGAAGGTCCGTGGCCAGAGCCACCCGAGCCCAGGATCCTCCCACGACACCTTCCCCAGAAAGTCCCCGCTGGCAGGGCCGCTCACGCAAGGCCAGGCAAGAGGACGCCCCAGGGAGGGGCACAGAAGGACGGCCTGCCAGAGGGAGGCTGGATGGGGAGGGGGGAGCCGGCACCCCCGTTCTGTGCCTCCCCGTGTGGCCTTGGGAGATGTCGGGCTCGCACTCCGAGTCTCAGCCTCCCCACCTGATCCGAGGGTCGTCCAGGTCGTCCCAGCCCTTCCAGAGCCATGCTCCAGTGATGGCGTGTGAGGGGACACCCTGCAGGCCTTGCCTTGGGCCGACCCCAGCTGTGGACAGAGTCCCACCTCCAGCCGAGCCCTGACTGCCAGAGCTCCAGGTCTGGAGGGGGCAGGGCCTGCCCGCCCACCAGGCCAGGGTCTCCCCTGCCTCCCCACCCCCTCCTGGCAGCAGTGCCTTCTCTCTGCTTTCCTGGGCTGTAGCTCTCGGCCTAATTATCTCTAACCTTCTGTTCGAAGACCCCTGTCCTTGCCTGATAAAAACCAGTAACTTTGAAAGCAAACTGGGTCTTAATTTTCCTTGACAGCCCTGCTTGAAGCATGCAGGCCGAGCTGGGGTTTAATTAAATGCACATTCGTATTCCAAACAAATTAAGTACAATTAAGGACCCCGAGTTATGGGTATCTATCACTCCGTGATGTTTTTGTAAAAATTACCCCATCGAGATCAAAGTCAGAGGATCCTTGCCTTAATTGCTTCATTAGGGCGCCGTGCACCAGGCTTCGAAAGGACCGGCCCTGGTGTCTCTTTGGGAATTACCCAAACGACGGCTCTCAGAGTAATTGCTTCCATATTTCTTTCTCGGAGACGTTCCGGCCTCCACGGATCAACTGCAAGGGCTTCAGGAACCCAGCTCTGCTCTGGTCCCCGCAGCAGCAGCCGAGGCGTTTTCGTGGCGCCTGCATTGAGGCCCTGCTGGGCCGACTGGTGGGTGGGCTGCCCCCTGCCCTGCCCTGCCCATGCTTGGCCTCTCAGCTGGGCAGCTGGTGGCCCAGGGGGCATGGCCCAGGCCAGCCCACAGGTCCCCCAGACAGGCCGACATGCACCACACGGACCTCGACGGGTCGGTGTCCCCCGCACGGCCCAATCCTGGCCTCCCTGCTGTGGCTCCAAGCCATGGAAGGGGGTGAGGCCCCCCCGCTGAAGTCCCAGGCCTGTGGGGACCCAGCCACTGGCATGAAGCTGCAGGCAGGGGCCGAGCAGGGTCAGGAGCCGTTAGTGCGGTTCTGAGCCTTCTGAGAAGGCTCAGGAGCCCTGGCCTCCAGCCCCGCAACCACTGCAGATGGCCCTTCCACCCACGGGGCCCCCTCACCTGGACCCACTCGGAAGGCCTCCTGTACTTCCAGCCCCCGAGTGGGGGAACATGCGGGACCTTCCGTGTGACCCCTCCAGGAGAGGGGATCAGAGCCTCCGCGGGGGTCCCGGCCACACGGCTGCCAAGGGAGGGCCTCTCAGACCAGACCAGCTCCTACCGGGACCCTGCGTGGGTGCCCGCAGCTGGGCCAGGATTCCAGTGGCCCGAGGGCAGCGTCCCAACTAGAGCTGTCAGATAAACAAGGCGTTGTTTTTAATACAAGTATGTCCCATGCAGCCCTGGGGGCGTCCTCACACCCAAAATGACTCACGTGTACCTGAAATCCAGGCGTACCTGGGCATCCTGCATTTTATTTGCTTGCATCCCGCCCCGCCCCGCCCTGGCCAGAACATCTGGAAGGGGGTGGGGAGGACATGGACCCCCAGGTTCCGCTGAAGAACTTTCTTGTCCTCCACAGCACCCCGGCCTTGGTGGACAAATGCCTGACAAGCAGCACGGTGGCTGGTTCTCTCCAGAGACACCCCAAGGCCTGAGAGCACCCAGACACCCTGCCCTCCAGGCTGCGCCTGTGGCCTAACCCAGGGCCTCCCTGCCCAGCTTCCCTAGCCACCCACCCGCTCCTCAGGGCCTCCTCTGCAGACAGGTGAACCAGCACCCTCTTGGACTGCAAACTCTAGGACTCTTCAGCCTAAAAAAGAAAAAGACCCCATCTCATCCCGGGGACCCCCAGATTCTCTCACTCAGTCTCATCTTTGAGCCCATCCCACAAACACTGGCCAGTTAGGGAGGGTGGAGGAAAGGGCATCAGGAGTGGCTGGCAGAGCCCCGACACCCTCGGTCACTGCTGGGCCAGGAACTGCTGGGGGCACAGATCTCATCCCCACCTGGCTCTCCCCAAGTCCACCCTAAGCCTCGGCCACGGGTCAGGACAGCACCAAGTGCATTAACTCCACGCCACGCGTCCTGGAAGGTGCCGGTCACGTGGGGGATATTCTGTCAGTGCGCATCGCAGATTAAGAGTGGGGGGTTTTAATCCCAGGACCCCCAGAAACAGAGCAGAACTCGTTTAGTGGGAATGGAAACGTCAAGGATGGATGCTCTCACCTAAAGGGGAGCTAAGGGTACCCATGGCTGATCCCGGGCACCGCAGCTGGAGCGGATGGACACAGGTAGATTTCCAGGGCCAGCAGAAGAGCAGTTGCTTCTCGATGGTGTCAGGCGGACCTGGAGCGGACTCTCTGCCCTAGACTGAAGACCCTGCTGGGGTCCCAAGCCGCCATCCACAACAAAGCTGATGCTCACAGGATGCCCCTGGTTATAGGGAGAGCGCTGGACACTTCCCACAGACCAGTCCCTCACCCAGAGCAATCGCTGCCCACTGCCCAGAGCTGTGCCCATGCTCAGGACTCACGTGAGGCAGAAGAGGCTTCCAGTCTGTCTCCGGAAACCATCCACACTGCAGGAAAGCGACAGCTCTTAACCTGCTCTGCAGGGAAATCCTCAGATGCCAGAGAGGGGCCGGCCCTGCCAGACCCTACTGCCCTTGATGGCCCTGTGTCCCTATAGCTCCAAGCCTGCGCGTCAGGGAGGCCATCTCCTCTCCACTTTGCAGGGAATCACACATGTGAACAGTGCTTCCCATACTGTGTTCCATGGAACACTAGGGGTTCCACAAGCAGTGAAAACATCAGCATTTATTCTCCCCTCCTCATGTTAGGGCTGGACTGAGGCTGGATGTGGACCTTCTGATATCCTTCTCACAGCCCGCCTGTGGGGCAGCTGCTGCTAAAGCCTGTGAAGGCTCAGAGGTTGAGCGGCTGTCAGTCACGAGGCAGGGAGGGCTGGGTGGGAGATGAACCGAGCTAGCTTCCAGGACAAGGCCCATCCCAGCAGCCGCCCAGGTGGGACAAGTCCTCTCCCTTCCAGGTCCAGGTGCACACGCAGACCTCCTCCTGAGGGTACATCTGGAGTCCAGGGACTGTAGATCGTGGCTCCCGGCCAAGCTGGACAGTGATGTATCATGGGCGGCCTCGGACACCCGCTGGGCTCATTACCCGCCAGCCAGCCTCACGCTGACACGCTAATGGACTATACATTGTCTGTTAGCATAGCAGGGACGGGCCCGGGGCTCCCACCATGAAACTTTAAGTAGAAATCAAAACAGGCTCTGAGATGGGTCAGTGGGGAAACGCCTGGGCCCGTCTGCTGGTGAAGTCTCCACAACGAGCCAGAAACCCCTGCAGACCTCTCTGGGGAGCTGCCTCCACAGAGACCCCCATGTTCTCATGGAGGGTGCAGCCCAAGGAGGGGTAGCCCAGCGTCTGGACGCGCCCCTCCGACTCCCCTTGGAGCTCTCCGAGGTCTTGTGGAAAGGGCCCCCCACCTCCCCTTGCTCCCCCACCCCCTTGTTCTGGGGCGATAGCCTTGGGTGGCCCCTGGTCGAGGCTGCTGGTGGCAGGGGTCCCCCCTCTCCCCACCGCACACAGGACTGTCCCTCCTGGACCGTCAGCACCACTCTCAAGGGAGAGGTAACAATGGGAAGATCCGCTCCCCCTACAGCAAGACTCCTCACACCAGGGCCCCATGGCTCCCAACCCCGCCCTCCTCCCCCGTTCAGCTCCCAGCCAGGCCTTCAGAACCACCCAGCCCAGAACGGCTCTGGCAGGGTCGGTGGGGAGCCCTCACCCACCAACCCCTCCTCTGTTTCTCCATCCTCTCCTGGCAGCCCCGTGGTGGCCTCTGACATAGGCCACAACTGCCTGCAGCTTGGCCCCCGGGGCCTACGGCTGCAGGATCCCACCCCCACTCTCCTTGGCCTGGCCGCCCCTTCTAAGTCCCTTCCTCTGTTCTCAGCCCCCCGCCTCTTTTTGTGGGGTCCCCAGGGCCCAGACTTGTGCCTCATCCGTCCGCACTCAGAGACTCCCTCGGGCTCAGCCTCAAAGCCCACCCACAGGTGTGGCCCGAGCATCCAGGGGCAGCAGCCCACCTGAGCCCTGACTACCTCACCTGAGTGCTGGGTACCTGCTGGGCCCAATGTCAGGGCTGCAGCCAGCACCGTCCACACCCAGCCAGGGTGGTCCCCCCAACACTGTCCTCAGGCCAGGGACAAGTGACAGGAAGGGGGTCCCCCACTGTGTGCCTGACTCGGGGGCCCATGGAGGAGTCTCCCCACTCCACCATCCCAGCACAGCCCATACTGCCACCAGCCCACGCAGGCCCCTAAGGCTGCCTAAAAAGACACTGTCCCCCGAGGAGCCCTCAGGACCCTGAACCCGGCAGCCCCCTAAGACCCCCGCTGTGGCCTGAGCCCTGACTGGAAACGACACTCCACCTGCACCTGCTGCCGCCCCAGGAAGGAGCTTGGGGCCTGGAGAGAGAGAGTGAAGCTGAGGAGGCCAAGCAGGAAGCCCTGCCCTTGACTTGGGGGGTGGCCGGGCCCCCAGACCACCTCCCGTCCTGCCTCAAAGTGCAGCAGCCGAGGGAAGGCTCCGGTCATGGCGCAAGCTCTGGAGACCTCACAGCGTCGGCCTTTCCCTGCAGGTGGGGCCCTGACATGCTGCTGGCCGCATGGAGCCTGTACCTCAGGACACCAAGGCTATCCCCACTGGAGCGACCCCCAGCGCCATCCCCACTTGGCACTGATGACACCCCTGCTGTGTCCTGGGTGCTGGAGACACAGAGGACCCCCTCCCTGCCCTCAGGGGAGGTGGCGTCTGCTGGGGAGAGATGCAGGAGCCTGGGAGCCGTCCTCCCACCTCCACACCCATCCCCTCTGTGTCCAGAACCACCTCCATCCTGGACCCTCTGGTCATGCTCCCCAGAACGCAGCTCTGGCAGTGGTGGTGTTTACCCAAGTCTGGCATCTGGGGTGCTGCTGGGGGTGCCTGACACATCCTAAGTTACACCCTTGCATGAGTCCTCCTCTTGAGGGCAAGCAGAACTTGTGACTTGCTTCTGGCCAGTAGAATATGGCAAAGGTGCCAGGAACCATTCCCTTGAGTAGGTGGCATTAGGTAAGAAAGACTCATCTAAGCCACCCAGAGTGACATTGTCCTACTGGCCTTGGAGACGTGAGCTGCCAGGAGAGACCCCCACAGGCTGGGGCTTTTGGTGGCCTCTAGGAACTTGGAGTGGCCCCTGGTCTCCAGGCAGCAGGAAGACAGGACCCTTTGTCCTATAACGACTAGGAAACGAATAGCACCAGAGCCTGCAATAAGCAGAAAGCAGCTCCTCCCCGAGACGAGCCCACAGATGAGAGCGCAACCCGGCCGACACCATGAGTGCAGCCTGGAGAGACCCCGAGCAGAGGACCCAGCCAGGCCGTGCTGGACTCCTGACCTTTGGAAACCGAGGTGTTCAATGTGTGTTGTTTCAAGCCGCTCAGTGTGCAGTACTCTGTTACCCAGCACAGATGACTGATGCACAAAGACAAGGCCAGGGTGGGTCCTGTCGGTGAACGCCAGGTGCAGAAACTGAACAGGCACCCTTCCACCAGGAGTCCCAGAGCTCCGTACCTGCTGCCCTCCCGGGGGGCACCGACTGCCTCTGCTCACCACCCCCCACCAAGCCTGTCATCAGAGCCCAGACCAGCCCACACGCTATGCCGAGAAACTACCTGGAGGACACAGTCCACCTTGCCTGGCCACCCACGGGCCAGGCTGCCCTCTCCCATCCCGTCCCCCCGGGCCTGCCCCCCGCCGTCCCGCCCTCAGGACACCTGTCCTCCCGCTGCCCCTGGCAAAGGGCTACCCTTCCTTCAAAGTCTACCTAGATGCCCCTCGTTTCTGGAGCCTGGGGGCCCCCATGATGGGCCCCAGGCCCTCCTTCGCGCACCGTGCAGCCCTCTGCTGCAGGGTGAGCCTGGACATGGGCACACAGTGTCCGTGCCTGGTGCAGCCCCACGCACTCGGGGTCCCCGACGTATGCATGCTGACAAGCTCATGGGGGGTGGTGAGGAAAGGGGCAGAGAAGCGGGTGCTCAGGCCAGTCCCTCTCTTGAGGCAACGTGGGCAGAGCAGGGGGTGCTGGAGGCTCTGGGGCGGCGTCTGAACAGGTGTACAGGCTGGTTAGAGCCAGCGGTGCCAGGAGGGCGGGACTGTGCCTGGGAGAGCTGTGGGGACACAGAGGACCGAGAGTCATCCGCCAGGGTGGGCCATGAGGCCCCTGAGACGTGGTGGGAATGAGACTTAATTAAGAGGGGGCTGGGCTCCTCCCCCAGAGACCCCAGGAGCCCAGCTGAGGCTGAAGCCGGGCATCCCCACGGGCCCTGCCAGTTTCTATGGCCACCTGAGTGGTCTGGCCAGGGTCAGGGAGGGAGGGGATTCCACAGGACAGGGTGGCAGTGGTTTGGGGAGGGGGCCAGATGTGGCCAGGGGAAGAGATATCTGGACAGTGGGCGAGCAGCAGAGGGGACGTCAGAGCTCAGCAACAGGGCCTGGGCTCCAGGGTTTGGGGGCCAGCAAGAGTTTAGGAAGGTCCTGAGGGGCATTTGGGGCAGGCATAAGTTCACCCTGGGATATAGGGCTTGGGGAGCTCACAGTACCATGGAGGAGATGGGCCAGGGGCACTGGGGGTGGGGGGCAGGCAGGCTCAGGCTCCACTCCAAGGTCACCAGCAGGGATCACGACCGCAGGTGAGAAATAAGGCACTTTGGGGAAAGAAATGTCACGAAGGAGTTCCCTGGTGGCACAGTGGTTAATAATCCGCCTGCCAATGCAAGGGACACGGGCTCGAGCCCTGGTCCGGGAAGATCCCACGTGCCGTGGAGCAACTAAGCCTGTGCGCCACAAATACTGAACCTGCGGTCTAGAACCTGTGAGCCACAACTACTGAGCCCGTGTGCTTCAACTATTGAGCCTGTGCTCTAGAGCCCGCAAGCCACAACTACTGAAGCCCATGCGCCTAGAGCCCGTGCTCCACAACAAGAGAAGCCACCGCAAGGAGAAGCCCGTGCACCTCAAGGAAGAGTAGCTCCCGCTCACCACAACTAGAGAAAGCCGGCGCGCAGCCACGAAGACCCATCGCAGCCAAAAACATTAATAAAAATAAAATAAAGATGTGTATCTATAGAGGCTTATATTTGAAAAAAAAAGAAAAAGAAATGTCACAGAGGGAGGAGGAGTGGCCAGAGGGGAAGCATTTGGAGCCCGGCCTCCCGGGGGGTCACTCCCTGCCCCGACCATGGTCACCTGTGACCCCAGGGCAGTGGCCGTGGGGACCACCTCTCCCTGGGACCCCACAGTGAAAATGGGGGGTGCGGGAAGGAGGCCGCCTGCTGAGTCAATGGAATAATTAGGGGGCCTCTCACGCTGAGTCCTTGTTGGAGGACATCGGGCCCTTCTCACGGGACCTGTCAGAGACTCATGCTGGGGGGGACAGGGGGTTGGGGGGAGCCCCTCACCGCCCCCCAGCGGCCTCTCCTCAAAGAGGATCGGACGTCGAGGGTCTCCACCTGCCCCCAGCACAGGGCTGGCCCAGGCCTCGAACATTCAGAAGACAGGCGAGGGTGGGGTCAGGTGGTGTGCTCACTGGCTTCCTGAAGCCCCCAGGGGATGGGGGGGGGCGTGCAGGGGATGTCCTGTGCTCTGAGTCCATGCCTGGGGGCACCCAGGGGCTGACCCAGGACCACAGAGGCCAGACCAGGGCAGGCAGCCCTGACCTCACTACCCTTCCACCCCCGAGCTGGCACTGGGGTATTGAGGGTGAGGGGAGGCCACTGCCCCCAGAGGGCTATGTCCCAGTGGACGCCAGGCATGGACCTCGACCCGTGTGGGAGTGCAGGACTGTGGGAGACCAGGTGTGCCGGGTCCCTCCTCCCCCTTCCCCCTCCCTCCCCCTCCTCCCCCCTCTTTCCCCCTCGTCCCCTCCCCACTCCTCTCCATCCACCCACCCCGTACTCATCCCTTGGTCAGAAGGCCTTGCCTCAGTGTGACATTAACCAGGAAAGTCATTTCTGGCCAGGGCAGCAGATGTGTTGGAGGGAGGGGTCTGGGTTAGGTCAGGTTCTGTGGGCCCAGTCGACCTGCCCGGTGCTGAGGTTGGCGCCCACACTAGGCACACAGGACCAGACAGCACTCGGCGCCTCCAAGGATGGATCCTGGAGGGGAGATGTGGGCTGGGGGCAGCGGGCTCCTCGGTCGAGGGTGGGACGATGGGGAGGGACAGCGAGGGGCCAGTGGGCGGCATGACAGCTGAGATTGGTGTTTGGCCGGGTCAGCGGGTGGCCGTACAGAAAATGAGTCCCCGGGGCGGCAATAATTTTAAGTGTCAGGGAAAGTCAAGGTCGTACAGCCCTGGTCTGTGACGATTTCTGACCACAAACAAATATATATGAAAACGATCGCCCCGGGCGCCAGCGCCGATGCACGAGGAGGCTTAACCCCTGTGTGTCCGGACGGCTGGGGCAGTGGGGCCCATCCACCCTCCCCCAGGTGGCCACAGAGGCCATCCCTTCAGGGGACAGACAAGCACAGCCTCCCATAACCCCGCTGCCCCCATCCAAAGACCCTCCCATCCCAGCCCAGAGAGCAGAGCCTTCACAGAGAAAACGCAGAGGCTCCGTGAGCCTTTCCACAGTCACCTGCCCTCCACCTCCAAGCACAGCCCCAATAATGAGATACAAGGCCTCGGAGCCTGGGGTGGGCGTGGCAAGTTGTTACCATGGTTATTTATTCGTTTGCTCATTTAGACCCCCGCCCTGTGCTCGGTTCAACCAAGATTTAAGAATGGTCTCCGTGTGTTCACGTGAATCAATAATAGATGCACCATGAACACAGCCGGGCCCCCACCTCCCGCCCACCCCCACCTGCAGCCTCCCCCGTCTAGGCATCCAGGTGCCCGGATGTAAGGCCCTCCCGCCCCGTGCAGGTCCCACGTGGCTCAGCTCTGGGGGGAGCCCTCCCCGGCCCTGGTCCTTCTGCAGGCAGCATCGGCCGAGCCTGGCACTTCTCTGCGGAGAGAGCCCAGCTCCAGGCTGGGCACCACCCAGACTGCCCCTCCTCACCAGGATCCTCAGTGAAAACAAGGGAACTGCTTCCCACGTGTGCTGCGTTGAACACTGTCCCCCAAATCCACGTCCACCCCAAACCCCAGAACGTGGCCTTATTTGAGAATTGGGTCTCACAGGTGCCATTAGTTAAGGATTTTAGATGAAATTATCCTGCACTTAGGAGGAGCCCTATTCCAACGGCTGGTGTCCTTATAAGAAGACGAGACAGTCACAGGGAGAAGACGGCCACGTGACAGCAGAGGCAGAGGCTGGAGGGATGCGGCCACAAGCCAGGGGACACCTGGAGCCCCCAGAATGTGGAAGACGCGGGAAGGATCCCCCCGGAGCCTCTGGAGGGAGCCCAGCCCTACTACACCCTCATTTCAGACTCCTGACCTCCAGGCCGTGAGAGGATCAATTCTCTTACGTCAGGCCCCCCAGTCTGCGGTACTTGATTCTGGCAGCCCAGGAAACTAGTCCCAAGGCTGTTCAAGGCACTGCCCCAGGCCTCCCTGTGCAACCTCAGGGCCCAAGTCGGTCCTGTCCCTGCCCTGTGAATTCCCACAGGCATCAGGGTTCCCCTAAACACCCCACCCCTTCATGCAGAAGTCAGCAAAAACTCTAGGAAATGTTTTGATGAAAAAGCATCCACCTGGTACAGAAGACAGGGTCTTCCTCACTCCTGTACCCAGAGCCCAGAACCCTGCTCCCCAGAGAACAGGGCTCCCTGGCTAAACTCCCTCTTGGAGGGCCCCCGTGTGGAGGTGGCCAGGCAGACATGGCGTCCGGTCTCATCCCGACGGGTGGCAGGGCTCCAAGTAGCAGCAGCGAAGACAAGCACGTGAGTTCTGCCAGGAGACCCAGAAAGTGGGCCCCGCCAGCCGGCGATGGGGAGAGAAGAGGACAACACCGTCCCCGACTCCTGAAAGGACTCACGTTCCCTCAGCCACGTTGGTGCAGTGACGGGCGCTGTGCGGCTTTACCTGGAGGGGCCGGGAGCCGGGCTGCTGTCCACAGGGTCACGCGTGTCCCTTGTTGCACTTTCCCTGCAGGTGGGCCTGAGCCGTAACCACGCTGCCTCCCTGAGTACGTCCCCCTTGTCCTGGGTCTCACTGGGGGACATTGATCGCGAGTGACACCCGCCGTCTGAGTTTGATGGCCACTTGTTTTCCATAATGGTATCTTCTCAACCTTGAAACTACTTTCTGTTTTGAAAATTATCTGACATCTGAAAATAAGCCGTATCTGAGGACAAATGCTGGCTGGTGTAGCCAAGACTGAGGAACCATGAGCAAATAAATGAGTTTTGGGTCTGCTGATCTGGCTGTTGGCGAAGCTGGAACACTATTCCTCCCCAGGCGTGCTCATATGCCAGCCTCTGCTCAAAGCCGGCCAAGGCTCTCACTGCCCCCAGCACTGAGCGCAGGGTCCTAAGCTCGACCACTTGGACCAGGAAGCCAAATCCAGTCCAGTGGCTGTTGACCTCTGGAAGCAACGACTCACACAGATGGACAGAGGGACCCCAACCCAGGAATCAGGGGCCAGTGAGAAATTAAGGATTGGGCGTCCTCAGGGCTGGCACTGATTGCCCTGGGTTAGCCCGTGATGGGCACCTGTGGGCACACATATGTGCACGCACCTGGGACACACGTGCACACACCGGGCAGATGCAGGCACATGCATGCACGTGTCACGCACACACTTACAAGGCGAAAACACGTATGTGCACATACAGGATCACACAGGCACACACATGGGGCACAGGTGGGTGAGTGCACACAGGGCACAGGACGGCACACGTGAGTTGGAATGTAAACAAAAGGTGCAAAGAGGACAGCTGTGGCACCCCCGGGGGCTGAAGCCTCTGGGCTCTGGGCGGGCACGTGGAGGGAAGGAGCCCAAGACCTGAAGGGGGGGATAGCAGCCCGGAGGGTGCATGAGGCCGGTGTCCCAGGCTTGTTCCCGTGCAGCTGCTGAGAGGACCTTCCTGTCCCTCAGGAAGAGGCTCTGCTCTCTGGAGAGGCCTGGCCCCTGCCCGACTGGGCCCCACGGGGCTCTGCCCACTGGCTGACAACCACCCAGACGGCAGGACACACGGGTTGGCACCCAGTGCCGCCATCTTCCGTGGGCTCAGGGCCCTGGGCGGTTCACGGTCGAGAGGGGCCATGGGCGGTCCCCCAGCTCAGGTGTGCAGAGGCAGCTCCAGCGATGAAAGGGACTTCCCACGATGGCCCAGCAAAGCCATGTCCCGGCTCCAGCGTTCCCAGTGGCTGCCCTTGACTGTGGGAGGCCCCCCCAGCCCGGGGCACTGGAGCAACAGGGGGACGGGGTGGGGTGCGGCCGAGTGCAGCCCCAGTGCCCAGGGCGGGGTCCCGGCGGGGTCCTGGCCCTACACCCACGCTGCTTCTGGCAGCAGCTCCGCGTCCACCCGGCGAGCACAGGCTGGCCGGCCCCCTTGCTGTTTTGAGGCGAGGGGCACAGCGGCCGAGGCACCCTGTCGCCAGGAGCCAGGCAGGGGGAGGAGGGCAGAACCTTCAGAACTAATGTCAATTTTCTGCATCAAATATTTTGATAATTAAACAAAGCTGATCAAGAGAGGCGAGCAGCGCAGCTCCGGAGCTCAGGAAGCAGCCCATTAAATAGAGGCCCGAAAGCGCCCGCGGCGGCAGCCCCAGATTAATGACTCGGCCGTAATAGATTTTCCCAAGCTCAGCCACACGGGCAGCGCGGCCAGGAGGGGCTCGCAGCCCCAGCCCAAGGAGGCCGTTAAAGGGGCCGAGACAGTAAACCAAGGAGCCCACGGCCGACGGGTGGGACTGTCTGACCCAAGGTGTCCCCCTCCCCCGGGGTGACAGGGTCTGCCATCTGGGCGACCGACTGGGAGCCCCCTTCAGACCATCTGGAGATGGACGTCCAGCCCCAATGGACACGCGGCCAGAGAGACGGCTCAAGGAAGAAAACCACTCCCCTACCCCGACCCGGTCATGCTCTCCTTGGAGGGTACGCCGTGTCCAGGGGCCCTGGGGCCCCTCACCAGCTGCCCTCTGGTCTGGCCAGGGGATGGTCAGGCTGGATGGCACTGCCTGAGGTCTGTCCCCAGATCTCGTCCACCTGACTCCCCTCCTGCCCACGTGGCTGTGAAGTATGGAAACCAGATGAAGGAAGCAGAGGCCTGATAGGATCACACGGCAGGGATAGGCTACACTGGGGATATTTTCCGGGGCTGGGGGTACTTAGGGGTAATGAAACCCAGGGCTGCTGAGCAGGGAGGGCAGGATGTGCTTTGGGGGCAGGCCCCACGCGGCCCTGGCCCTGTGAGGCAGCTGTACCGTGCAGGACGGGGCAGGCAGAGCCAGGGGCACACGCAGAGCCCCCCGTGCTTCCTCGGGACCCCTCGGGGAGCGGGAGGGTGGGAGCCACCTGTCAGGTGATCTCCGAGCTCACAGCGCTGGCACGTCAAGGGCGCTGCCTGGTTTGGGATCCTTCTCCGCAGACTCACTCCCCAGGGCTTGCAGGGGGATTTCACACACACGGAATGAAGACACCGTATGCTGTTCCTGGGGCTTTCGCTCAACACGTGCTTATTGGGCAGCTGTGTGGGCCAGGCCCAGGAGGACAGCGGGGTCAGGGGTGGACCCCATCTGGGCCCAATCCTGTGAGGCTCATCCGCTTGAGCAGGCCGAGGGGAGCTAGGCAGTGGTCCCCGAGCATGGCCTGCGTGCTACCCCCAGGTACCCGGCTCTGGCAGCAGGAAGGGGTGGGGGCACGCTCCCCTGAGGCTTGGCAACTCTGGCCCCTGAAGAAGCTGCAACAATGCCATTTCAGCAAAGCATTCCCTGGGGGTGGCAGGCGGGGCCGTGGCGGGGTCCTGACTGGAGGTCCCAGAATTATCCAGTCTCCCTGAGCCTCCCCAGGAATGGCCAGCAGGTCCTTGGTCCCTGCCCAGTGTGGTGCTCAGGGTTCCCCCGCCAGGCTCTGCCTTCTCGGGCCCCAGGCCAGGGGACTGGCCGGGGTTGCCTGGGCCCATGGGAGGTGAGGGGACACCCTGCTGTGCAGTGAGAGCTCCCCAGGGACTCTGAGCTCGGCTGCTCCTGCTCTGCCATCCCCTTCCCGGGAGGAGAGGCTCCAGAGGGTGGGGGTCCTTGCTCCCTGCCTGGCCTGGGATCCCTCCACCAACCGGCAGCCCCTGTCCACTGTGGCCCCGTGACGCCCGCCCGCGCCCCCCGCCCCGGACACAAGCGCTGCCCAAGCTGCCACAGTCCCTCCGCACGGTCCCCCGGCCCATCCCCCCCACCCCCCAGGGTTGTGTCTCAACTAAAACCACTTGATCTCTGCAGTTTTCCATCCTTGAGAGTAGAACCTCTCCGTATCTGCCCCGGCAGCCCTCTGGATACAATTTCTCTCCGTACAGACACATTCTAATTAGAATAATTTATCCAGACTGTGCTCCAGTGCCTAACCCTGCAGGTCAGCAGAGCCGGCACAGGCTGAGGGGGGTTACAAGACGGAGATGCCAGTGGGGAGGGGGGCGTGCAAGACAGCATGTGCAGGACCTCCCATGCCTGCAGTGTGTGTGCACGCGTGTCTGTGCGTCCGTGTGCACGCCGGCTGGACTGAAGCCCACGACCAGCTCCGGGAGCCTGCCCAGGGTGGAGAGGGGGTCACATGGCCCCGGGACAGCTGCCTCTTCCCGTTTCATGTGTGCATCTAGCAAACACTTATTTGGCACCTATGGTGGCCCCAGGATTCCCCTGGTGAATGAACCAATCCAGTCCCCGCCCTCGCTGAGCCCCCACTGTGGTGTCTCATGGGGAGAGGGGAGCAGGGGCAGGGCAGCTGATAACTGGCCTGGTGTGACCATGTAGCCCAAGGGGCGGCCTCCAGACCCCCACAAGCTCTCTGCTCACAGCTCTGGCTGGTGTGCCAGCCACCCCCTGCCTTCACCGGGCGTCACGGTGACGTGTGTGAGGTCACTGCCAGCCCTGCACTTTCGCAGAGGCTGTTCCCTCCGGGAGGGACACCCTTCCCTGCCTGGTTCACCCACCTCCTCCTATTCGCCACCACAACCTGAGAGGCGGCAGCTCCACCGTGGCGCCCCCAGCCCCTCAGGCTGTGCGGAGCACTGGCCTCACTACCCTTCTGCCGGGTGCAGGGGAGAGCTGCTCTGGAGTACGACTGTCCTATGTCCATGTCTCTGTGGACCTCGAGCCCACAGGAGGGGCTCTCCCCATCCCCAGGGAAGCATGGGGGCAGGGGAGCTTTGTCTGGGGCTCCTCCGAGCGTGGGCACCAGGTCCCACGTTGCCCGGTGGACGGTGGTCGCTCCACCTCCTCTGGCCACCTCCACCCCGCCCATCCATCCGTCCATCCATCCGTGACTGAGGTCCAGCCCGGGGCTCCCCCAGCAGCAGGCCTCCCACTGGGGCCTGGGCGAAGAAGCCAAGGGGCCGGTTCCCCTACCCACCCCTCTGCAACAGCTCTTGGGAGCCGTGAGGGAGGGCTTGCTCTGAGTTAGCCAGGACCCCCACTTCCCTGCACCCCCGTCTCCCCACCAGCCCCTTGGGCACGGTCGAGCGTCCCTGGGAAGGGGGCCGCAGCGGCTTACACGCCTAGTCCCACAGGGGCACGGAGGTCAGGGAGGCGCCGTACCCACTGCGTCCGCTGAGCGCTCGGCCCTGGCCGGCCCGTGAGCGCAGCACGTCTCAGTGGGCCCCCGGCATTCCTCAGGCTCGAGCCCACAGCAGCCGGTCCCACCAGAGCACTCTTCCCCAGGGAGCAAATCGGTGTAGCCCCCCCTGGGCTCTGGGGGGTCTGTGTGCACCCAGGGGCCCAGAGACGTCCTGACCAGCTGTGGGCTGCAGACCAGCCGCGACAATCATGCAGCATGGCCAGCACAGCAGGACACAGCTGGGCAATACCCACCATCCCGGTGATGAGGGGGCAAATGAACAGCAGAGCTGAGCACTGCGGTCCATGGGCCCCGCTCACCTACCAGGGGCGGGGGCTGGTGGCCGCTCAGGTCTGCAGTGGGCGTGGCTGCGGAGCTGAGGGGCCCTCTCTTGTCTCCCCTCAGCGTGAGGTGGTCACAGGCAGAGCGTCCAGGAACCCAGGGTCCATGGTAATAAAGGACCCAGAAGGTCCCAAAGCTCCGGAATGAGCTGTGGCTGGAGCCCATTGAGAAAACATAAGGCGCATCTTTGGGGAGCAGTCAGACAAAACGGGGGCCAGGGAGGCAGCCCAGGGAGGGAGGGCCAGGCTTCCACTGCCAGAGCCCCGGGCTGGGGGCTGGGGGGTCAGACACGTGGCCAAGAATGAGTAGCCAGAGAACAGGGGGGTGTCCCGCACAGAGCCGGGGTCTGGCGCAAACCCAGACCTTGGCCACTGGGAGCTCAGGGACCCAGCAGTCCCCTGAGCTAGGACCCCATCTCTGTCTGAGTCAGATGCAGCCCCATGTCCAGGCTGCCACCTAGAGACCCCACGTCCCATCCACCCCAGGTCTAGATGCTCCACAGGCCCACCGAGATGCAGCCCCCGCCCGCACTGGGGGATCTGGCACCCCACCCACCCTGCTGCAGCTGGAGACCCCGCTCAAGGTCAAGAGCGGCCCCTGAAGTCTGCTGGGGGAAAGGCCGAGCATCCGGCCACATGCAGTATCAGCCCATACATCATGCATGCGCCCAATCACGGCTGTCACTGTAACTACACAGCCGCTCGGGCAGTGCCATATTTCTATTGGCTGTGACAGTGGAGATAAATCTGCCCCGGCCAGTCCTTTGTGGGCAGCAGGCCATAGCGAGGGAGGTGCAGCCAGTTGAGGTGGGCGCTGAGAGCCAAGGGTCCCCGCGACCCCAGGGCAGTGGGCATGACCTTGTGGCCGCCATCGCTGACAGAGGCCACTTCCCCCCTGCTGCCCCCCTGCCCTAGTAGCGATGCCTGTTTGGGGTGGGACTCAGGGCTCCTGGCTGCGGCCGCCCAACCCCTGGGATCCTGCGCTGCCCCTACCCCTGTGGCTCCACATTTTAGGTTGTCACTTGCTGGCTGTGTGACCCTGGGCCAGTCACTGACCTTCTGTGGCCTCCCTTTCCTCCTCTGCACGGCGGGTGCCAATGCCCCCTCCCCCACCACTGCCCTTGCATGAAAGGCAGCTTTTGCAAAAGCATCACTGCCGCGCCTGCAGCGCCCGAGCTGGGAACTCGATAAATCCCTCAGGGCTGATGGATGCCACCCTCCCCGCAGGGCCTCTCTGCACCCCTCGACTGACTTCCTTTCCCGCCTGGACCCCCCGCCACTGATCCCTGAGACCAAGCCCTGGCCGCACCTGGACCACTGACGCCAGCACCAAGGGCCGGCCTCCTTAGGCCAGGCTGTCAGGAATTGTCCCCAGGTTAAGCTGGGGGTCCCACCTGCATCTCCGAGACGCCCCCGGCTCAGGGCTCTGCGTCACAGTGGCTTTTGCTGAATAATAATAGCAACCCCAGTATCAATAGCCAGCCCTCACGGAGGTACGCCCTGCACCCCGCCACCCCGCCCAGGCCCCGCGGTGCCCCTCTCAGCGAATCCTTCCCTCCCAGGCAGCTCGCAGCGCAAGGGGTCCAGCGGCCCAGGGCTGGGGTATCTTCCTGTGTCCTTTTCCCTCCCCTAACATGGAACCTGTGCCCAGGCCCAGGATTGCCGGACCCTCTTAGGATGGCAGCAGAGCGGACCCCAGGGCGGCGGTGCCCCCTCCATGTTCCCTGTGGCCTCTGTCCTCAGACCTTGCCCCAACTTCACCTTGTCAGCCCCATGACCACTCCTCCATCTTCACCGTTCTCCCTGGACCCCACCTCCTCCCGTCCACTCTGCCTCGGTCCTGCCGACGGTCCCCGACGCCGCCCTCTCTCTGTCACCCTGACCCTCCCTGGCCGGGTCAGCCTGATGGTTTTCTCCACGCTGCCTCTGGTTCCAGCTCGGGAAACCCCAGTCCCATGGCATGTGGGGCGGGACCACCTCAAGCCTCACCACACACGCCCAGCGGGTGTCCCGGTGGGTGGCACCCACACGACCTCAAGTGGCCTTCTGGACAGCTAACTTAGGACCTTTCCACGGAGCCGGGATTGAGGCTCATTTACTGAAAATACTGCAGGACAAAGGGAGGAGGTGATGTCAGAGCACGCTATAAAAACAGAAAATGACACCCAGTTCATCGGGCAAAACAGTTCAAAACAAGAAACGCCCCGTGGAAGTGCTCCGGCCATTCTAGGGCAGGCTAGGACCCTGGCACGAGCAGACCAGGGGAGAGCGGGTCCCCTGCTGTAAAGATGCCTGCAGCCCGGAAGGGGTCGGGACTCCGGCCACCCGCGCACCCATCCCCACAGCCCAGACACTACGGGTCCCCAAGAGCAGAGTGCTCCAGGCCAAGGTCACCGAGAGACCCCACAGGAGCAGAAGCGCCTGCCTCCACAGCATCTCAGCAGCAGAGGCGGCTGCCCCTAGGCACATCCAGGCCCAAGGCCTCTGCCTGGGGCCGTGGAGACCCCTGGCCTCAGCAGCAGCCCGGCAGGCCCAGTCAGTCTCTCCTGCCCCCTGACGGGGAACACCAACTTCGGGCTACTCTGAGCGGCAGCCCGGCAGTGACATTTACACCCCTCCAACGAGAACACTGGCAAACCTGCAGCAGCAGCTGGCAAAGGGGCAGACTGTGTGGCAGTGGGTGCCAGCCCCTCCCCCGTCCCCTGGTCCCCTGGGAGGGTCCTGGGCGACCTGTGCCCCGCCGGCCCGCCCAGCAGGGAGACAGAGCCCCATCGTTTCCATCCACACCCGATCCCGGTCCATGCGGGCCCCTCCCCACATCCCCGATAGATAATGGTTTAATAAGCGATCTGTTTTTTATTTAAAGGGTCGGCAGTAAAACCGAGATCACATTTCTCACTTGGTGGGTCAAAAAACCGCTTACGCTCATTTCTGCAATGTAAAGCGACACTCTATCAAACCAAACATTTCCAGATGTGCCCAGCTTGCGCCGAGGTGTGGGCGGCGGGCTGCAGGCTGAGCGGAGGCTGGGAAAGCAGGCTGGGAACACCACCTACTGGCCGGGAGCCGGTCCGTCCGCGCTCCTTCCTGCCCTGAGGTCCTGCAGCCGCAGCAGTTTCCTGGGTGTCGGAGCTCTGGGACCAGCCTTCCACCAGCACAGGCCAGCAGCCAGCCAGCACCCAGGTGGGGGCATCCGGCTGTCCTCCCAGCCTCTCTGGCCACCCCCTGCCACCCACTGACCACCCCAGGCCACAGCAGCTCGAGGGGGGCCTGGAAAGCTGTTCTTCCAGGGGAGCTCGGATGTGGGCAGTACAGGGAAGAGACGCAGTGTCCAATAATCATATGAAAATCTGGGAAGGTGGGGGAGACCCAGGAGGGACTAACAGGCTGATTCGAGCCCCTTCCTTGCATGCCCAGGGCTGGGCCCCGCACCCCAGATTTGCTCCAAAGAGACTGATGGGTCTTGACCTAGAACAACAAACTCCCAGAGAGCATGGCATACGGGCAGGGCAGCCTGGAGTCCACCAGCTGCCCCGTGCCCAGCAGGCCACGGCCATTGCTCACTCTCCAGGCCCCGGCACCGAGAACACAGAGGCCAGCCCCGGGGCAACTCCCCGAACGCAAAGACGAAAGCAAACAGCGTCTGGGGCTGCAAGCTTCCTGAAAGCTACCAGATTCAGGCTAGTAAACCGACAGGCTGCCCAGGGCGACAGACGCCGCCGGGAGTGAGGAAAATGCTGGAGCGGCTTTGCGAGAGGGTTCCGGAAAGCCCACGGTCGCAGCTCCTGGACCCACCTGGGCCGTCTCCCGGGGTGACCACTGGAAACACACTTTCTGGCAGTCACCCTAAAACGAATTCCGTGGCTCCCCCCACGGTGTGCAGTTTTCACTCTGAATTAAAACCGCAGCCAACTCTAAATTTAATAATAGAGTTATAAACTCTTGAAAGGGTATGGATGGCTGACCGACCCCAGAGAGAAGGAGGCTCTATAAATAGAGATCCTTGTAAGCAAATTTCGGGATTTGGTCCAAAGCTTGTTGAATTACCTTTTGTGAGAACTCCATGTGTCTGTGTCAGTCCCGGCTGAGGCTGGGTGACAGGGGTGCCAGCTGGACTCCTGTGAGACCCTGCCCTGCAGGACCCACCAGGCTCTTCCTTCTGGAGGGGTCCCCACCCCAGAACCCAGTCTCCCACAGAGGCCCAGCACCCACGCCGCCAGACAGACCGCAGGCGGGAGCCGGCTGGTCAGCAAGTGTGATCCTGCCTCACAGCAAGTGTGATGCGGGATGGACCCCCAGTGTGCCCAGCCAGGGCGGCCTGACCAGAGCCAACTGGACGCCCGCCACCCCCGCCGCCAGATCCCCCAGACCATTCCCTCCCAGACGTCCCATAAACGTGCATAATGGAAAATCCCTGGGGGGTCCCTGGGAGGACAGTCTCCCCCACACCCTGAGGGGTCTCTGAGATACCCAGCGTCCCCCCTCATCTCTCTAATGTTGAGTTTGCAGGACATCTGCTGGCAGGTGGCTCGTGCTCACTGGTCACTCTGAGACCAGCTGGCAGAACCGAAACCATGAGGTCACAGGAGCAGAAACCTACGGACTCAAGAATCTCTCAGCTGCCCCTCGCCAACACCCGCATCCCTCACTCAGCCGTCCCTCGGGGACCCGCTGACCTGAGGTGCCCGGGGCACCTCCTCAAACAGAATGTCCAGGTGCCACCTCCTTCCCCCCATCCTATCTACATCTCTGAACTCTGCCCACGAGGGTAACTAAGGCGCCCTCCCTCTGCATCCTGGGGCTTAAACATCCTGATGGAAGGAGATTGCAACGGAGACCACAGGAGTCAAACTTGAGGCTGTTCCTGGAGCAGATGCTCCCTCCTCCAGGCAGCCTCCAGGGTTTAACACCCCCCAATTCTGGCCGCTCCCGCCTACTCTGAGCTACTCAGCGGTGGAGTCTGGGCTTTCTTCATCTGTTCCTCCTGCCGGCCCTCCACTGTCACCACCAGGCCCCCACCCCCAGTCCCTGGCACTGAAGGCCCATCTGGACGGCCCGATCATTCTCCATATGAAAGTATTTGGTGCATTTTTAAAATAAAATAACTCAGAATGAAATTATTTTTGCTTTTGTCACAAATGAAGGCTTCGTGCTGGCCCTTTACATCAGTTGCTAAGCCTCACATCACCCCAACGTGGAGCAACTGTCACCCCTGCACAGAGCAGAGAAGCCGGGGGGCAGAGGGGCCCACCGAACACAGCCCAGCACCTGGCTCGCGGGACACAAGGGCAGTGTTGAGGGCGTGGGTGTCAGTGGCTAACCCGTGAGTCCTCACAGGCTTGCACCTGTGAGGACTTGCACACCCCCCTTAACCTCCCAACCCTTGAACCCAAGTCCCCGCTCTGTCCCGGGCCTGGGCAGAGGCTGGCCAGCTGAGGAGGGGGGTGAAGGGGTCACCCTTGCACAGGAGAAAACTCGGCAGCCCGCTGGGCGGGTGCAGGGACTCAGAGAGGAGGGTCCAGTCTCAGGCTTCCCAGGGGGCTTCCTGGAGGAGGAGGAACTGGAAGAGCAGGCAGGACTTGCACCTTCGGGGACAATACTCCTGGGGGAAGGAACCCTGAATGCAGCCTGGGGGCACCTCCGGAAAAGTGAGAAACCCAACCCCAGACAGATGGACAAGAGGGAGAGGGCCGCACCTGGGCCGGGGTATGGCTGGGCAGGTCAAATCCAGGCATGGGGGGTGGAGAGGTCCCATGAGTGGACTGAGAGCCGCGTTCCCGAATTTCATGTCACCTTTTAAATAACACAGCAGGGGACGAAGTGAGAGAGTGGCATGGACTTATATACACTACCAAATGTAAAACAGATAGCTAGTGGGAAGCAGCCTCATAGCACAGGGAGATCAACTCAGTGCTTTGTGACCACCTAGAGGGGTGGGATAGGGAGGGTTGGGGGGAGACACAAGAGGGAAGAGATATGGGGACATATGTATATGTATAGCTGATTCACTTTGTTATACAGCAGAAACTAACACACCATTGTAAAGCAATTATACTCCAATAAAGATGTTAAAATAAATAAATAACGCAGCAGTTTGGGGCACCCCACTTTTCAGGACCCAAAACATCTCCCCCCGGGGGGCACCTAGGGGGATCTCACAGCAAAATCAAGTTTGTGCTAAAGTGGCATTTCAGCATCCAGGAGTGGGGACTGGGCGATGCCTTGGACTGGGTGCCCAGGGGCGGTGGAAAAACCCAGGAATCCTTCCCAAAGCAGAGGGACGGTCAGGCCTAACCTTGACCCCATCCCTCCGGAAGGAAGGCGGAGCCCTCAGTCCCACCGTGCCTCCCCCCTGCCCAGCGGAGGTCAGGAGCGTGACTAATGTTGGCCCACCTCCCGGGAGGGATGCTCTTCAATTCAGAAAGTGGGAAGCAGCGGCTCACAGCTACCCAGAGACCCCCTCCCAGAGAGAAGCCAGGGGCAGGCTGGACCCCAGGTCCCTGACTCAGAGGTGAGCAGTGGCTTGGGGTGGCGGGGTCGTGAAGCATAGATTTCGCTTCCCGTGTACCTGCCCTCCCAGGTAGGACCCACTGGGGGATGATCTGCCGTCGCTTCACCTCTGCCTGGCTGCCCAGTCCTTGTCCCCAGACCGCCCCTGTGACAGGCAGAGAGGAAAGAGAGGACTCCCACCCCTCGGCCGGCACTCCGGCCCTGCCCACCCCACAGAGGAGCCCTGGGCAGTGACCAGACCCAGGGCTTCCCTCCAGAAAAACATGTCCAGGAAGGGAGTCTTCTAAGAAAGGAGCCCTTCAAAGTCTTCAAGATGCAGCAGAACTAACTCCGCCTCAGGGGGTCAGGGAACGCTTCCTGGAGGAAGAGGCATTCAAGTGAAAGCAAAAGAGTTCCCCAGGGTGAGGGGAGGTAGAGGGAGGGATAGTCAGCATCCAGAAGACCTGAAAACCCGGGGAGGGCTAGGGCCAGAGACAGCTGGTGAGGGTGGGGATAGGGTAGGCAGGTGAGGCCCAGGTCAGGCCCCTCCGCTTCCTAGCAGGTGAGGCCCAGAGCCTCACTTCCTCTATAAAGGGGTCAAAGCCATGCCAGCCCAGGAGGGAGCCGAGCCAAACTGAAGTTCAGGCATCGAGGCCAAGGGCCCGGGGTGCTTCACACACACACAGAAGGAACTGTCGGTTCCCACACCCTCAACCACCAGGGGTCCTCCCGCTGCTGAGGGCAGAGGCCGGCTGTCCGCACGGTGCCGGAGTGAGGACGGAGCCCTCAGTTGCCCCGTGATGCCCCGTCCTTGACACCATCCTCGGCAACGAGGAGAGGACCCCTGAGCCCCTCAGAGCCCCCAGCTTGATTGAAGACGGTCGCCCTCCCGCCGACCTGCTGATGAGGGAGGGGATTCGCGCTCCTGCCCGGTGAGCGGCCTCCTCCCCGTGCCCACCTGAGCCAGGACTCTGCTCTGCATGGCTGGGCCCTCGGGAGCCCCAGGGGCTTGGGACCTGGGGTGGGTGTGTTTGGGGCCAGAAGAAGGACTCTGGCTCCAGGGGATATGGGGGTCCAGCCCAGCCCAACGTTACTACCCAACACCTACAATGGGCCGGCCTGGTTCTGGGGGCTAAGGACCAACAGAAAAATAGCAAGACGCCCCTGGAGCCCGGAGAGGACTTAGGGTCTGGGGGTCCTCCTGACTCCTCCCCTCCCCCATGCTGCCCCCAACTCAGGCCTCAAGGCCTCACCTGGACCACCCAGGGTGCCACTCTTCCGACACCTTCTCCTGGCCCGTCACCCCTCCTCCATAGCCTTCGATGACTCCCCTGGGCTCAGACCGACGGCCGGCCTCCTCTACCTGCACCCAGGTGCCCCTTCCCCAGCTCGGAGACCCACACCTTCCTGCTCACAGGACCCCCCACCACGTACCCCTGACTCTCTTTCTCAGCTCCAGGCCTTTGCACACGCTGAGTCCAGCCTGGGACACCCTCCCTCCCTCAGCCACCAGGAGAAGCAGGCCCCTCTAGTCAGGAGGCCCCCGCCCCAGCCCCCGGCTGTGAAGCCCACCTCCTTCTGGCCCACCAGAGGAGGCCTGGCCAGCCAGGACCACGAAGCCAGTGCAGCAGTGCCAGACCCCAAGTCCACGCAGAGACCCTACAACAGACCCCTGGGGGTGGCCACCACCTGCTCCGCCCTGTTCCACTGGGCGACATCTCTCTCTGAGGGTGGGAGGCAGGGGTCCGGCCTCTGCTGATGAGCTGAGTGCCAACTCGGCAAGTTCTGTCAAAATATTTTTAGCATTTGTTCAGTTTAAAAAACCCTGAGGTATTAGAGTGCACTAATCTTTAAAAAGGTTAATTTATTCATAGAGATTTTGACAGAGATGTATGGCACGGTGCAGCCGCGGCCCTTTCCCGGGGGGAGCGCACTCACGCAGAGCCGCACACAGACGGGCCGGACCCGTCCACCCAGGGCCAGGCCCCTCCCCTCCTGCGGACCGCCCCCACCCCCCACCCCACCCCCGCACTGGCTGGACCACCCCCCTTCGCTCGCTGGCCTCTTCCCCATCTCGGGGGAGGAGCTCAGAAGACGGCTCTCAGCGTAAAAGGCGGGGCCCGGCTGAATCCCAGGCCGGCTTGAGGTCCCTACCCCTACTTCCTGTGATTTGAGAGCCACTGAGAAGCCCCCTTCTCCAAAGCGGCCCCCCATCAGCCCCCCCAGGGCCTGGGTTGCACACCCTAGTCAAGCCTGCGGTGAGCATTGTCCCCAGGGCTCCTTCAGGGTGTTCACAGCCTGGGGAGGAGGGCAGGTCAGCCTCTCCCTGGCGGTGGTCCAGAGCCAGGGGGCCATGGGGACCCCATGGGCAGAGTGCCCACCCTGTCAGGACCACGGCGTCCGGGAAGCAGGCGGCTCTGGGTTTGTGGGACACCAAGATGAGTCCCACCCCAGGGCCTTTGCACCAGCTTCTCCCTCTGCCCAGGAGTCCTGCGCAGACCTTCCTATGGTAGCTTATCCTCAGCATCCGGGCCTCAGCACAGACACCACCTCCTCCAGGAAGCCCTTCCTCACTACCCGGGGATCAGCCCACAACCTGGGCCCCAACATTTCAGTGTTTCGTTTCTGTCAACTGTCCTCTGCAAGGTATGTGTCCATCTGTCATTTGCCTGGTCCTGGCAGCCCCCTTACAGGGGGTGAGCACGAGGTGTGGGGCTTCTCATCAGCTGCTGTGTCCCAGCACCAGTTCCAGCCTAGGACCTATTCTCAGAGGCATTTGTAGAATCTGAGGTCATGAATGTGTGTCCACACGGCTGCCCGGCCTCCGGAGGCCCCTCCAATGTGCTGGTCCTGAGCTGGCTGGGCCGAGGTGGGCGACCATTGCCCTGGGGGAACATGCAGAGCTTCCCGCCCCTCTTCTACGAGAGGGACGCGGTGACTGGCATCTCCGGGTATGGCCTCCCTGCTTCTGCAGAGCTGTTGCCTGAGATGGAGCCCCCAGGACCGGCGCTCAGCCTTCTCCGGCTCGGTGGTGCCTCCCCCTGGGTCACCGCCTTCGGCAGCCCTGCCGCATCCCTGGGGGAGACTTGCCTGAGCCTGGGCAGCGCAACCCCGTGAGCCGGCCGGATCTTCCGGAGCAGCCTGGCCAGGGCTGGCATCCGGCTCTGAGGCCGGCCCGCACCTGACTCTGGGTGAGGGGCTTTCCTTTCTGCAAAATGGGTCACCCGCTGGTGCGGCGGAACACACAGCCCCGAGCCTCGAGCGTGACGGAAGCTCAGCAAATGGCAGTATGATGAACGGGGAGCCACAACCAGGTGCAAAGTCCCCTCATCCACTCACGGGTCACCCCAAGACCCGGCTTGCACCGAACCCAGAGGCGCACAGCACCTCCCCCACTGTCGCCAGGCCAGGGGGGCCGCCCGACGAGCCTGCCCCCCACACGGCTCCCCTCTTGGAAACCTCTCCGTGTCCTTGAAGCAAAGGGCAGCGCAGGGAGATATGGGAGACAGATGCACCCCTGGGCCGCAGTAAACAAGGCGGGAGAGGGCGGGAATTGGGTTACGCCGGTGAAATATCGTAAAATAAATACAAGGACGGTTGGTATACTTCAGGTAAATTAGCCTGATTCAAGCTGTCAGCTTTAGGAAAAGTCTAAATAAACAGAGCTTGCCGTTTCTTCCCGGCGTAGGAAGGGGCGAGGGCGCCTGGCCGGGCCAGGCAGCCACGCTAATCCGTCAACCTGCGGGCAGGCAGTGGCCTCGGGCCGAAGGGCTGTGGGCGCGCGAGCCCTCCATAGAGGCGCCTGCTCAGCAGGATCCCACCCCCAGCTGCGCAGCCGGGGCCCCGAGTGCATCCAAGCCTCCATGGGGTGGCGGTGACAGGGCCCCCACCGGACTCTCGGGGTGCCAGGCTGCAGAGCGGGAGCAGGGCATCAGCCAGCGCATCACCGTGCAGCGGGATGGGGTCCGGCACGCCTGGTCCAGCTGACCAGCTGGGGGCAGGGTCTCAGGAGAGTTCACCCCACCCTCAGAGCCTGGGCTTCCTCAGCAGTGAGACAAGGGCGGGGGTGAAGATCCAGAGCTCCCCGGGGTTCACAGTGGAGCCTCCCTCTAAGGAGGCCTGGCTGAGGTCACCAACACAACAGTCACTACTGTGGCCACTGCATGACAGAAGCAGGGCCAGACAGACAGCCAGATTCAGGCCGGGGCTGGAGGGGCTGGCCGAGGCCGTGGACACCTTCCCACCTCTCCACCCAGCCTCCTCCGGCGTTCAGATTCCGGGGCATCTGCCATTCCCCAATAGCCATCTCTCTAGGGAAGGCTGTCCAGAGCTCCAGCCACAGACCAAGAGGGCTGGGAGAGTCCCAGGGGCAGGGCTGACCCTGACTGAGGGTCTCAGAAGCACCACTGGGGCAGCATCCTGCCCTGCCCATCTCTTTCTCTATTTCTCTCTCTCTCCATCTCCATCTCTGTCTCTGTTTCTCTCTCCTCCTCCCCCTCCCCCCATCTCTCATCCCCAAATCACAGCTATGCTTCCACTTCCCTTGCTCCATCAAGGGCAGGCACACCTGGCTTGAAGGCCGGCCAGGCACCAGCGCCCGTGTGGTCTTGGAGCGGTCATCTTGGTCTCATGGGAGACTCGTGAGCTGTGAAAGAGCCCTTTTGGAGTCTCCAGTGGACGCAGGGCTATGTCTGCATGCTCCCAGGTCCTCTGTCGGTGCCTGGTCACCCCTCCCTCACCTCAGCCTGTCCAGGGCCCCCGCTGGACAGGGGTGGGAGGTTCAAGCCCTCCACCCACCCTGATGACAACGGCACCTCTCCATCCTGCTGAGAACCCAAGACCTGCAGGGGTCAGGCAGCCTCCCGGTGCCCCCGCCCCATCTCCAGAGCCCCATCTGCAGAGGGTGGGGCCTGGCTTTGCCAAGCCGGACAGAGGCCAAGAGGAGCCCCGGCCGGGGGTGCAGGGCAGGGGGAGGCCAAGGAGCCGTCGTTTTGGATCCGGGCCACCCTAGCGCCCATCACCTGGGCCATTACGCCTGGGGGTCTTCCTGTGGGGTGAGAGCTCTCCCACAGCCCCACGAGGGGCTGAGCGCATTTGTGGAGGGGCTAAACCAAGGGTACCCCTTGCCCAGGCACTGGGCCCCTCCCCAGGTGACCCTTGGGAGAGGAAAGGGGTGTGAGTAGGGATGAGGCTCGAGCTGGCCCCGCCCACACCCCCAGAGGGGCTCGTGCCAGGTGAGGCCCTGAGCCCTCCGTAGGGACCCCTTACAATGTGAGCATTTTCTGGACTATGGTTAGTAAAGGCTCACAGGTCAGGGGTACAGAGACCACCCCAGTCTGCACTCACTGGGTTTCTAAACGGCCGTGACGGGAGATGCTAAACGCTCTGCTTCCACAGGAGGGGCGTGCGTCCAGGAAGCAGACTGCGAGCAGAAAGCCCCAGTCACCGGCTGCAGAACCCAAAGGGCCACCCAGCCCCGAGGCCAGGAACTCAGACTCCAGCCCCGCTCAGCCAGGCCTTTCCTGGGGCAGGGTTTTCAGAGGCCCCTGATGGACATGGCCTTGGCTCGAGGGCACTGGGGTCCGTGGACAGACCCTCGCCTGTCCGGCCGGCCCGACTCCCCACACCCCCTACCCTCCTTACCCCTGAGCCCCCGCACGCAGGGGCTGGGGGCAGGGGCGCTGGGGGAGGATGTGAGAGGTCCTTGGGGCAGGCGGGAGGAAGCGGTTTGATCTTTGGGATGGAAGTTTGTTGATATCCATTTCCCTTCCTGGGGAAACTGTAGTTTGTCTTAATTCAGGGAAACAGGCTGGAATCAGCAGCCCCACCCCCAGAGACACCCCCACTGAGGGGCTCAAAGCCGAGCCTGTGTCAGGGCGTCGGGGAAGAGGAACAGGAAAGGCCCCCAGCGGGAGCTGGGGCTTTGCCCACCCGAATGGATCAGGATTCGCACTTGGGGTGGCCTGGCAGTGCTGGGGCGGGTCCATCCCCAGGGCAGCCTCCCCCTTTCCAAGTGCAGACTCGCTGTGGAGCGGGCAGACGGCGGGCACCTCTGGTTTGCGTTTGCTGCCACTTGGCTACCTTCTAGGCTGGCTTCTCAGTGACACCTCGGGCCACGGGAGAGGAGGGGAAGGCAGAGCCGCCCCCGGAGAAGGCCCCCCCGCCCGCCCACTGCGGTGCCTCTGGGCTGTCCCTCACTGCCCGGAGGTACAGCTGGTGACCTCTGGCCTCCTTCCCCCTCTCCCTCCTGCCAGACCCAAACAGTCCTCTGTACAAGTCACAAAGTTCATCAAGACTTCAGGGAGCTGGGGGCCGTGACAGGGGGTGGGACATGGGCAGTGGTTAAGCAGAGACCCCATGCTGGGTCTGCAGTCATAGCCGAGGCCCCATACAGGGCTGCAGGCCCCAGACGCTCCTGGGACTAAAGCCAGGGGCCGACCAGGTGACCCTTCTTGAACCAGAAGACCTGCCTACTGGCCCCTGCCCGAGACCCCCCAGCAAGCATTCACCCCTCACACCCACCCACGGAAAGAAGGCTTCAGAGGGCCCAGCTTCCTCATGCAATACAAGCTCACCTCCCCCAGGGATCTGGGCCCCAACCTGATGAGAACCTCCTTCCAAAACCTCCCCGACAGCCTCAGGCTTCCTCTTGCCAGGAAGTGTTTTGTGGGGCTGTGGAGGAAACCCCAGCTGCGTCACGTCGACCGGAGGGCACTGGGCCCCGGGAAGCAGCAGCTGGGGAGACGGGGCTACCGGGCCACATCCCCCCAGCCGGCAATCGGTTCACACCCACAGCGCCCAGAGCCCGCTGGCCAGATGGGGGAACTGGGTATTTATCGCGGGCTATCGCTAACAAATTGATCATTACTGCGTTTACTTTGAAGAATTTGCAGCTCAAAGCTTCACACGCTGTTGTTTGAGCCCCGAATGAACAGAACCTTTAAAATCCCTGATCGATCACGCCTGAAGTTTTACACTAAATTTAACAAATGAAATCTGTTCCTGGCCCCATGCACTCAGCCAAGGGGCCACCGCCCCCACGCATGGCGTCCACGGGGCTCCGAGGATGGATCCAGAGGTGGGTCAGGATCAGCCCGGCACCCAGACGCCCCAGGTGTGAATCGTGGCACCAACCAGAGCGAAAATTGCCCCAGTGGGTGGCACTCCTGTCTCTCCTGCCTGATAACGAAATCGATGCGCCCTCATGGCCGGGCAGTTTCCAGCCTCTCCAGGGTGACACCCAGGATTATGGAGAGTAAATGAACGCTGGTGATCGTTGCCCCAGAAAACACCTGTCCTGCAGGCTGGGCCCGCCCACGTCCTCTGGCCCTGTGCACAGATACAGGGGACCCTGCTCCCCGCAGCCTCCCAGGGGCACATGGCGAGGGGCAGGTGGGGCTCCTGGCCTTCCGGGCTTCCTGGCTGGCATTCAGGGAGGCACTCGTATGGGTGGGTTTTGTGGGGGTCACCCTCCCTCCACAGGCCCGGCTCCAAGGAGATGGTCCTTTGGTGGGGGGGGGACTAGGGGTAAGTGGAGAAGGGCGGCCACTGGTCAGAGGACAGGCCCCGCCCACCAGCAGCAAAGCTGGCCTTTGGGAGATGGGGGGTCGGCACCCAGGGCTGTGCCAAGTGTTCCAGGCGGCACAGTGTCCCCAGCTGGCAGGACGACCAAGACCCTCCACCCCAAAAGCAGGAAGGCTGGTCTGTGCCCAGGGTCTCCTTCCGCCAGCTCCCTGAGAGGTCGGGGAAGTTTCTATGTTCTCTCTCAGAGGGAGCCAGATGTCTTTGGCCCGAGGTTGGCCTCGGGAACCAGAGCCCCTGAACAAGTGCCAGCCTCCATCCGGAAAAGGGGCTGCCTGGGCCTGGACGTGACCCCCGGAAGAAAGGGCCACGTCATGAAAAGCCAAGGTGTCTGGACCTCACAGGGCCAGTGTCCGCAACCCTATACTCCCTCCAGGGACACCTTGCCCAGGACCGGGGTCGGTCACCCTGTGGTCCCTCCCCACTCCCCCTGCCCCTCATCGGCTCCACCTGCCCGGAGAGAGGGGTCTTCCTCGGGACTCCTGGGTCTCCTGCCCCACCGAGCCCATTCCCGACTCTCCTGGGGGTGGCAAACAGCTCTTGGGACAGGAACACTGCCTGGGTGCCGGGGGGATGCACAAGAAAGGGACAAGGAGCCACGATTCCTGACACCCAGGGAAGGCAAGAACTCAGCGACCGTCTGTGTCCCAAACTCAGGAGAGAAAGCCCTGCATGACGGGTTTTGTTTAGTTTCTAGAAGATCCCTGAGGAAGAAGCTAAGCTGAGAAGCCCTTCTTTAGTTAGCAAGAAGTGGGGTGGCATCCCATAGGAGGGGTCTGGCCTGCGGACATTGGGGGGCCCAGCTCACCCGCAGCCTCACGTCAGGGTCCTGTGGACTCAAGCCCACGCCCGGGGCTTCCACGTGGCTCACAGCCACCAACAGACATGCCTCCTCTCCTCCTGACTCTCCCGGCCTCACCACTGGAGAGGGAAGTGGTGTCCCCACAGGAGACACGGTCCTGGTGGTTTCCCAAAACACAAAGAACCCTGCTGCTGTCCCTGTGCATCCAGCCACGTCCCCTCCAGACCCCACAGTGCAGGGAGGGGCGGCCTGTGGTGGGGTGCTGAGGGTCCGTCGCCAGCGCCCCCAGCTGTGTGGCCACTACCCTCCCCCAGCCCGGCCCTGCCTGGGACTGGACGGTGTGGAGAGCGGAAACCAGCCCCGTGGGGACCCATCATGGTGCAGACCTTTTCCTCCCTCCCCAGCCAGACAGAGGCAGGAAATACCTCCCCGCCCTGTGCTTAACTGGTTATAATGACACAAAACGTGTGTTCGGTGGCCCGTCACACTTTACCCCGTGCTCAGCCCCCTCCTATCCCACTCCCAAATTGATAGGTTGGTGAGATCTCACCTGCAGATGAGGAAACGGAGGCAAAAAGACATCCGATAGTTTGTCCCAGGTCACCCAGGAAGCAGGTAACCAAGCCAGGACCCCAGGTGAAGCCCCGATTCAGTACCCTGTCTCCCAGCCCCAAGCCCTGCATTCAGGCTATCCTGAGTCCCAGGAGTACCAGGCGCCCCCCAGACCCGGGAACTCAAGGAGCTGCCCCTCCCACGGGAACCAGCACCCAGAGCGGGATTTGAGCCTGGACACGACTGCCGTCCTCACCGGGTGGCACAGGGTGGAGGATGGAGGCTGAGCAGCTCCTGAACGACCAGAGGCCACCAGAAGTGGAGGCCGCTGCCCCTTGAGACTCTGTCAGAGGCCCCCGGGACACTGAGGACGTGGCCTCACCTCTGCGCAGTCTGTGGCTAAGTCAGATCCTCGGCCTCTGCTGGCGGCCTGCTCTTCCCATCCCTCTTCTTACAGGGCAGGTGAGGAGCAGACAGCCTCCTGCCTCGGCGTCCGGCCTCAGCCTCCCCCTCAAGCCATCCCCCCAGTTCAGGGGCAGCCTCTGGGGTGGTACGCGCTTCAGGGGACCTGGGACAGTTCCCTGAGCCCAGTGTGCTCCACCCCCGCACTCAGGCCTGACCCCTCCCTAGTTCATGGGGTTAAAAATGTCCACTCACTGACCCCCAAATGGTCTTCCTGGTCCTGGCCTTCCCTGTCCCCCAGAAACCCCCCATCACACTCACCTCTTCCCCCCACCTGTCCCTCAAGGCTCAGCTTAAATCCCCATCTGCAGAGTCACCACTGGCTCCCTGACCCCCTGGGTCTCCCCACCCTCAGCTCCTTATTACACCAGACTGTGTTCCTAGCTCTCTCAGGGCAAGTCCAAATCTCTCCACAGTCCTTCTAGCAACCACCCTGACAGCTGTAGATATGTGTGTATTCGTGAGTTAGTACACACATGTATGTATACAAGGGTAAGAGGGTTAGTATACATGAATATGTATACATGGGTTCATATACGTGCATATGTATGCATGAATTGGTGCACACATGTATACATGGGTTAATACACACACATTTATACATGAATGAGTACACACCTACATGTATACACAGGTTAGTGCACACATATATGTATATGCTGGTTAGTATGTGCATATGCATACACAGAGTAGTACACACATGTATGTGTGGGTTAGTATACATGCATGTGTATACAAGGGTTAGTACACATGTATGTGTATACAGTGTTGGTATACATGCATAATTTACCCAGTTCTGTCTGCTGAGAGGCACAGCAGTAACACCCCAGTAGCTGCAAGCACCTCAGCATCCAAATCTTGGTTTCTAATTCATTCTCCAGTAAAGGAACCAGGGATCCTCAGGGAACTGGATGACTGTAGGGCTGGAATGAAGGAAAATACAAGATGTGCCTGGAGCACCTCACAGTGCAGAGAATAAGAAAGTACTTGAAAAACAAAAGTGTGGGGCATGTCAAAGGGACACAGACTCAACTGAATGAGCTTCCAACAGCTGAAGCTGGAAAAACTTGAGCCACAAAATAAATCACACAATATTGGATTATAACTGAAAGTATAAAATAGATGTCTATGAGTTCATGGTGATACAAATGAATGAGAAAGAAAGAAAGAAAGAAAGAAAGAAAGAAAGAAAGAAAGAAAGAAAGAAAGAAAGAAGAAAGAAAGAAGGAAAGAAAGAAAGAAAGAAAGAAGAAAGAAAGAAAGAAAGGAAGAGAAAGAAAGAAAGAAAAAGGAAGGGAGGAAGAAGGAAGAAGAGACGGAGAAAGAGGGAAGGGACAAATCTTCCTGGCTGAGAAACACCACGTGTAGACACCCCTCCAGGAGGTGGAGCTTAGTCTCCACCACCACCCCCACTTCTAACCTTACAGAGGAGACACCTGGCAGATACCATCTTGATTAACCAGATGGTCCAGGCCAACATCCCCTGTGATGTCATGTGACCCCAGGACCCCCGGTGACAGAGGGGCACCTCACCTCAGGGATGTTCTTCCCAAAACCCACAACCCCAGTCTAACCTTGAGAAAAACACCAGATAAGCCCAGAGAGGGGACTTCTTCCAGGACACTGGGCCAGTCTTCCTTGAGACTGACAAGGTAGTAGAAACAAGTGAAGGCCGGGGCTGTCCCAGTGCTGATGAGACCAGGAGACAACACAGCTGAACGGCCCTGGACGGGGCTCTGTCCTGGCATGGGGGGACGGTAACAGGTGACTCGGAGTAGAGTCTGGGGTCCCATGCCAAGACCCTGGCAGGTCTTCCCGGGACGTGTGCTCACGGTGATGTTAACAGAAGGGCAGTGGAGTGGCAGGGCGGGGACGGTCTCTAGGAGGACCGGCCAGGGTCCTGGAGAAGGCCCACCAATCTCAGCTTGTCTGGGGTTCTTCTGGCAATTACACTGGAATGATGGGAAAGTATCCCCAAAAGAGGGGTACATAGGAACTTCTGCACTCTCTGCAACTTTTCTGTTCATCTAAAATTATTCCAAAATTAATTTTTTTTAAAAAATCACCCCAGCACAGTGGCTTAATGGAGCCAATGCTCAAACTCGAGAAGTTGCCGATGGCCTGATTGTTACTGATTCACACCCTGGCTCTTCTGAGCACCTATTGTGCACCGGATGCTGGGCTCTCCGGGGGACTGAGGTCAGAGGCTGCGGGGACCCTGGGGTGGGGACCTGAAGGACTGGCCAGGGCCCTGGGCTTAGAGGACATTGGCCACATGTGCGGCGAGTGGACTCAGCAGACACCAGGACGGTGAGGGTCTCCAATGATGCCTGTCCCCGACTAAGGAGCCAAGGAGGCCACAGATGCCACCAGGACTGCATCCCCTGGCTCCTGAGACCAAGGCGGCTCTTACTGGTTTTCAGGGATCCCTGAAAACCAGAGCCCCCCCAACCCGGAAAAGAGTGGGAAGCGAGTGACCTCCAGGTGCCCCACAGTGAGCTCAGCCCTTGGCCCCAAGCAAGTCGGCTCCCCAAGCCCCGTGTAAAGATGAACGATCGGCCCCATTTCGAATGACTCCCATTAATGGCTGCTGAGCACATCCATAACTTCACCAACAAACTCAGTCCGCGCATCCCCAACGAGGCTGGGTCCTTGATTAATGCTAATGGCTTTTCTCACCAGCTGTGAAAATGCATTTTCCATAATTTAGCTGTCATTAAAATGGGAAGGATTTATAAAACACAGGCGCATACTGTGTGCTTGAAGGCCTGGAGGGGAACAGCCCCAGGAAGTGCCAGGAAGCAGCTGGCCCTGCCCCCTGACGTGCAAGGGGGTTACCCCGGCCACACCTGGCACCTGCCTCTGGCTCCCAGGCCAGGATACAGTCCAGCCTCAGGGCACAGTGCCTAGGGTCCACCACGGAGCACAGAGCCTCTCCCGGGGCCAGGGCAGAGGGCGGGACAGCGACCCACCGGCTGGGACCAGGTCCCCCGCCAGCCCGCCTCTCTTGGAAGGAAGGAAAGAGAGAGGAGGACGGAAGGTGCCCTCCTTGGCCTCTGGGTTCTGCAGCCGCGGATGGAGCCCCAGGTGATGGGCCGGTGTCTGGCGAGGGCAGCCTGAGGTCCACTGCCCGCTCTGTTCTCATCCGGCCCGCAGGGCACAGCAGCCCGTCCCACCCTGAGTGGTTTCTAGCGCAAATGAATATCTGCAAAGGGCGCGGGGGTGGAGTGAGCAGGGGAAGGAGCTCGAGCAGCGCCAGCATCGAATCAATTAGCGCAAGTTCTTCCGAACATCGCCGCGCATGCTTTGCCTTCAATTAGCGGATCTTGCCGGGGCCGCTGCAGGCCCGGAGCCACTGCCACGGAAACTTTCCCCTTCTTGTTTTAATCTTCCACCAAGCCCGGCCTTTCGCCTCCAGCCCATCTAATTGAAACTAATCTTCGCGGGCAAGGCCTGTCTCTTCCCCCTAATCCTCCTCCGAGGAAGTTCACATGGTCCCAATTACAGCCACACCGGCCTCTTTTATTCCCGTCTGCGTCTCCCTCTGCCAGCCTCCTTTTTTGAAAGTCTGCATTATTAACTCCATGCTTGCAAGTTCCTGCCTGTCACGGGGCCGCGAGATGCTATCGCCGCTGCGATGGATAAGGTTACCACGAAAGCATTTTGTGGATTACGTTTCGCACAAAGGCGATAGAGGGCATGATAGCGCAGAACCAGTGAGCTCTGTGGGCGGAGGGGGAAAAGAGGAGTCTGGCCTGGGACCCGGGCTCTGCTGCCTGCAGCCCGTGGGCCAGAGTCGAGGGCATTTCTGGAAGCTTCCTGGAGGGGCGGAGAGGAAAAGGGGGAGCAGGGCAGCCCCACAGGGCAGGACTCTCCGCTGTTGAAGCTGCTCAGCCCCAGATGGCCCCCGATGGCAGGGCTGCTGCAAAGCGGGAGATGGGGGTCTCTGGAGCTGCCCCAGTATTACCACAGCCAAACGGAAATCCTACATTTCCAGGCTGTCAAGAATGTCAAGTTTCCGTGCTCAGGGCTGGAATCCCATCACCGCCCTGTGGGCACGCTGGCTATCGCGGCCAATCAGACCTCCGTTGGCAGCTGGGATGTCTCCGATTAATTTTTTTTTAAAGAGAAACTGAAATAATCATTACTTAATGAAGGCAAGTCCCCAAACCCAGGGTCTAGGAAAGAGAAATGATGAAATGGGCCGCACTGCTGGGGACCAGGTGGGGAGGGGGGCGGGCAGAGAGACAGGCCCCTCTCATTACAGACCAGCTCGGGGCCCGGGCTAAGCCACAAACACCAAAACTCTGAGCAGAGGCCCAAATTTCTGCCCACTACCTTGCAGGGTCTTGGGTGAGGGTCTGCTGTCCTTGACCTTGATCTATGGCCTGCTTCGAGCTTGATCATAAAATGAGAGGCATGTGCATCACTCGCCCACCCCAACCCCCCACCGTGCACACCAGCTGGCAGCCACGGCTGCCCTAAAACAACAGTTCATGGAGCGGGAAGGAACTCCCCGCAGGAAAGTCCCAACCAAGACCCCTCCGGGTGGGACCCTCCTGACACGCTTCCCTGGAAGCCTCTGCCCTCTGGGGCCGGACACAGAGCCCTGGATCACAGGCTGCTCTGAGCCAGTTCCTCAAAGCTCCGGCTTCCTGGGCCGAGTGAGACTGCAACCCGGGCAAGCCCTGACCGGGGCGGCACACCTGCTCGCTGCCCCCCCACTCCATCCCCCAGCGCCAGCTGTGCCGCCCCTTTGGGCCCTGGACCCAGACCTGGGGAGCCGCTCCTCCTCATGCATTTCTGTCCTGCTTCCTGCCGCCTCTCCTTCACAGAAGCCCACGGACTAACGCAGGTACCGCTCCGAGCCTGGCTTTCTCGCCTGTGTCCTGGAGCTGTACCTCCCAGCCCAGGAAAGGTGCGGACCGGGTCAGAGAACGGCCAGCACAACACTGCCTATAGCCCTGGGCCTGAGCGGGAGTGCACACTCTCCCCAGTGAAGTCATTCCCCTCCTCCCTCTGTCTGTCAGAGTCTTTTGCTGCCTTTGGGCCTCCTCCAGGCAGGAGCCGGTACTGACCAGAGGCCCCAGGAGTCACCTCGTGAATGTGTCTCAGCTCCCGGTGGGGAGTGAGCCCCCGACAGGAGGACCAGACCCCCTCCTTGGGCTGTGTCTTAGCATCCCAGCCCTCGGCACTGAGCGGACATCACCTCCACTCAGCCCGGTGTTTTCCTGGCCTGGAGGGGCAGGGTGGTGGGTAGGGAGAGGAGACCATATGAAGAAGGGTGGGAAGACTCAGAGATCCTGCTCAAAAGCAGGAGAGAAAAACAAAGATCATAAAATACAATGATATGTCAGGATGGCTAAAATCAAAGAGACTGAGGACGCCAAGTGCTGACAAGGATGTGGAACAATGAGAATTCAGCTAAGTGGTGCAGGCGTGCTGGAACAGTTTACAAGTTTCCTTTCAAGTTAAACCTAACCTTACCGTAGGACCCAGCTATTTCACGCCTAGGTATTTACCCAAGAAATGACAACATGTGTCCACCCAGGGACATGTAAGTGAATGTTCAAGGCAACTGTGTTCGTAGTAGCCCTGCATTGGAAACTACCCAGAAGTCCATCAGCAGGGGAATGGAGAGACACCCTGTGTATAATGGATACATGCAATGGATATATTGTATGAATATATGCTAGATGCATGCAAAAGCTACAATGAATGGATGAATGTAGTAGATACATATAGATACATGTATCAATATATACGGTGGGTGGATAGATACAATAGATACAATGGATGGTTACATACAATGAATACAATGTATCTATATATAATGGATGGCTATGTGGTAGATACATATTATGGATACAGTGGATACATTATGGATACAGTACATACATTGGACATGTACAATGGATACAATCTATTAATATATACAATGGATAGATACATACACTGGATATAATGGATAGCTATGTACAATGGATACCTACAGTGAATACAGTGTATCTAATGACTGCTTCTATGGTGGATACATACAACGGATACAATGGGGGGGGGGTAGAGGCATCTGCTGGAACAATGTATGGATATATACAATCACTACCCAGCCTTGGAAAGGGTGAACTACATACATAACAACATAGATGAATCACAAAATAATTATGCTGAGAGAAAGAAGTCAGACCAAAAAGAATACATACTTATTCTCCACTTGTGTAAAACTCTAGAAGAATAAAAACTAATCTATAGTGATAGGAATCAGATCCACAGTGGCCTGGGGTGGCAGGTGAGGGGGGATTGTCTGCAGAGGGTGGAGAGAACTTTCTGGGGAGATGGCAAAATACACTATAGCTTGATTGGTGTGCTGCCTTGTCCTGAGAAGTCAGGACTGGCTCAGGGTCACCCAAGGCAGAGCAGGGTTCATGCCCCCACCCCTTGGATACTAGCCAGGTGCCTCAGGGTGCCAGCCCCATGCTCCATGCTGGTGACAGAGATGGTAAAACAGACCCATGATGCCCACATCATGAAACAAGACTGAAGAAGAGGAAGTGGTGAGAAAACGTGGGCTTTGTGTGTGTGGTGGTAAGTCTCGGAGGAAGATGGGCAGAGTTTGGTGGGAGAATAGCAGGGACAGCTTCTTCAAGGGGGCGGAATGCTACTCTGAGGAGGTGCCATCAAGCTGGACCCAAAGGACGGGAAGGAGTCAGCCGGGCAAAGGCTGTTTCCCTCCACAGAGCCCAGGACAGGGGCAGGCCCGCGAGTGCCTGGGGCAGCTCTGGGCTCCAGAATGTGCCCAGAGACCAGAGGACAGGATGGGCAGGGGCCCCGGACCACAGCCTGTGTGGCAATAAACTGGAGCAGCTGACGCAGGGGAACCAGCCAACCCGATTTCCCCAGGACTGAGGGGTCTCCGGGAGGCAGGACTTTCTGTTTTAAAACTGAGACAGTCCTGCTCACCCTGGGTGGGGGACATGCAGGTTTCTTCAATTCTCAAAGGGCCACTGGGTACAAAAGAAGGAAGACTGGATTCTTTGTAGCTGGGCTGGCTGTGGGGGGATGAACCAGAGCAAGAACCAGGCTCCAGGGAGGCCGAGCCTGAGTCCTGAGAAGGGTCAGCGCCTCCTGCTGAGTTGGCTCCAAGCCCCTGCCCCGGGCACTTGTCTCCCTGGACAGAGATTCTGAGGGTCCCAGCCAGCCAGCTTCATGGCTGGATAATGGGATCACTAGGGATGGGGGTGGGGTGAGAAAAGCCTGGGGTCAGGAATACTGTGGCTCTTTCATTCAGGCAGCAGATGTCATAGGGACCTGACTCTGCGCAGGCACCATCCCAAGTACTAAGATGGAGCCAAAACGGGCACTGGGCTGGCTGGATGCTGGGGCTGGGCCGGACACAGCTCAGGGCACAGCTCGGCCACGGGAGCTAAGACACAGAGGCAAAGCTGGGCTGATGAGTCTTCCCCAGGTCAACGTGAAAACGTCCGCAAGTATCTGCTTCCTGTTCTTAAGAATAACAGCCAGTCACAAAGGTGTGAGGAATCAAATTTGGGGAAGCACCTGTTTTTGCACAGGCTGAGCACGTCCTCTCCAGGAGACGGTGCCACTGAAGCATCACAACCGTGAGCTCACGGCTCTTCCTTTTTAAAATATCTTTCCTAATGAACAACGGCTAGTTTTTTCCAGCAGACATAAGCAGGATGTACATTTCACAACTGATGTAGCTGATGTCAGCATTTTGGCAATTCTACCATGTTTCTGATGTGTATTTGTCTGCTCAGGCTGCCATAACAAAGTACAACAGATAAGGTGGCTTAAACAACCGAAGTTCATTCTCTCCTGATTCTTGAGTCCAAGATCAAGGTGTCAGCAGGTTGGTTTCTCCTGAGGCCTGGCTCCCTGGTGGGTAGACATCCGTCTTCTCCCAGTGTCCTCACATGTCATCCTCCATGTGTGTCTGTGTCCTGATCTCTTCTTCTTATAAGGACGCTAGTCACATTAGATTAGGGCCAACCCTAATGACTTCATTTAATTTAAACACCTCTGTAAAGATCCCATCTCCAAATATGGTCACATCCTGAGATACTGGGGTTCAGGGCTTCAACATAAGAATTTGGGGGCCGACACACTTCAGCCCATTTCTTGATGGTGCTGGTCTTTCTCATTCTTTGGGAATCTGGAAACACACTGTCTCCCCTCCTGGCTGCCGCACACCTATGTCATCATAGCCAGCAGAGCAGCACTTTCATGTTAAAAAGCGTGAAGCAAACAGTGGCAGGAACAATTGTTCATCCCCAAGCCCTGGCCTAGGTCGGTCACGTGGGTGGGTCCTGCCAATGGCAATCCGGAGAGTGGGGGGCCAGGCGGAACCCTGATTCCTCTGTTCCCTCCTCTGGAAGCAAAGGGCTCAGATGGTGTGCTGCAGAAGGGGGCAACCTGGGTCCCTGAGGCCACCTGGGGACTCCCACTAAGGAGAGCCCCCCAGATCGTATGGGACTGTGACAAGAGCAAGAAACAAACCCGGGCTGCGTTGTCATGAGAATTGAGGGTTTACTTTTTAAGCCTCTGATAGCCCAACAATTCCAGCTGATGCACGGAATTAAACTTTACATTTCCAGCGATTATTCCCAAACATCTCTGAGATGAGACCCTAGATGCCTCCCTGGCCTCACCCCAATCCTGGGCGTTTCTGAAAACGGCATCATGTTGGAGGACCTGCGTATCCCTGGCGCAGTCCAAAAAGAAAGAAACCCGCCCGTGTGAACTGAGAATCCAGACCCAGATGGGACCCTCTGGGGATTCCTTTTCAACTCTGCTCTCTGAGACATGAATTCCCGAGGAACCCTGATTAAATCCATGTCTACACCTTAAAGATCTCATGTGGCCGAAACCGCTGCTAAGGTAGACCGATAAGGGGGAGTCGAGTAATTAGCGGTATGGGGCTGAGAGGCCAGGGAGGGGGTGGCCAGTCAGGGGTGCGTCACAAAGGGCCGGTGGCCTGGATTGCAGCCAGGTGGGTGGGGAAGTGGCCCGTGCCTTCCTGAGATAGCAACCCGGACTGGAGGCACCAGGCAGGTGCTTACATGCTTTTTGTCTTTTCTGACCCTTTCTCTCCATTAAATTGGAAGTTGGTCTTCACACTGTAAGTCATCGAGAATGGTAGATGAGTTTGGCAGTTCTGAAGGAAAATTCTGGATAGTCAGATAAAAAGAGGACCGAGAATCTGGCAGAAACTGTTGGCTAAATTTTACTGAGTGCTAACCATGTGTCGAGAGCCTGTTCTCCTAATGCTTTGCCCACATTTAATGCCCACAACAGCCCCGGCAGTGGGTATGTTAGCATCCCCAGTTGAGGGGTGAGGAAACCGAGGCACAGCTGGGTTATGGGGGTGGGGGGATGACTCAGAGAGAGGCAGCCAGAGTCCAGAACCCCAGCTGATAGCACCACGTTGTGTCTTTTGCCATGCTGGACATGACTTTAGAAGAAGCAGGTGAAATAGATGGAGAGATGATCAAGGCCAAAGAATTCCCAGCCCATCTTCAGGTTCACATGACTCTCAAGGTGGTTCTCCATGCTGCACTGCAGAATCGGGATGTCCTTCCAAAAGAGGCTCAATATTTGCAGTCAACCTATTTCTCAAACATTTAAAGAAAACAGAAAAGATCCACTTTTGGTAGTTGAATCACATGTACCACAGTTCAATTTTGTAAAGAAATAACTATTTCATGCTCAGGATTAAAATAATTTTAATTTTATAATACATTTATTATACAGTATCATACATTTCCCCTTCCACTATAGCTTTCAGCCAGCCACTTCTCCTCCTAATATAACTTTAACTCTGGAGAACGTGTATTCCAGACACACAACAAGAAGAAGAGGGTGCCATGTGGTCATGGAAAGAGAGATTGGAGGGAAGTAGCCACAAGCCAAAGAAAGCCACCAGAAGCCAAAAGAGGCAAGGAATAAAATCACCCCTAGAATTTCTGGAGGGAGTGCATCCTTTTCACCACTTTGATTTTGAACTTCTGGCCTCCAGAACTGTGAAAGTATAAGATACTATTGGCTTTTGGCACTTCCCCCACCAGTTTGTGGTAATTTGTTATAGCAACCCTAGGAAACTGATACCCTAGGCCAACCAAGCGAGGAAAAGTAAAAACAGGCAATAGAAACAGACCCACAGGTGATCCAGATACTGGAGTCATCAGAAAAAGGATTCACAAAGTTATATTAGGGCTTCCCTGGTGGCGCAGTGGTTCAGAGTCTGCCTGCCGATGCAGGGGACATGGGTTCGTGCCCCGGTCCAGGAGGATCCCACATGCCGTGGAGTGGCTGGGCCCGTGAGCCATGGCCGCTGAGCCTGCGCGTCTGGAGCCTGTGCTCCACAGCAGTGAGAGGACTGCATACTGCAAAAAAAAAAAAAAAAAAAAAAAAGGCATATTTAAGTAAATCGAAATTTTCACCAGAAATTTGGAATCCATGAAAAATCATACATGGAAATTCTAGAACTGAAAAGAAAAATGCCTTCAAAGGAACAATAATAGGACTGACAGTGGACTTCTTAACAGAAATGACAGAAGCCAGAAGACAGGGTGAGTGTTATAAGTGCTGAGATAAAATAACTGCCATCTTAGAATTGTAAGGCAAGAGAAAACAACTAAGGCCAACAGTTCCTTGAAGAGTGAAACATAGACTAACCTAGCAGCTCCGCTCCTAGATGTATGCTGGAGAGAAATGAACACATACGTCCACACAAAACTTGTACACAGATGTTTACAGCAGCTTTATACACAAAAGCCCAAAAGAGGAGGCAACTCAAATGTCCATCAACTATCGAATGATAAGCAAAATGTGGTCTACCCATATGATGGATATACTATCAAGCCGTAAAAGGTACAATTTACATACACCATGGATGAACCTCCAAAACATTACACTCATTAAAAGAAGCCAGACACAAAACTGCACATCTTGTGTGACTCCATTTACACAAAATGTCCCAAAAATTCAAATGTATAGAGACACAAAGTATATTAGTGGTTGCACAGTGCTGGAAGAGGGAACAAGGAGTGACTTTACGTTGGCATGAGGTTTCTGTCCAAGGTGATGGAAATGTTCTAATATTAGATTGTGGTGACAGTTGTACAACTCTGCAAATATACTAAAATCCATTGACTTGTGTACTTAAAACACAAATATAGTGGTATGTAAATAAAGCTCAAAAAAGTTGTTTTTTTAGTGAAAGCCAAAAAATTTCTGCAAATACAAAGTGAGAGAACTGACATGGCAACAACACACACACACATACCCACACACACACACAAATGTTAAAAAGTTCTCAGGCAAAAGGAAAATTATCCCAACCTGGAGAGATGAAATTCATGAGACAATTAAGTGCCCAGAAAGGATAACTGGGTGAATAAATATAAATGAGTTTGGTCTATATAAAACAATAATAATGATGTCTTATAGGCCTTTAAATATATGTAGAATTAACATATATCACAGCAATAATGCAAAATGCAAGAGAGGGTCAAAGGAATTAAAGGTGTCTGTGTGGTACTCAGTTATAGTAGAGGTAATAGATCAAGCATGCATGTTTCAATCTTTAAAGACTAGAAGAAGAATAAAATATATGATGTCTAACAAGCTAACAGAGAAAGAAAGGAATAAAACAACCAGAAACAAGAGGGAAAGGGATCAGATGGGCCCAATAGAAAATCTAATAGTCAGATGGTAAATTTAAAGCCCAAAATATCAGTAATTATATGTAAAAGTACTAAATGTTCCAATTAAAATATAAAGATTGTCAGACTGTATTTAAAAAAAAAACTAACTATATACTGCTTGTGACACACTTTGATTATGAAGATGCAAAAATCAAAATGAAAAAGATGGAAAAATCTGTGCCCTATAAAACTAACCCAAAGAAAGCTGGTACTTTTCATGCACAAATATCAGAGACAGGCAGACATCAAGGAAAGAATCTGGATGAGAGATAAAGGGGGATGGTCAGTGAAGGCAAAGATGGTCACTCCCTCAGGAAAACACAATAACTTTCATTTATATGAAACTAATAATACAACTTCAAAACATATAAGGCAACAAGTGACAGATGTAAAGTGGGAAATTGGCAAGATTATAATTAAAATGGGAAGTTGTTCATCTGCCTCAGCCTGTAATTGATAGAAAAAGCAAAAGTTCAGTAAGAATGTAGACAGTTTGAAAATGTGAATTAAACTGACATCCGATTTACAGATATACAACACTGTACCCCCAAACTGCAGGACACACATTCTTTTCAAGTATATAAGGAATGTTAACCAAAGTTTATCATATCCTGAGCAGAACACAGACCTCACAAACTTCAAGGACAGGGCCAGGATGACAGACAGTAAGGTGAGGCTTCCAAAATATGAAGAGACATTCATTCCCAGATTCATGCAAATATACAGTTATCACTGATCACAGTGGAATTAGGCTAGAAGTCAAAATACATAAAGATAACTCTAATGCAGGGAAATTTTCATGATAATAAGAATTCTCAGAAGACAATAAAAGGAAACATTTTAAGCTGATAAAGAGCATCTGCAAAAAGCCTAGAGCATGTATTACACTTGGTGGTGAAGGTTTTCCCCAAGATCAGAAATGAAACAAGGACATCTGTTCTTCCTGCATCTATTAAGCCTACGCTGGAGGTCCCAGCCAGTGCAATATAGCAAGAAAAAGAAATTAAAGGCATCTGGTTGTAAAGGAAGAAATAAAACTTTTATTATTTGCAGACCACATGATTTTATATGCAAAATATCTTAAAGAATTCAAAGATAAACCATTAAGTAAATTCATTGTGGTCACTGAGTCCAAGGTCAATATACAAAGGTAAATTACATTTCTATGTGTTAGTGTTGTTGACCCACAACAAGAAATGAGATGGACCAACCCACCCCACATAAAATTTGGTTCAGATATAGATACTGCTTATCAGACACATAGTCACACACACACACACACACACACACACACACACACACACACACACACGTCCCAAGAGAATATGAGAAGGTTTACCACTCACACAATGAGGCCGTCTGGGGAGTGCACCGCTGACTCCCAGGCTAGTCTGCAAATGGCTTGAAAGAGCTTGGCCTGGGTTTATACAGTGGTTAGGGAGTGGGCAGGGTGAGGGTCCCACATACAGGCTGGGGCTTACCGGGACAATAAAAAAATTAGAAAATAAAACAACCAAAAATGAAATGATATTATTTACCATAACATAAAAAATCAAATACCTAAGAACAAGTGTTATAGATGCAATACCTCTCACAGAAAACTACAAATCATTGTTTTAAAAAGGTAATGATGAATGCAGAGAAAAGGGAATCCTCTTGCCCTTTTGGTAGAAATATAAATTGCTGCAGCCACTGTGGAAATAGTATGGAGATTCCTCAAAAAATTAAAAATAGAACGACCGTATGATCCAACAATTCCACTCCTGGGCATTTGTCTGAAGAAAACAAAAACACGAAATAGAAAACATACATGCACCCCAATGTTCATTGCAGTACTATTTACAATAGCCAAGACATGGAAGCAACCTATGTGTCCATCAACAGATGAAAGCATAAAGAAGATGTGGTACATATATACAATGGAATATTACTCAGCCATAAAAAAAGAATTAAATAAGGCCATTTGGGAGAACATAGATGGACCTAGAGGATATTATGCTAAGTGAAATAATTCAGACAAAGAAGGACAAACAGGAGTTGTGGCAGGGATAGGGGAGGATGGGGGTGATGGCCATTTCTTCTAGATGCTAGGGAATGTAGCTGGACCTGGATCCAAAGCAGGCTCTCCATATCAACCAGGCCCGGAGGGCAACGCCTGGCTGGAGGACCAAGTGGAGCACAGAAGGCCAGCCATCCTGTGCCTTTGGATTGGAGAATTTAACCCATTTACATGTAAGCCACGTGGCTGACAGAGTCTTGGTGCTCCAGCCAGGTGTCAGGCCTGAGCCTCTGAGGTGGGAGGGCCACGTTCAGGACATTGGACCACCACAGACCTCCCAGCCCCACATAATATCAATCGGTGAGAGCTCTCCCAGAGATCTCTGCCTCAGTGCTAAGACCCAGCTCCACTCAATGACCAGCAAGCTCCAGTGCTGGACTCCCCATGCCAAACAATCAGCAAGACAGGAACACAACCCCACCCATTAGCAGAGAGGCTGCCTAAAATGATAATAAGTTCACAGACACACCAAAACACATTACTGGACGTGGTCCTGCCCACCAGAAAGACAAGACCCAGCCTCATCCACCAGAACACAGGCACCAGTCCCCTCCACCAGGAAGCCTACACAACACACTGAACCAACCTTACCCACTGGGGGCAGACACCAAATACGAAAAGAAATACAAACCTGCAGCCTGTGAGAAGGAGACCCCAAACACAGTAAGTTAAGCAAAATGAGAAGACAGAGAAACACACAGCAGATGAAGGAGCAAAGTAAAAACCCACTAGACCAAACAAATGAAGAGGAAATAGGCAGTCTACCTGAAAAGGATTTCAAAGTAATGATAGTAAAGATGATCCAAAATCTTGGAAAGAGAATGAGGAAAATACAAGAAACGTTTAACAAGGACCTAGAAGAACTAAAAAGCAAACAAACAATTATGCACAACACAATAAATGAAATTAAAAATTCTCTAGAAGGAAACAATAGCAGAATAACTGAGGCAGAAGAACGGATAAGTGACCTGGAAGATAAAATAGTGGAAATAACTACCATAGAGCAGAATAAAGGAAAAAGAATGAAAAGAATAGAGGACAGTCTCAGAGACCACTAGGACAACATTAAACACACCAACATTCAAAATATACGGATCTCAGAAGAAGAAGAGAAATAGAAGGGGACTGAGAAAATACTTGAAGGGATTATAGTTGAAAACTTCCCTAATATGGGAATGGAAATAATCAATAAAGTTCAGGAAGCACAGAGAGTCCCATACAGGATAAATCCAAGGAGAAACAAGCCAAGACACATATTAGTCAAACTATCAAAAATTAAATAAAAAAAATATTAAAAGCAGCAAGGGGAAAGCAACAAATAACATACAAGGGAATCCCCATAAGGTTAACAGCTGATCTTTCACAGGAACTCTGCAAGCCAGAAGGGAGTGGCAGGACATATTTAAAGCGATGAAAGGGAAGAACCTACAAGCAAGATTACTCTACCCAGCAAGGATCTCATTCAGATTCGATGGAGAAATCAAAAGCTTTACAGACAAGCAAAAGCTAAGAGAATTCAGCACCACCAAACTAGCTTTACAACAAATGCTAAAGGAACTTCTCTAGGCAGGAAACACAAGAGAAGGAAAAGACCTACAATAACAAACCCAGAACAATTAAGAAAATGGTAATAGGAACATACATATAGATAATTATCTTAAATGTAAATGGATTAAATGCTCCAACCAAAAGACACAGGCTTGCTGAATGGATACAAAAACAAGACCCATATATATGCTGTCTACAAGAGACCCACTTCAGACCTAGGGACACATACAGACTGAAAGTGAGCAGATGGAAAAAGATATTCCATGCAAATGGAATCAAAAGAAAGCTGGAGTAGCAATTCTCATATCAGACAAAATAGACGTTAAAATAAAGACAATTACAAGAGACAAAGAAGGACACTACATAATGATCAAGGGATCAATCCAAGAAGATATAACAATTGCAAATATTTATGCACCCAACATAGGAGCACCTCAATACATAAGGCAAATGCTAACAACCATAAAAGGGGAAATTGACAGGAACACAATCATAGTAGGGGACTTTAACACCCCACTTTCACCAATGGACAGATCATCCAAAATGAAAATAAATAAGGAAACACAAGCTTTAAATGACACATTAAACAAGATGGACTTAATATTTATAGGACTTTCCATCCCAAAACAACACAATACACTTTCTTCTCAAGTGCTCATGGAACATACTCCAGGATAGATCATATCTTGGGTCACAAATCAAGGCTTCATAAATTTAAGAAAATTGAAATTGTATCAAGTATCTTTTCTGACCACAATGTTATGACACTAGATATCAATTACAGGGGGGAAAAAAACCTGTAAAAAATACAAACACATAGAGACTAAAAAACACACTACTGAATAACCAAGAAATCCCTAAAGAAATCAAAGAGGAAATCAAAAAATACCTAAGAACAAATGACAATGAAAACACGACGGCCCAAAACCTAGCAAAATAGTTCTAAGAGAGAAGTTTACAGCAATACAAGCCTACCTCAAGAAACAAGGGAAATCACAAATAAAAAATCTAACCTTATACCTAAAGCAATTAGAGAAAGAATAACAAAAAAACCCCAAAGTTAGCAGAAGGAAAGAAATCATAAAAATCAGATCAGAAATAAATGAAAAAGACATGAAGGAAACAATAGCAAAGATCAATAAAACTAAAAGCTGGTTCTTTGAGAAGATAAACAAAACTGATAAACCATTAGGCAGACTCATCAAGAAAAAAAGGGAAAAGGCTCAAATCAACAGCATTAGAAATGAAAAAGGAGAAGTAACAACTGACACTGCAGAAACACATAGGATCATGAGAGATTACTACAAGCAACTATATGCCAATAAAATGGACAACCTGAAAGAAACAGACAAATTCTTAGAAAAGCACAAAATTCCAAGTCTGAATCAGGAAGAAATAGAAAATGTAAACAGACCAATCACAAGCACTAAAATTGAAACTGTGATTAAAAATCTTCCAACAGGGCTTCCCTGGTAGTGCAGTGGTTGGGAGTCCGCCTGCCAATGCAGGGAACATGGGTTCGTGCCCCGGTCCGGGAAGATCCCACATGCCGCAGAGTGGCTAAGCCCATGAGCCATGGCCGCTGAGCCTGCACATCCGGAGCCTGTGCTCCGCAATGGAAGAGGCCACAACAGTGAGAGGCCCGTGTACCACAAAAAAAAAAAACAAAAAACAAAAAACTTCCAACAGAGAAAAGCCCAAGACCGGATGGCTTCACAGGCCAATTTTATCAAACATTTAGAGAAGAGCTAACACCTATCCTTCTCAAACTCTTACAAAATATAGCAGAGGGGGGAACACTCCCAAACTAATCCTAAAAGGCCAGAGGGAGGAACACTCCCAAACTAATCCTACAAGGCCACCATCACCCTGATACCAAAACCAGACAAAGACGTCACAAAAAAAGAAAACTACAGGCCAATATCACTGATGAACATACATACAAAAATCTTCAACAAAATACTAGCAAACAGAATCCAACAGCACATTAAAAGGATCATACACCATGATCAAGTGGGATTTATCCTAGGAATGCAAGGATTCTTCAATATACACAAATCAATCAATGTGAGAAAACCATATTAAAAAATTGAAGGATAAAAACCATATGATAATCTCAATAGATGCAGAAAAAGCTTTCAACAAAATTCAACACCCATTTATGATAAAAAACCCTCCAGGAAGCAGGCATAGAGGGAACTTACCTCAACATAAAAAGACCATATATGACAAACCCACAGCCAACATCATTCTCAAAAGTGAAAAACTCAGATCAGGAACAAGACAAGTTTGCCCACTATTATTCAACACAGTTTTGGAAGTTTTAGCCACAGCAATCAGAGAAGAAAAAGAAATGAAAGGAATCTAAATTGAAAAAGAAGAAGTAAAACTGTCACAGTTTGCAGATGACATGATACTATACATAGAGAATCCTAAAGAGGCTACCAGAAAACTACTAGAGCTAATCAATGATTTTGGTAAAGTAGCAGGATACAAAATTAATGCACAGAAACCTCTTGCATTCCTATACACCAATGATGAAAAATCTGAAAGAAAAATTAAGGAAACACTTCCATTTACCACTGCAACAAAAAGAATAAAATACCTAGGAATAAACCTACCTAAGGAGACAAAAGACTTGTATGCAGAAAACTATAAGACACAGATGAAAGAAATTAAAGATGATACAAACAGATGGAGAGATATACTATGTTCTTGGATTGGAAGAATCAACACTGTGAAAATGAATCTACTACCCAAAGCAATCTACAGATTCAATGCAATCCCTATCAAACTACCCATGACATTTTTCACAGACCTAGAACAAAAAATTGCACAATTTGTATGGAAACACAAAAGCCCCCAAATAGCCAAAGCAATCTTGAGAAAGAAAATCGGAGCTGGAGGAATCAGGCTCCCTGACTTCAGACTATACTACAAAGCTACAGTAATCAAGACATTATGGTACTGGCACAAAAGCAGAAATATAGATCAATGGAACAGGATAGAAAGCCCAGAGATAAAACCACACACATAGGGTCACCTTATCTCTGATAAAGGAGGCAAGAGAATACAATGGAGAAAAGACATCCTCTTCAATAAGTGGTGCTGGGAAAACTGGACACCTACATGTAAAAGAATGAAATTAGAACACTCCCTAACACCATACACAAAAATAAACTCAAAATGGATTCAAGATCTAAATGTAAGGCCAGACACTATAAAACTCTTAGAGGAAAACATAGGCAGAACGCTCTATGACATAAATCACAGCAAGATCCTTTTTGACCCACCTCCTACAGAAATGGAAATAAAAACAAAAATAAACAAATGGGACCTAATGAAACTTAAAAGCTTTTGCACAGAAAAGGAAACCATAAAAAAGACGAAAAGACAATCCTCAGAATGGGAGAAAATATTTGCAAACGAAGCAACTGACAAAGGATTAATCTCCAAAATTTACAAGCAGCTCATGCAGCTCAATATTAAAAAAACAAACAACCCAATCCAAAAATGGGCAGAAGATCTAAATAGACATTTCTCCAAAGAAGATATACAGATTGCCAACAAACACATAAAAGAATGCTCAACATCACTAATCATTAGAGAAATGCAAATCAAAACTACAATGAGGTATCACCTCACACTGATCAGAATGGCCATCATCAAAAAATCTAGAAACAATAAATGCTGGAGAGGGTGTGGAGAAAAGGGAACCCTCCTGCACTGTTGGTGGGAATGTGAATTGATACAGCCACTATGGAGAGCAGTATGGAGCTTCCTTAAAAAACTAAAAATAGAACCACCATACGACCCAGCAATCCCACCGCTGGGCATATACCCTGAGAAAACCATAATTCAAAAAGAGTCGTGTACCAAAATGTTCATTGCAGCACTATTTACAATAGCCAGGGCGTGGAAGCAACCTAAGTGTCCATATACAGATGAATGGATAAAGAAGATGTGGTACATATATAAAATGGAATATTACTCAGCCATAAAAAGGAACGAAATTGAATTATTTGTAGTGAGGTGGATGGACCTAGAGTCTGTCATACCGAGTGAAGTAAGTCAGAAAAAGAAAAACAAATACCATATGCTAACACATATATATGGAATCTTAAAAAAAAATGGTTCTGAAGAACCTAGGGGCAGCACAGGAATAAAGACACAGAAATAGAGAATGGACTTGAGGACACAGGGAGGGGGAAGGGTAAGCTGGGATGAAGTGAGAGAGTGGCATGGACATATTTAGACTACCAAATGTAAAATAGATAGCTAGTGAGAAGAAGCCACATAGCACAGGGAGATCAGCTTGGTGCTTTGTGTCCACCTAGAGGGGTGGGATAGGGAGGGTGGGAGGGAGATGCAAGAAGGAGGAGATATGGGGATATATGTATATGTATAGCTGATTCACTTTGTTATACAGCAGAAACTAACACACCATCGTAAAGCAGTTATACTCCAATAAAGACATTAAAAAAAGGACAAATACTGTATGATTTTACTTATATGTGGAATCTAAAAAACAAAACAAATGAACAAATATAACTAAACAGAAACAGACTCATAGATACAGAGAACAGGTGGTTGCCAGAGGGGGCAGGGTGGGGGGATGAGAGAAATAGGTGAAAGAGATCGAAATTTACAAACTTTCAGTTACAAAATAAATGAATCACCGGTATGAAATGTACAGTGTGAGGAATATAGTCAATTAACTATGTAATATTTTTGTATGGTGACAGATCATAACTAGACATACCATGTGATCATTTTGAAATGTCTAGAAATATCGAATCACTATGTCGTGTTGTAGGTCAATTATATTTCAAAAACAAACAAACATAGAAAAAGAGATCAGATTTGTGGTAAAGAGAGGGGGAATTGGATGAAGGCAGTCAAAAGGCACAAATTATCTTACTTATAAGATAAATAAGTAATAGGGATGTAATGTACAGCATGATAATTAACACTGCTGTATGTTATATATTGTTGTTCAGAGTAAATCCTAAGAGTCCTCATCACAAGAAAAAAATTTTTCTCTATTTCTTTAATTCTGTACCTATATGATGATGGGTGTTTGCTATACTTACTGTGATAATCACTTCATGATGTATGTAAATCAAATCATCAGCATGCTGTACACCTTAAATTTATACAGTGTTGTATGTCAATTATACCTCAATGAAACTAGAAGAAAAAGATAAATTCCTTGAAAAGCAATGATGAACCTAAATAAATGTAGGTTCCTATCATTTTCGTGTCTTGAAATACAATATTGTAAAGATGTCTATTATCTCCAAATGAATACATGGATTCAATATTAATTTTGAAATTCCAACAAGTTGTTATTGGTGGAAGTTGACAAGGCAATTTTGAAGTGTATATGGAAATGAAAAGGGTCAGGAACAGGGAGAAAATCTTACAGGAGGACAATGCAGAGAACCTGCAGTACCCAATGTCAACATTTATCATGAAGCTACAATAACTAAGGAATTGTGGTGTTGGTACAAGGATGGACACACAGACCCAAGAGACAGACCCAGTCAGGATAAAGGTGACATTGCAGTGTAGACAGGGGAAGATGGCTTTTCAATAAAAAATACTGAGTCATTTGGGTATCAATATGGGAAAAGATAAATCTAGATCCCTACTTCACACCACTCATAAATATCAATTCCTAGAACAATGTGAATTCTACATATGAAAGATAAAACAACAAAATTCCCAGAAGATAACTTGGGAGGAAATTTGCATGACTCTGGTGTAGGCAAATATTTCTCGAGTAGAACACATAAACATAGATCATAAGGCAAGAAAGTAAAAAGGCAAACCACAGACTGAGAGCAAATATATCTGGTAAAGGACTCATATCCAGAACATATAGTGACCTTCTGCAAATCAGTAAGAACAAAAGACACCCAATAATCAGAAAATGGGTAAGGGCTTCCCTGGTGGCGCAGTGGTTGGGAGTCCGCCTGCCGATGCAGGGGACGCAGGTTCGTGCCCCGGTCCAAGAGGATCCCACATGCTGTGGAGCGGCTGGGCCTGTGAGCCATGGCCGCTGAGCCTGCGTGTCCAGAGCCTGTGCTCTGCAACGGGAGAGGCCACAGCAGTGAGAGGCCCGCGTACCGCAAAAAAAAAAAGGGTAAAAGACTTGTATGGGCATTTCACAAAAGTTAACCTATAAGCAATTGAAAAAAAAACTTGAAATGTCACTGCTCATCAGGAAAATGCTAATTAAAAGCACAGTGGGGGCCTCCCTGGTGGCGCAGTGGTTGAGAGTCCGCCTGCCGATGCAGGGGATACGGGTTCGTGCCCCGGTCTGGGAGGATCCCATATGCCGCGGAGCGGCTGGGCCCGTGAGCCACGGCCGCTGGGCCTGCGCATCCGGAGCCTGTGCTCCGCAACGGGAGAGGCCACAACAGTGAGAGGCCCGCATACCGCAAAAAGAAAAAAAAAAAAAAAAGTACAATGGGACCCCTTACATGCCTACCAGAATGGCTAAAATTAAAGACTGGCGACACCTGTGTTGGTGAGGACATGGAGCCCTGGAACTGGTTTGCTGCTAATGAGAATGGAAATCAGTGCAACTTTGGAAAACCGAGAAGCAGCGTTTACTGAAGCTGAACCTACACGTACCTCGTGACCCAGCAATTCCACTCCGTGGTGTATGTGCTCCATGGAGATGTGAACACATCCATCAACTGACACGTACAACAGTGTTCAAAGCCACAGAACAAGCAGCAGCCCAAAGCAGGCACAATCCAAGTGCCCACTGGCAGTAGGATGGACGGAGACTGTGGCAACTCCAAGGTGACAACAAAGGTAGCAAATCTCAGCCCCATGTGCATGGATTAACCTCGTGGATTAATGCTGAGCGGAAGGAACCAGACACCAAAGAGGCCACGCATGTGACTCCATGTACATAAAGTTCAGAAAGAGGCAAGACCAGTGTGTGCCGTGGGAGGTATGTGCTTTGGGGAGGAATGTGGAAAATGACAGCTGCGTGGTGCTCAGTGTACTCCCCACGCTACACGCTTGGATCGTGGGAATCAGATTGATCAGTGTGATGGCATCCCTTCCCAGAGCAGCGTGGTGCTCCTGTGTAGAGGACCCAGTGCCGCCTCTGATTCCCTGCCTCTGAGCAGCACATGGAAGAGATGAACGCTCGTGGCCACGGGAGCTGCACTTGGCCCCTTCGGACATGCTTTCAGCTCTCCACTAAGACCAGAGGTTGGGACTGACATATACACACTACTGTGTATAAAATAGATAAGTAATGAGAACCTACAGTATAGCACAGGGAACTCTACTCAGGGCTCTGTTGTGACCTAAATGGGAAGGAAAGCTAAAAAAGAGCAGATACATGTATAGGTATAACTGATTCACCTTGCTGTACAGCAGAAACTAACACAACATTGTAAAGAAACTATACTCCAATAAAAATTAATTTAAAGAAAAAAGAGACCAGAAGGGAGTGGCTGCCTGCCTCTCTCCTCTGCACAGAAATCAAAGCATCCACTGCTTCTTTGTGGGGCACAGGACTCTGGCTGGTCCTCCAGCAGCATTCCCAAACAGTGATGGTGAAATGAGACGTCCATCCTGCCATGACAAGCTCCCAGTGACAATAGAACAAAGGGTAGAAGCACTCCTGGTCGCCTGGGCCAGGCACCAACTGTCCCCTGCCCCACCACAGCCTTGAAGACCCCTGAGCAAGACCCCCATACACCCGGGAGGCAGTGGGTCCAGAGCCGCCGTGTGCTTTCCTGGGCCAGAGCTCATGTCAGCTTTGTGGTTTGTCCTAAGACCTTCACAGCGGGGGGTCAGTGAGCTTCTTTCATGCAGTTTCTTTTTTTTTTTTTTTAAACAGAGCTGGAAGAATCAGGCTCCCTGACTTCAGACTATACTACAAAGCTACAGTAATCAAGACAGTATGGTACTGGCACAAAAACAGAAATACAGATCAATGGAACAGGATAGAAAGCCCAGAGATGAAACCCACGCACATATGGTCACCTTATTTTTGATAAAGTAGGCAAGACTACATAATGGAGAAAAGACATCCTCTTCAATAAGTGGTGCTGGGAAAACTGGACAGCTACATGTAAAAGAATGAAATTAGAACACTCCTTAACACCATACACACAAATAAACTCGAAATGGATTAAAGGCCTAAATGTAAGGCCAGACACTATAAAACTCTTTCATGCACTTTTGAATGAAGTTTTCATCTCTTCTCAGCCTTTGGCAACACAATTCTTCCACTTAAACCTGAAAAGCATTTTGCAGTTGTCCTGAGGAAAGAAAAAAAAAAAAAAAAACACACAATTGGATTTACCTGGAGATCCCTGAGCTTTTTTGGAAAAGAGGCAAAAGCTTCAAGGGCTCCGTGCCCATAGTTGACAAAGTTCCATAACAGATAACGCCCTGGGGGTCGGGGAGATGGATCTCGGGCCGCTGCAGGCCTCGCGCCCTGGTGCAGCCCTTCAGAACAAAATGATTATGATTTGCATAATGGGATTTCTGTGGAAATCATAATTAATCTTAAGTTTCACATTAGTGAGTATGTAGGAACCCTTTCGCTTCACCAGTTTTTCATCAGAAACCACCATGCTGCCTGAAGACCACTGCAGGTGGCTGGGGACCACCCATGGCCAGTGGAGCATTCTGCAGGAATCTGATCCAAGGCCAAGAGAGACACGGACAGGCTGGCAGTGCAGGAGGGGTGGGGGGTGATGGGCAGAGGGGCGAGAATGGGTTTAACAGGACTCTGTGGTTTTGCTATCCTGGGCCCAGGGTGGCAGACCTGGGGGTCCAGGCTGGGAGGGGCAGCCTGGCCAGGTGTGGGACCACTACTGCAGGACTCTGGTTTGAACAATAGTCCAAAATGACCGCTCACTTGGTGTTTCATGCCCTACGGTAAGATTTATGGGACCGGGGAGCCGAAACCATCCTCGGTGGGGCCCCCTCAGTTTTTCCAAATGGCCTCACAGGTCCTTGGGGCTCCAGCTTGATTCCAAATGGCTCCCCAGGGGCTGAACTCCCCCAGCCCACCGACCCCCCACAGTCCAGCTCCAGCCCCGTCCCCCCTCCCCACCCACCAGCCCCTCAGGCACCCCAGGGCATGGCCTTGAAACCCCGTCTCCAAACCCACAATCTTGGAACCCGGAGCCTCTGGGGTCCCCAGGGCCTCATGCCTCAACCACACATCCCAGATCCGGCCAGAAGGAGGCCGAGTTTCTGGAAGGCTCCAGGTGGTGGAATGCAGGCCGGGAGCCACATGCTCCCAGGGCAGGGCAGCCCGCGGCTCGGGGAGGGGGCAGTGCACACAAAGCCCCCATTCTCCTCGCCACTCCCCTCTCTCCAGGGAACGGAGAGCCATGTCCAGATTTTCTGAGAAGGTTTCCTGTCCTGTGCCGGACGCTGCTCCTGCCAAAGCCTCTTTGTCCCCTGCTTCCTGGCCACCTCCGCCTCCATAAACACCTTGAACCTCACGGCCTGGGGGCTGTGGGGTCAGCGGTGCTCGACCACCCAGCCCGCGGCCACAGCCTGCAGACCCCAGGGCCTGGCTTCTGCCTTTGCCGTCTGTGCCCAGGATGGGCCGGGCGAGGGCAGTGACCCCTCCTGGCTCCGGGGGTGGCAGAGGAGAGGGCCTTGACCCCCATCCACCCAGGTCCCCGGTCTCTATGCGGGACTGGACCTGCCTGTCGAGGGCAGTTGGAGGGTTACCCGTCAGGTGCTGTGTGCTGACACTGCCTGGCTGGCACGCGGGGTGGCAGCCAGGTCCGTGTCCCTCACATGTGTGTGCACAGTCAGCCCACACGAGGCCACACACAGGCCACACGGCACCACAGCACCAGGTTGAGGCCACTTTAAACAGCAAAATCACAAAAGAAAAGCCCACAAACGTGGAAAACTCGGCACCAGGTAGGCCACGGGAAGGACTCTTGTCCCCATTGTGAGCCGAAGCTCACCCAGGGACACATGACTCGTGACTCAAAGTTTTCACGGCCCCCCACGTGTCTGTGAGTGACCACAGAAGTGCCACAAGATGGATGTGGAGGCCACAAATAACCATCAGCAAGGAGGCGAATCCAGAAACACCGAGTCCGTGAATAAGGAGGGTTGACGGTGCTATATTCCCCACCTGTACACTTTGAAAGGGTGAGTGGTGTGATGTGTCATGACATCTCAAAAAAACATGAAATAACATAAAATGAAGCCCATTGGGAAGAAACACAAAATCCCAAATGGCAAGCATTCTCTTGCTGGCAACACACAGACCGGCCCCAGGACCCACTGACCCTCAGCCCAACCCCTCAGAGAAGCCCCCCTCACCCCATACTTGTCCAGGAGGCCCCTTGGTGCCGCCCCCCAGCCCCCGGCCGCCAGAAAAGCATCAGAGACAGTCACTCGGGGACCATCCTCACACCCGCTGGCTCCCAGCCTCTTCTGGCTATATTAGGGAGAGTATGTTTTATTAATACTGGATATTAAAGTTTAATGCTGTGATTACAGGGGACAAATGGGCCTTTCGAGGAGTATTAGAGCTCCAAAGTGAGCCTGCGAGGGAGAGGGATGTTCGTCATGGCCCAGCAGGACGGCCGCCCCATCCATCACACCCCCTGCCAGACTCCAGCTGTAATTGCCCCTGCGGTGTTCCTGCGGGGTCAGCCTCACGCCAGGGCTCTGAGGCCATGGGGAGGGTACATGGACGAGGCCAGGGCACCAAGGTCCCCAAAGCACTCCTCCCCTCTCGCCCTGTGGACTGAGCCCGTGGGCAGCACGGCATCCCTGGTTTGCAATCTGGGCCCCTCGGGCCCTCCTCACCCGCTTCGTGGGTCTGGCGCCTCGGAAGCTTGGGTCCAGCAGGGTGGGGTGGGCGCTGGAGCTGCTGGAGGAAGGTTCCAGAAAGGGGAGAGCGCTGGCCACCACGACTCCTGACTAGCCCCTCTGGGCAGAGGAACTGGGGTACAGAGGCCCCAGACGTGGCTTCAAGGCTAGGCCACAGCTCACACTTCAGCTCAGGCAGCCAGACATCTCCCACTAGCTGGCCAACAAGCAAACCGGACGTCTCCCTCCTGCCTCCCTGCCCCCCACACCGACTGCAGCTCACATTTCTCTCCACCGATGGGCCATGCCGCCTCTGCCCCCCGACAACAGCCTGACACACACACCTTCGTTCTGCACAGGTGCCCATCCATACGTATTGTGGGCTCAGTGAAATCAACCAACACTTTGGAGAAGATGTTGCTGGTGATGAAAAGACCTGGTGACCCGGCCCCAGCGTGGGCATCCCATCAACATCCACACTCACCAACTCAAAGACAAGAAACAATTCCTGCCACTCGGGCCCACGACCGTGGCAGGCATCACCAATCGATCGCCAGGTGCCTCTCTGTTGAGCTCAGACCCAGCCAGAGCCCTCCCGCCCAAGGTGTGATCACAGCAGGCGTGCAAGGAGAAACCTGGCCAGATGTCCAACCTTCATGTGGGAAACAGAACTGTGGGAGGGGCAGCCTGGAGACCCTCAGGGTCCCCTCGGGAAGGAAGCAAGAGCGCAGACTTCTCACGCATCTCTGCTCCTGGCCGCGCTCACACGCCCACCCCCGGGCCCCAGGGTGCAGCACAGAGCTGGATGCAGCAGGTGCCTAATAAGTGTCTGCGGGTAGCCGTGAGCAGCCCTGTGTAAGGAGCCTCTGTGAAGTGTCTGCCTCCTGCCAGGGACCTGGGGAGACCTCAGAGGGCCCCCCACCCCGACCCAGGCAGGCCCAGCCTGGGTCCCCTTCGGTCCAGGTCCCATGAGGGCAAGGGCCTGCTATGAGGACCCCGTGCTGCCTCCCCCAGAGAGCTCAGGCCGCCTCAGGGGATGGGAGCAGCTTGGTTCTGGGGCTCTGGGTGTACGGAGGCACAGGCTGAGGGGAGGGCCAGCGGGAAAAGCAGCTCTGGAAGGCTCCGCAGACGGGAACCATTATCCACGGCCACTGGGCCTGTCCTGGGAAGTAGTTAGTGTAAAAAGTAGCAGAAGCGGTGAGTGGAAACAGAGCCTCCCAGCAAAGTGGCCCCACGGGGAGTGACCTCCCCAGAGGTGACCGCTTGGCCACAGCAGCATGCACAGGTGGAGACCCCAGCAGGGGACTGAACCTGCTCCTAGCCCCGGGATCCGGTCTTCAAGGCGAGAGCCAGGATGGGGCAGGGGGTGCTCAGGGCCGAGGGGCAGGGGGAAGTCTGGGAGGCAGGACGCCCAGGGGCTGCTGCAGCAGCTCTTCCCTCTTGAATGGCCTTGACCTCGGCTCAGCGCCGGCTGGGGGCTCCGAGTCCCAGCAGCTCAGAGCCAAACAGAACGGGAGCTCACAGCCAGAAATGCCCAGAGAAACTCTGGTGAGGCCCTCGGTCTGTGGCACCCATCCATCCTGGGTGTCCCCGAGCAGCCCTGATTTCACAGAAGCACCGGCTGGAGCCTCGGCTCAGCCCTTACCTGGAAGAGCCCAGTGGGGCAGTCATGAGGTAGCACCGGGCTGGAGATTTTAGTTGGTGTGACGTCGCTGGCAGCTCAGTAGCTGGCATCCAGGATGTAGCGATCCTCCACGGGCACCCGCTCCCCTTCCTTGTGACTCGAGGGGTTAGAGAGAAGCAGATGGGGTGGCTCAGGTAGGGGCAGGGGTGGCTGGCAGCCAGGTGGGGGCTGGAGGAACCTTGCTTCTCACTGGAGACTGTTGTACATTCTGAACTTTGCATTATGTTTTTTAAAATAAAATCCAATTAAAAATAAATATCCTCACACTTGTCTGACTGTATATACCTCTCACCCAAGAAACGCTATTTGCCCCCAAAACAGGGAAGGGGGAACGTGTGTCACAGAGACCTGGGACCGCCTCTCTGTGTCAAAAGATTGTATCTAAAGCAGGAGGACGTCGCCCGGAACTTCAAAGACTCCCGTGTGATACGGTAGCCACTAGCTGTCCCTGGTGATTTCAATTTAAATTAATTAAAATAAATACAATTTAAAATCCAGCTCCAGAGTCACCCTTGCTGCATCTCAAATGCTCATCTGCCACACGGGGCCGTGGCCGCCCTTGCGGCAGTGCGGATACAGGATGTTCCTGGCATCGCAGAAAGCTCAGAAGCACGGCGCCGGGTGCCCTTGGCCACCAAGGCAGCTGTCTAGCACCACCCTCCAGACTTCGTAGGGCTCCCCTGTAGGCAGTAGGAGCTCAATACGAGTCCAAAGAGCCACCTCCTCATTCGATGCCCATGTTGGCGCGGCGGTGCACCAGGAGCTGGGCACGGCAGGATGAGCAACGGGAAGGGGCTGGTCGGGGGCCGGCGGGGGGTGGGGGCGTTCCTGAAGGAAGTGGAATATTGATGAGCGAGCACAGAAGATGGTCGAGGTACCTGGTCAGCACAGACCCTGGAGGTGGGAGCCCTCCTAGGGGGCGGGGCAGGGACCCCAGGTACAAGACTGAGTGATCTCGATGGCCTCCTACTTCCGGGCCGGCCAACTTCTCGAGGATTCTGATGGGCAGAAAGGATTTAGGAGGGAGGTCCAGACCCCATGGAAGTCAGAGGCCAGGGGTCCTGGGACGGACACTGGGAGGTCTGTGCCTTGCATGACAGCGTGTGCTGGGCGTCCCACGGAGGGAAGCCGGGACCCCGCAGAGCCTGGTGGTCTTGGGGTCTCTATGCCGCCAAACCTCCTCCAACCTCGAAACCCCCAAGCAGAACCCCCGAGGCCCCCCCTTTCTCACCTGGGCCTGCTGACCATTACTTAAAGCTGGAAGGACCAAATAATGCACCTAAAGAGACCCCTGTCCTCGTGGTGTGTTTTTTATTTAATTTTCCAACGAACACACTCTTTTATCATCCAAAACCGTGAAAGTAAATTAAGAAGAAATGGGTTTCTCTCAATTAGGCTCAGCATTGCTTTGAGTAACTGCCTATAATTCTATTTAATGAAAAAATAAAATCATTATTCCACGTCTCCCCCGCCCTGTCACAGACCAACAGACGGCCTCCATTACCGTGCACCGTAGATTTATTTAATTAGAAAAATATTTTGTTTTCTCTGATTCTTTGGGAAAAGAAAAAAAAAAAACCCTCCAGGCACAAAATTAATCAAATCTGTTACCTGGTGGTTAATGGCCCCTCCACCAGGCACCTCTCAGTCCACGCCACTGTTCCCACCCCGGCATTTCCACCCAAATCTGGATGCACCCCGCCCACAGGCCGCCCCCGTGCCTCCCTGGCTGTGTCTGCTAAACTCAGATGCCAAGATCCTCACTGCCGGGCTGGGGACCCCCATGGCAGGCACATGAGGAAAGGGGCCAAATTCTTCTGTCGCCAGAAAATATCAGTCCTCTGGGCACATACATAATGCACAGGAAGCTGGCCGGGGCGCACACGTGCTGCTGGTTACGAGAAGCACCCCCTGTGACGGTGCCAGTCCGGGAAGCGGACCCCCGCCCAGAGGCCTCGCTGGCCCCCAGGGACCGGAGCTGGCCTGGGTGGCGGGAGAGAGACCAGCCAATGGTACAGAAGATCTCACTCCCACCCTCCACGAGGGGAGAAGCGGGATCCAGGCTCAGGCCCCTGTGACCCCATGGGGTGACCTCAAGCGACTCCCCCCGCCCCGTCCGGGGCAGTGTCCTCACTGCCCTGAAGGCACGTCCCTTACAGGGTCCCCAGAGCCACTGTGCTGGCACCTCGGGCCACCTGGGCCCCTTCTCACAGACCCCAAGTAGTGACGCCCTCAGGGTCCGTCGGGGGGCGGAGGAGGGTGGACCGAGCAGGGCTGTCCTTGCCTTCAGGCCAGGGAAGTCTGGACGAACACGGCCGGACTGGAGAAAGGACTTCTGCTCCGGGGCCCGGCTCACGGGAGGCTCCACAGACACTGAGAGCAGGTGAGGGGAGCAGCCAGGTCACGGGACTCACAGCCCTACAGGCTCCTCCCTCCCCGCCCCCGCTCCCCTTCCCTCTCCCCCCGCCTCCTCTCCCACACCCCCTGCTCCAGAGCCGGCCAAGTCACAGTGCCCCTTCGTCCACTTGGGGAGGTGGGAAGCTTCATGAGGGCATCATTTTTGCCCTCATCCCGCCCAACCAGAGTGAAGGTGGGCACTCCCAGAGGGAACAAGAGGTGGGAGGTCCGTGTCTCCTTCTTGGGGGCTCTGGGGCCCGCCCGCAGCCCGCTGACTCATCTGGAGGCCAAGCCTGGGACCTGGCACCTCCCAGCCAGCCTGCACACAGGGGACGGTCAGGAGTATGGCTTCCCCAGTGTGGAGGTACGTCAGCCACGCCGGGCAGAGGTCAGGCATGCGGCTGCGACCCCAGCCCCCCAGGGCAGGGAGAGGTGTGACTGTCCCCGAGCTGGACCCCACTCACACCACAGGTGGCCCAGCAGGGGACAGGGTGAGGGTCACCAGCAGACAGACTTACTTGGGGGCAGTTTACTTGCCTTAATGGAGCTCCAACTAGGGACCCTGCCTCCACTGCCCCAAAGCCCAGACCACCGTTCTGGCTAGTTGGGGCCTAGCCCATTAGGACTCCACCGTCTCACCCTCAGCTCAGGCCTGTGTCCACAACCCCGGCCCCTCCCCACACAGCTCCTCAAGGATGGGACGAAGGTCTCCCCAGCTGACCTAAGAGGTAGGCGCCCACAAGTCCAGTCTACACCGCCTAAACCACAGTCAACCATGCAATGGACTCCAGGCAGTGTGGACAGCCTGGGTAATTGAGGATCAGAAGAAGCTTTCCTCAAAATCCTCACCAATCCCGGTAGGACAGGGTTTGGGGAAGCAGGAGCATGCTCTAAAATCCAGGCTTGTTAGCGGGCATGTGGTGGCAGCTTCAGCTCAGGGAGCAGGACTCCCCCGGGGTGAGGACGGGGCACACCCAGGAGAGAAGCCCACCCACCTGCTGCCTGGAAGCCAGTGCCATCCTGTCACCTGTGACCATGTGGTCCCCACGCACCCTGCTCCCAGGGACTTGTGTCCCAAGCCTCGGGACACCCTGATATGTCCCTTACCCAGCCCTGAAGGGCTTGGAAGTGGCCTCTGGCTGGGTTCCTATTCTGCTCCATGGGGTCTGGACTTTGTAAGTTTCCTGGACACACAGGCACAGGCTCAGCTCAGCGCAGCAAGCCTGCCCGCCTTGCTCCCCCCAGACACAGCCTGTGACATCACAGGGCAGAGAACTTCTCTACCCAAGGCCACAGGAAGGGGGGCTTACAGAGTTTAAGCTGGCCCTGGAGTCAGAGAATCTCAGAGAACCTGAGGGCTGGCACGAAGTGGTCAACGGAATCATTTTGGCCCCGGAAGTACTGGGAATTCCGCAGAAGTGTTTTCACTTGACCGCTTGGCAAATGCCCACCACTGCCCACCCGGCCTCCACCTGTTGGCACGTGACCCCAAAGAAGAGGACGTTCTAATTACAGGCTATAAGGACACAGGGACACCAAGGAGAGAGGCCAAAGAAGGAACCAGCCCTGAGACACCGACCTCAGCCATCCAGCCTCCAGGACTGAGGAAGAATCCAGGTCCTTTTAAGCTGCCTGGTCTGCACTGGGCTGCAGAGGGCAGGCCAGGGAGGCTGAGCTGCCCCCCGCACAGTGGCAGGTTACCACACGCGTGTCCCCCACAGCTGGAGTCACCCTGTGACCAAAGACATCCCCCTCCCCAGGGGAGGCTCCACCACACACGCCACTGGCCCCCAACCCGGGGCTCAGACACAACATGAGCCACTCACCCCAGGGGGTGGTCCGAGCTTCCTCTCCCAGGGACCCTTTGGGGCAGCACCCTCGCCAGTCTCCTGCACCTTGTGCTCACAGGGACACTCTGCAGGAAGGATGAGCCACGGTGATTTCAGAGGGTCCTGACACAGACCCGGGGGAGACTCAGCCATGGCTCACAGGGAGGTGGGTGCTCCCAGGGGCAGCCCCACACCCAAGGCTGTCCCGCGGGATCCCAGCATTTGCCTCTCCCTTGGCTGGGATGCCCCACCTGCAGTTAGTCTTCCCATTAAGACAGAAAGACCGAAAACCCCAGAAACATCAAAAGAAGGGAGACAGTCAAGTGCAGTCCCGGCACCCAGAAATGAGCACCACCGGCCTGGTTCTGGCATTTTCTGACATAATCATGATGATCGTGGCCTGTGTGGTCAGCTCAACAATGGCCCCCCAAAATGCCATGTCCTCAGCCCCGGAACCTGTAACTACGTCAACTCACGTGGTGTATGAGTCGGGCTTCTCTAGGAAAACCGAGCCAATAGGATGTGCACACAGAAAGAGTTTATCATAAGGAATTTGCTCACTGGATGATGAGAAGTCCCAAGGTCAGCAAGCTGGAGACCCAGAGGAACGATGGTGTAAGTTCTGGTCCAAAGGCCAGCAGGTTTGAGACCCAGGAAGAGCGATGTGTCAGTTCAGAGTCTCAGGTCGAAGACCGGCAGGAACAGGAGTTCCCTCTCCCCAGGGGAGGGTGAGCCTTTCCGTTCTATTCAGGCCTCAGCGGATTGGCGGGGGCCACCCACGTTAAGGAGGGCAGCCTTCTGCGCCCAGTCTGCTTCCTGAAATACTAATCTCATCCAGACACACGCTCATAGATACCCCTGGATTCATGTTTGGCCCAATGTCTAGGCACCCCAAAGCCCAGCCAAGCTGGCACATAAAATTAACCATCACCCTGGCGACAGGATTTGACAGATGGGATGAACTTAAGGACCTTGAGATGGGGGGTGTCACCCTGGATTAACTGGATGGGCCCAATGTGATCACCAGGGTCCTTATGAGAGGGAGGCAGGAGGGTGAGAGTCAGAGAGGGCGATGTGAGCATGGAAGCAGAGGCAGAGAGAGATCAAGAGAGATCAGGAGATGCTGCGCTGCTGGCTTTGAAGATGGAGGGCGGGACCACAGCCAGGGATGCAGGCGTCTCTAGAAGATGGAAGTGCAGGGAACAGTTGCTCCCCGGAGCCTCCAGGAGGGACCCAGTTTCGTCCACACCTTTAGGACTCTGACCACCCCCAATTCTAAGATAATAAATGTGTGTTGTTTTAAAGCACTAGGTTTGTGATAATTTGTTACAGTGGCCACAGGAAAATAATACACGCAGTCTGGCTTTTTTTCCTCTTAATATAACTCATTTTGTTAGCTGAATAGAATCCCATGATTACGTAGCGATTCTTTAGCTATTCCTCCAGTGGTGGGCATTTGGGGGGCACCATAAGCGACCCTGTGGGGGACATCCAGGTTCTCAGTGCCCCCCTTCCTGTCCCGCATCATTGCCTTTGCATGGATTCCCAGCAGCTGGGTCTCTGCTGCTTTTAAGGCAGTTGCTGTGATGATTTCCAAAAGTCCCAGCCCCACCCTGTCAACCCTGGATGGGGGAGGGGTTCTCATTTTTGCTCATTTCAGGGCATCCTGGCCAGCTTTGAAAGACAGCTTGCTTCAATCTAGGCTTATCGCAGCGGGTGGAGGCTGTCACTCCTCCGAGGCCAGAGGCAGGTCCCGAGCCAGTGTCCCCATGGCCTCAGAACCCCGCCAGCCACACGGGCTCTTCTGCCCTAATGGTGCCAGCTTCTTGGCAGACGTCATGGCTGCCCTCTTTCCTGGTCTGAGGGGCTCCCTCTAGGCCTCTGTCCACTCAGTCCCAGGCCAGGAGAGGTGACTTCTCGCAGACCATGCTCAGCAGGCCACAGCGGGGGAGGACCGGACCCCCATCCCACCCCACCCCAGGCACGTTGCACCAACGCTGCTTCCAGCGGAACCGAGAACTCTGTGATCAGAACAGGACGGTGCAGAAAAGCCATCTCTGTGGGTATTAAAGGTCAGGACCCCTCTGCCATCCCTGGACCACCCCCATGGTTAGAACCTGCAAGTGGCTCACTCTCAGTCCCCAGTCCTCCAGTCTTGGACTCAGTCTCCAGTCCAAGACCCGTAAGAGCTGCAGGCTGTGTGGCCTTGATCAAGCCCCTGGCCCGCCTGCCTGGGTCTCCCCTCCCGTGCCGTGGAGCAGCCTGGGGCAGCCCAAACACCTCTCTATACACCGTCTACCTGACCAAGCTCCCCAAGGCCAAGGATAGACACTGGGAGGGCAGGCCAGCCAGGAGCGCGTGCGGCCAGCAGCCCCTCACCCCCACCCCTCCCACCCCGTTCACGGTGACATCTCGGACACCAGGTCCGAGGCCCCAACTCCCAGTCTCTGCAGAGGGCCTTTGTGCATCGGAGGTCCAATCTCCAGCCAGCCTCCTGCATATACCGCAGGCCACCTCTGCTGGGAGGACGGAGCTGTGCATGGAGCGCGGGCCCCCTCTGCTGGAGCCTGTGTGCAATGACCAGGGAAGGAATCAGGTGGCCACCTTAATGGGGCTCAGGCCTTGGACCATGGGGCCCAGAAGGCAGACCCCCTTCAGCTGAACAGAGCTGCAGACACGGCCCCCCAAGGCCAGTGCTGACCACGGTCTGCATCTGCCGAGCGCTCACCGTGAGCAGGGCGTCCCTGAGTTGACCCAGGGGGACGGTGTCCCTGACCCCCCGCAGCCGCGAGGGGGCATCGTTAGACTGTTTTATCGGGAAGGAAACTGAGGCACAGAGGGGAGACGCAGTGATCCGAGGTGAGGCTTGCTCGAGTGGGGGACCCTCTCTCCAGAGGCCACTCCCCTCTGGACAGGGAGAGCCTCACAGGCGTCAGGGTCATCAGTCACCCTCCCCCCACAGCCCAGGCAGAGAGACTGAGGCGCAGGCCCCGAGTCACCTCCTGGCCCTGTCGGGAGCTCTTCCCTCTGCAGAGTCTTCATCTGGGGGCTGCTGGCCTGGGGCCCCTGGGAGGGAGGCCACTGGGGAAAGGGAGGAGGAGGACTGGGGTGGACTCCGGCAGGAGGAGGCCCAGCACCACCCTCCCACCCCTAAGACTTCATCCCCAAAGCAGCTGTGGGTGGGGCCGGGAGCCCAGGTGGGGCGGGACATGTGAGCGAGAGGCTCCCGCTGCAGGCTCGTGGGGTCGCCCCGTGGCCTCCTTTCTGCCTGTTGCCGGGTCTCTCCTGGAATGCACCCTCCCCGGCCCTGCACCCCCATGGTCAGTCGTCCTTCCAGCCATCCCCCTCCTGGGTGCTTCCCGAAGCCCTCACCGATGTGGTCTCTGCGTTCAAGGCCTGACCCCACCACCCAGTGTCCAGAGCCGCCACACCACCAGAGGCCCCCCGGCGGCCCAGCACCCCTTCCCTGGCACCCGGGCCTGGCCGACACCGAGCCCAGCTCAGAGGTTTCAGGTCTCAGGCTCCGCCCCGATGGCCGCCCAGGACGCCAGGCCCAGCGGGCGACCCGCAGGACTCGCTGTCCCAGGCAGATGAAGAGCTTCTTTCATCACATCACAGGCGGCTCCCCCGACTCTGAGGAGAAGGGCTGGTGGTCTCGGCAAAAATAAACAGCAGGCCGACTGTTTATCTGTCCTGACGGCAAAAGCTGGGCCATTTCTGACCACCATGTCATTGCTCCTGAGCAGGGCTGCAGCAGGACACCAGCCAGGGCTCCAGCCAGGACTACGCATCCGAGACTAAGCCCACCCCTGCCCCTCCCAGACGCCCGGCTCACTGGGGGCATCGGGTCAGCACCCCTGCAGGCCTCCTGACACCCCGGCCCCCCAGCTTCCTGACCTCCACCCCACCCCTTGTCCCCCAGGTCCACCCGGCCTCCAAACCCCAGCCCCATAGCCCCTTGTTCCCAGGACCACCCCGTGGCCCCAGCTCTCTGGTCCCTAGGCTTAGGTCCCTGACCTGGCACTCCAACCCCGCCTATGCACGTGGGAGGGGACCAGGATGGTCAGCCCACCTTCTCCCCCCGGGAAATCCTCCACACAGTGATTCACATGAGCCTGTCCACTGCCGTGAGCTCAGGGTCACGGCTACGAGGAGAAAACAGAGGCCCCTGAAGTTAAGGTAGGTGTCAGCTCTCACTCATAGCCTGGGGCGTCCACACGCACACACACACACATGCACACTCACAGGTACAACGGGCACACACATGCGAACATGCATATTTACGCACAGCGTGCACACATTCACACACATGTGGATACATCTGTGTCCACACTCAAATGCACACTTACACACATGTGTGTACATGCACCCACATGAACGTATATACATGGGTGTACTGTATGCACACACACACTCACATGCACAGCACATGCACACATACACACACAAATGCAGCCCCACATACCCGCATGCAGACACGGCACACACACGCACGTGCCCAGAGAGCATCCATGTTTCCGGTGCTCTGAGAAGCTCAGGGTATCCCAGTGAGGAGGAGGAAGGGCAGAGGAGTGGGTGGATGGGCCTGGGTCTCTGCAGTGCTGGTTATGGGGGTCCCCAGTCAGCACCCAAGGGCCCGTCGGGACAAAGGGGAGAGGCACGTGTGGCCCCAGCTCTGAGTTAGGAAGGGCCTGGAGACTTCTGCAACACCGCCGAGTGGGGAGGCCTGGAAGAGATGGACGCTGCGCCCCCCACCTGCCCAGACAAGCTCAAGACATGGTTTTGTTTGAGTCCGAGAGGAAAAAGCACTCTCAGACGTTCTGGCACACCACAGTGTTGTGGGATCAAGGTCAGAGCCGCCACAGCAGGCGAGAGCCTGCGGCCTTTGCAGGGAGTGGGGGCCTCGTCCCTGGGGCCATGGCAAGGCACTGGGCGGGGCTTCTCAGGGGAGAAACAGCGACAGGATGGGGCTCCGCTGACCAGCAGGCTCGGCCCAGGCAAGGCAACCCCGCTTTACGGGACCCCTGTATCTTGGCATCCCATAATACCACACTCTTTTTAAGACCCAAGACCCTGGAAGATGTGCGGGTGTACTGCCATGATTTCAGTGTTTCTAAAAATTCCAAACCTCAGCTTTCACATCATGAGGTCAGGATCAATGACTCAAATGCTCAGTTTATGCAAAAAGAAACCCACACAGAGCATCCCAGAAGTCTAGACCGTCCACCCTCAGGGGCCACAGTCTGCAGGCATGCAGCTGCCGCAGAAAGCGTCTGTGTAGGAGTCCCAGCTCCAGTCCAAAGGAGTCCCAGCAAGGTGAAGTTTGTGCTGGATGACAGAGGGAGCGATACATGTATAATTGTGTCAGAAACTCCATGGAACACAAAACCCAGGGAACAAAGAGGAAACTCTCTCTAAACGACAATGATGACTTCCTGCCAGCACAAAAAGGGGAGTCCCTTAAAAACTGAGGGCTTCTCAAAGGCCACAGAACATGGGCTTTTTCCTCTCCCCTATTGCCTAGTTTGCGAGCTGGTGTTGCAAGCATTCCACAAAGGTGGAATCCTGCCCCTGACCCTTTGGATCTGGGGTGAAGGATGCAAGTCCAGAGCAGCCTGGGTGATCTGTGCTTTCTCTCTGTCTCTCTCTCTCCTCACCCTGCTTCTGCCATGAGAACAGCTCAGACTGGCCTGTGGAGGAGGCTTAGGTGCCCAGCTTACAACCAGCCAACCCCCAAGGATGAGGGGGACACAGCCTGGCCTGCAGGGTCCCCTACCTGATCCACTGCTGACCAAAGAGATGTGAACAATAGTCAGCACTGATTATTTAAGCTCCGAGTGTTGGGGTGGTTTGTTACGCAGCTGTAGCTAACTAATACAGACAGGTTCACTTGCAGACAGAAGGGTCAGAGACAGACATTTGGAGAAACAGTGATCTCCTCACCGTTTTCTAAAGTATTGAGACACAGAAAGAGCTTTTGTCCAGCTGTTCTTACATGCATTAACTTTTTGTATAAGATACTTTGTTTTAATCCCCACCCACTCCCTCTGCACACCACAGCTGCTCCAGCCCAGGGGTCTTGTCCTTAAAAAGACCTTAAAAAGTTAAACATGTCCTTAAAAAGTTAAAATCCAGCTCTTTCTTAAGCTCTTGAGTAAAACACAGAAACCTTACCATCATTTTCCTGACTTTAAAATTGCAACCATGGAACTTACCTGGTGGCACAGTAGTTAAGAATCTGCCTTCTAATGCAGGGGACGCGGTTTTGATTCCTAGTAGGGAAACTAAGATCCCACATGCCTCAGGGCAACTAAGCCCGTGCACTCTAGAGCCCGTGCACCACAAATAGAGAGAAGCCCACGCACCTCAACAAAGGGCCCACGTACGTGCCGCAGCGAAAGAGCCGATGCAGCCAAATAAATAAATATTTTTCAATAAATAAAATAAAAATTAAGAAAATAAAATTGCAACCATAATTTTTAAAGGAGGGAGAGTAATTAAATGCTTGTAAACATTTTAGACATTAATAAGGGAATAAATTGTATTTCTTCTTAAAATATTTCCATATTCTGATGAAACAAACCTCCCCAAGTACTTGTTAAATAACCCTTATAATTCCAATGAATTAAACTGATAAATATAGAAAAATCTTTAAATTCTCTTCAAATTCCGATACTGTTCACACTTAGTAAAGTTATCTTATGTTGTTCAGCTTAAAATTACAAACCTGAATCAATTATTTATCATTTTAAAGTAGAAGCCCAGGGCTAGTCTGTTGGACAATCTAATACACCAAATGCTCTTAAATATTGCAAGTACATAAAATACCAAAAAGAAATTATTTCTAAATTTAACAATAAGCTGTGGATAGTTTTGCTTTACTGTCATCTCCTTGCCGGATTCCTGTTCTCCGAGGGGACAGAGATGGTTACTCACCAGGGCACGATGACTTGCCCACTCCCAAGTGACCTTTCTCATGATCCGAGCAGCCAAGCTTTTTATAGCCACCGTGCAGTGGGCTCCAGCCCTAAAAAGGGTTGGTCTCACAGTCCAAGCCCGTGGGTTTAAATCCGGTCATCACTCAGTGCCCCTAGGGAAGCTGGCCACTCCTGCTCAGACTGGGGCTGGCCTCATTCCTGGAATCCAGCTGGTCCAGACCAGCAGAGCCCAGCAGAGCTGCGGCCAACCAAGCCTTCACGTGATGCAGCCGAGAAAGAAACAGCTGTCGCGAGTCACTGAGATGCTGGGCGTGGCTGTTCCTGCAGCCAAAGCGACCGCCGCACCTGTCTCTGCTCCTCTGGAAACACTGAAGCATCTTCTGAGCCTCAGCGGAGGACACTGGACACGATCGCCACGTCCTTCAGCCCTCTCACACCCTCTCACTCAGCTTGGATTCGCCTCATCTTGCCCCCAGGGGCAGGACCACAGCTCCTACAGGAAATAAAATGGCTCTGGATTCTGCCATCTCCCTTGGCTTCAGATCCTGCTGATGGTAGCGACCCTGAAGTCTACGTAGAATCACGTCAGTCACTGGGCAAGGGACTCCTGGATTTACTGCGCCTCGCAGGCACTGCGTTTTTTACAAACGGAAGGTTGGTGGCCACCCTGCACCAAGCAAGTCTATCGATGCCATTTTTCCAACAGCATTTGCTCATTTCATATCTCTGTGTCACATTTTGGTAATTCTCGCAATATCTCAAACTTCTTCATTACTATTATATTTGTTATGGTGACCTGTGATCTCTGATGTTACTGTTGTAATTGCTTTGGCACATTTTAGCAATAAAGTATTTTTTTGGTGAAGGTATGTACATTGTGTTTTTAGACAAAATGCTATTGCACGTTTAGTAGACTACAGTATAATATAAACATAACTTTTATACGCACTAGGAAGCCAAAGACTTCGCATGACTTGCTTTATTGCAATAGTGGCTTTATTGCTGTGGTCTGGAACCGAACCCGTGAGATTCCCTAGGTGCCCGTGGTGAGTTCCAAAATCACACCTTGCAGCATCTCCCAGATGGGCTCTGCAGCACGTCAGGAAGCCCTAGGGGTCAGGGGGGTGGTTTCTGATTAAAGGCACCTGGCAGAGGCTTTGTTCACCCTTCAGGAACGTCCTAACACGTTAGACTATTAAAGGCTCTGAGAAGTCCTGCAATGAGAAAACCTGTTTACTTGTATTTAACCCTGTATTTTCCCCACCATGTTACATTGTTTTCATGTCACCCCTGTTGAAGACTGTATTATTTGTTCACAGTTATCTGTTTGCCCCCAATTCCCAAGCTCCCCACGGTCAGAGCTTCTCCACCCTCCTGACTTGGGGCCTGGCCGCTTTGCTTCAGCTGAGGGAGGTGGAGTGCGCGTGCTATTTGCTGGGTTCCGGTCTCTGGCTCCTGCCCTCCAGTTCTCACGGAATGTGACCAAGAAATAAGCAGCTGTTGTGAGCCTCTGAGATGCTGGGTGTGTCTGTGCTGCAGCCAAAGCTGACAGATGCAGAAAGTGGTACCAGAATGATGACCATGACAGCATGGTGACATTGGCTTTGGTGTAGAGAAAACTCATAGGAGGCTGCAGGAGCGGACACCATGTCACGACGTAGCCAAACAATCCCTGAAACAGATGCCTGTGATGACTGGGAGGGCAGACCCTGCACCCAGTGAGCATGTGGCCCCGGGGAAGAGGCTCAGAGGCAGGTCCTCGGCACTGAGCTGTCCTCAATCGGCTGCATCTGACCGAAGGTACCACAAGAGGAGGCTCTGTTCACAGAAGGGGGAAAGGGGCATCCAGAAATTCTAGGGTCCAAGATGCAACTCCTTCTCTTGAATAAAAGCAAAAGATTTCAGATTAAGACTCAGCCTGGGGACAAAGACCAGATCGGAGAACGGGGCTCCCGCCGTCTGATGGGGTGGAGGTGCACTTAGCAGGAAACTGTGGTGAAGAGGACACATCTGGGAAAGCCTGTGCTGGTCTCAGCTCTGCTCAGCCTGATTCCACACCACCCCCACCTTCTCTTTCCAGACCCCAGGCCGAGGGGTAGCCTTCATCGGGGCCATGATGATCTCGTTGAGGTGTGGCAGGCAGGATAATGACCCCCCAAACACATACACACCCTGATGCCTGGAATCCATGAATACGTGACCTGACATGGCAAAAGGAAGTTTGCAGATGGGATTAAGTGAAAGGTCCTGGGATGGGGGTTATCCTGGATTATACAGGTGAGTCCAGTGTCATCACAAGGGTCCCCAGGGACCAGGAGGATCCGAGTTACAGAGAAGAAATGACAGTGGAAGCAGAGTCCAGGGAGGAGAGGACACTGGGCTGCTGGCTGTGAGGATGGAGAACGGGGACAGGAGCTGAGGAACGCGGGCGCCTCTAGAAGCTGGAAAAGGCAAGAAACAGGTTCTCCCTGGAGGCTCCAGGAGGAGCCGGCCCTGCCCACGCCTTGGTTTTAGCCCCGTGAGCTTATCTGGGCCGTCTGAACACCAGAACTGTAAGAGAATACATTCTGGTTGTTTTCCGTCACCTCATCTGTGACAGTGTTTTTGTAGGAAGCTGATAGAAGGGGGAAGGGATGGGGACAAAGCCAATCCTGCATTTCAGCTCCTCCTGATGGAGCCACGGGGCATGTGCGCTCACATCCCATTTGCCAGAGCTTGTCACGTGGCCACACCTGAAGCCCCAGGGCCACAGAAACCCGCTCCCCCACCGGAAAGCAGGCGCTCGGGTCCCGCCCTCACCCCACCGGTGAGGTTGTGCTCCCAGAGCGGGATCAGGGCCCTCAGTCAAGGGAATCCGTGCCGACCACCGGCAGGTCTCAGGCCTGGAGGAAGGGGTCCAGACTGTCAGACAACGGGGCACAGAGAGTGCTGTGCACTCAGCCCGGGACTGCTGGCCCCCAGGTTCCACGGGGTCCCCAAAGAGCCCGCCTGCACCCACAGCATCAGGACCTCAGGGTGGTCCTCATGCATGGGTCTCGGGGCCCCATTCCAGATCCAGTGAATCGACCTCACCTGCCCGTGGAGCCCGGGAACCTCCTTTGTTCAACGGCCTTTAGGGTGAGGCCAGAGGCCCAAGGACATGGGGGCTGCCATGGCAGAGTTTGGATTCGGGTAGAGGCATGGGACCAGACCACAGGTGACCATCCTCAGGTCTGTGTGCCCTTTGCCAGTGCCATTCCTTAGTCCTCAGGGGCACAGGGGTGGAGGGGTTGGCATCCGTGCTCTTGAAGAGGTCCCCCTGCATATCGGGGTGGCCACTGTCCCCCTGTGCTCCTTGGTCACCATGTCCCTGCTTCCCTCGAGAGAGGCTGGCACACACAGATGTTGGCACGTCCCACATGGGGCTGTGCCATCACCCTGGGTCCCTCCAAGGTGGGAGGGCACGTGTAGCAGACCGCAGCCCCCCACAGCCAGGCCAACCAGGCGGGGCCAGCCGAGGCCCAGGTGACCCAGCAGAGGAGACGCGTGAGGGGGCTTTCGCTGCTGGTTCTTGTCCGGGGAGGACCAGCCCCCTGCGGGGCGTCCACGGCAAGTTCTGCCTGTGCCGAGTACTTTGTATGTACCAGGAGCGGTGCTGGGGGTCCCCTCTCCAGAGGACCAGCCCCCCTTCAATGGGGGGCACAGGGGACCAAGAGGGGAGCTGAAGCTTCCCACTGTGGGAGCCACCATGGCCCAGTTGCCCAGCTCTGGAGTTTTCTGTGGGCATCAAGTTCCCAGAGCCAGGCTCCCGGCAGCAGCACCGCCCCAGCACACCTACCGGCGACAGTCCGGAACCTCCCCCATCACTGGTTACCCAAGTGAAGAGCGTCTTGTCAACCCCCGGCCCTACCCCTCACGCGTTACCCCCGACTCAGAACCTTAGTGCACCTGCCCCCTGGAGGCTTAAACAGGACTTTGCTTTCGCACAGTGTGGAGGCTGGAAGTCCGAGACTCAGGTGTCGGCAGGTTGGTGACCCAGGACTCTGTGAGGGAGAATCTGGTCCAGGCTTCTCCCCAGCTTCTGGTTTACCGGCAACCCTTGGCATTCTGTTCCGTGGCTTGTAGATGCATCGCCCGATCCCTCTCCTCCATGCTCACGTGGCATCTCCCTGGGTGTGTGTCTGTGTACAGATTTACCCCTTTTTACAAGAACGGTTCTGTTGGAGTGGGGCCCACCCTAATGACCTCCTCTTCACCCGGTTGCCTCCATAAAGATCTCATCTCCAAATGTGGCTGAATTCTGACGTAGGGGAGGGTATGACTCCAGTACATCTTTTGGGGGGACACGATTCCACCCCTACACTTAGGGAACAGCTCTCCGTAAAGACCCTCTCACCCCCTCCCCCACCCCCATTTCCTGGCTTCCGTAGAGAACGGAGCTTCCTGGGGGCTGTCCTGGACTCGAACGCTCTCGCCCCCCAGATCCACCCCATCAGGACCACACAAGCGAGTGCTGGCATCCTCCTCACACGCTCCAAGGGGCCGCCCGACAGCTTCTGACACGGTGGACTCCAGAGGCGCAGGAGAACACCCACACGGGCAGCCTCACGTTCCACAACCCTAGCCCAGCACCCGCAGGGTCCACGCCCACGTGGTTCCCCCGTCCTGTGCAACTGCTGGCCCTGCGATTCCTTCTGTATCCCTCGAGGGCAGTGCTGAGCCCACCCCGAGATCATGGGGGAGGGGCTCCAGGAGAGAGGGGTTCCTGCAAGACACCTGCCTCAGCTGAGGTCTCTGGGTGGCAAGGGGAGGGGCCTGTGCTCCTCTAGGGGTCAAGGGTCTGCCTCTGCTGCCAGAGGACTAGGACCCTCGGGCCCAGAGCCTCAGGTGCCCCCACCGCGTGTCCCCACCGGGTTCTCGGGGTCCTGCTCCTCTACTATCTATCACAACCCCACCCATGTCACAGGAGACCCTCAGAGGCCAAGCACCCAGCCACCCTTGCAGCCCTGCCACCCACCGTTACGTCCTGGGCCTACTTTCAGCAGGGTGTGCCCGCAGTTTCAAGGGAACTTGGAAAGACAGCATCCCTCCCCATCCCACTACCCTGTCATCCGTCAGCCACCCAAACCCACAGCCTTCTCTCGCTGAGGCTTTTAGCACAGGACACAGAGGCTGTCCTGCCACAGTCCCCATCGACGCAGTTACCATCGCTCAAGTCACTGCCACGGTCACTGCACGCCCAGCCTCCCACCTTCCACCTGTACCTCTGCCCCCGCTGAGAGCCTTAGCCCCACCAGGGCCCCAGACCACCGAGAGATCATCTCCAAAACGTCTTCCTGACGGTCTGCCTTCCAGGGCCACCTGGGTCTGGGCCCTGCAGAAAACACAGCCTAATAGGGAGGCTTTGAGGCTGCTATCTAACCAGGGAGCAGTGGGGAGGGAAGTGGAGGCGGGTGGCCACCAGGTCAGGCCCCCATGGCACAGTGGCCTGTGCCCGGGGCCTTCCCTCCTGCAGGGAAGGAGAGGTGGCCATCCACTGTCTCAGCTCCCCGGCCCTCAGGGTATTCCCTTCTGCAGACTCTGGGCACCGCCCTGTGGCAGCGCCAGCAGGATGCCCTCCGGGGCCGGGAGGTATCACAGCTCACACTTCCATGGGCTGGGAAGAGAGCAGGTGTGGCTGGAGCTTCTGCGTGGAGTGTGGGGATATCTGAAGCAGCAGGTGCAGAACCAAGAGGCCGGGGCCCAGGCTTTCCCAGGGGGACACACTGACAGGGTCATCGCTGACCATACAGCCAAGGCTGGACAGGGAGGCCCCATCCCCGTTAGTCAGCACCGGACAGCAGCTCAGGTGACATGCGGGCAGGAGAGTGAAGTAAGAGGTATTAAGAGGAGGAAAGAGGGCTTCCCTGGTGGCACAGTGGTTGAGAGTCCACCTGCCGATGCAGGGGACGCAGGTTCGTGTCCCAGTCTGGGAAGATCCCACATGCCGCGGAGCAGCTGGGCCCTTGAGCCATGGCCGCTGAGCCTGTGCGTCCAGAGCCTGTGCTCCGCAACAGGAGAGGCCACAACAGTGAGAGGCCCGCGTACTGCCAAAAAAAAAAAAAAAAAAAAAAGAGGAGGAAAGAAAGCCAAGCGCTTCCAGGGGCATGAGCCAGTGCCGGAAAATCCACCAGAATCCATTAAAGGCTGTTCTAAGCCACAGGGAAAGTCAGCCATGTGACCTGGTCAGAATTAATGCAGAGAAGCCCATGGCTGTCTTACAGGCAAACAACCCACCCAAAGCTACAATGGAAGAAAATGTCTGTAAAATAGCAACTGGTAAAAAAGATTAAGTAGCTCGGGGTGACTCAGAAATGTGCGAGATCTAGATGAAACTGGCCAGCCTTCCTGTACTAATCAGTTTTAATAAAAATCCCCCTAAAATAGATAAACAAGAAGGACCCACTGTATAGCACAGGGAACTATATTTAATATCTTGTAATAACCTGTAACGGAAAAGAATCTGGAAAAGAACAGATACATATATGTGTCTAACTTTCAGAATCACTTTGCTGTTCACCTGAAAGTGACACAACATTGTAAATCAACTACACTTCTATTAAAAAAATTTTTAATCCGCCTAAAACATGCCACGCAGCTTTTTATTGGAACCCATCAGATTTTAAAGTCCACACAGGGGACTTCTTTGGTGGCACAGTGGTTAAAAATCCACCTGCCAATGCAGTGGACACGGGTTCAAGCCCTGGTCTGGGAAGATCCCACATGCCCAGCAGCAACTAAGCCCGTGCGCCACAACTACTGAGCCTGCACTCTAGAGCCCATGAGCCACAACTACTGAGCCCGTGCACCACAACTACTGAGCCTGCATGCCACAACTACTGAAGCCCACGCGCCTAGAGCCCGAGCTCCGCAACAAGAGAAGCCACGGTGATGAGAAGCCCGCGTACCGCAACGAAGGGTAGCTCCCACTTGCCACAACTAGGGAAAACCCGCGTGCAGCAACGAAGACCCAACGCAGCCAAAAATAAATAAATAAAATTTTATAAATAAATAAATAAATAAATAAAATAAAGCCCACACAGAAAGGAAAGCGTGAAAGGACGTCCAGCTCTGGCCACTGGCTGGTCCTGTGAGCTCTCAATGGTTTATGCACATTTTAATGGTTGGAAAATATCAAAAGAAGATAGTCGTTTGTGACACAGGGAAGTAATGAGATGTAGGTGTCAGTGTCCATAACTGCAGCTTTAATGGCACACAGCCGGTCCACCTGCTGACCTTTGTGACCACCTCTGTGCCCCGACGGCAGAGCTGGCTTGTGGCAACAGAGACCTGAGCCATGAATCATAAACTCCTCACTCTCAGAGCCACCCCTGCTCTGGGGTACCACGCAGCCAGACTTGGCCCCAGCTCTCCAGGGCTCCCTGAGTCCTGCCGCGTGCCAGGCTGTGCCAGGCTCCGGGAAGACGGGGGTCTGGGGTTGGGGGGTCCCTGCCCTCGTGAGCTGACCTTCCAGCCAGCGAGATAGACAGTAAAACACGTGACGGGGTGGGTTCTGGATGGGGCAGCCAGGCAGGCTCTCTGGGAGGAGAACTCTAACAGACTCAGAGTGGCACAAGCGAGCCACACCAGCGTCTGGAGGGCGAGTGCTTTGGGAGACGGGAGAGGCAGGTGCAAAGGCCCCAGGGCAGGAACGCCCCTGGAGAGCGGTGCCGTCAGAGAGGGGACCCAGGGCTCACCAGACACCACGCTCACCCCCTCACAGGGCTGTTCTATGGCAGGAGGGGGTGTAAGGCCCAAGAGGCAGCACAAAGCCGGACCCATAATTGGGGCTGGTGAGGAGTAGGACCTGCAGTTGGTCGAGGAGCTGCGGGTCCAGGACAGCGAGGAGGTGCAAACCTGGAGAATTTGGACTTTGTGTTGACAAAGACTGTCCTCTTGACCGAGCCTCAGACGGCCTCCTGGAGCCCCGTCTTCCACTAGGCCTTGTCCTTGGGCCCTGCCTTCAGCCTGCCCAGCCCAATGGTAGCCAGAATACCCCCTGAATCAGTTAGGGGAGGGTGCCCCCAGCCCTGAGACCTGATCAGTGTCCATATCCAATCCAATTCCTTCTCCCCGACCCTGATGTCCCCCACCCTGGCCTCCCTTCAGCAAGAATCCCCCTCCCCTTAATGTCTGCTCTTCTAATTTTCCACCCCCTCCCCAGTCCTGCCCTTTGGCTATAACTCACCTTGTCCTGTGGTATGCGGACGGGAGCCTGACCCCTCTCCCCTACGGCAGCAGTCCTGAGGGAAGACCTCCTTACATCTGAACAAGTGTCAGAGTGATATCTTCTCTGACAGTGACCACCCACCCGGGTCTCACCCGGCCCCGGCCAGATCCCCAGCTCTCCCTGACATTCCTGAGACCACAGCCCAAGTCGGAGAGGGACCCGACCCTAGACAGTGCCAGGGGCCAGCCTGAGACTCGGAGCACCCCTGTTCATCGAGCCGCAATGCGTCCGATCGTGGCACCAGCTCCATGAGGGCACCCACCACCCCCTCCAGGAGGGCAGCTCGGCCCGACTTCATTAATCTAACGCTCGCTCACGTGTCAAGGTGCACAGCAATTTCTGTAAAAATGATCTGGCTGCTAATTAGGCTGTTTATAACTTGTTTCCCTGGTCGCTAATGATAATTAACATGCAAATTAGCTCAGGGAGGGAAGGCTCTGGGGCCCCCAGTTCATTACCACGTTAATTACTGTTTGCATACTTAAGCATCACAGATATAAATGGCGGCATTTAGTGTAATGGGCAAGATGATAATTATACCAACGACATTTTGAAAAGTCATTTTGGTGTGTTATTTTTCTGTGTGATTAATGCTTCCCTGCCTGGTTGATAAACTTCGTTAGTTCAAACCAATATAGGCTCTGTACACAAACCGGCCAGCAGACGCGGCCCATTAATCTCCCCCCATCCCCTGATGGCTACAAAGTTTCGGAGGAAGGAAAAAGGCAAAGGAGAAAGTTGGGCCGCTTTGGGGGAAGGAGAACTTCCCGAACTTCTTGCTTTTAAGCACCTGGTTCCTTGGAATCTGCTCTCACGGCCACGGCAGCTGGTAACTGTTTAAGGTGCTGAATGTGGGGAGACCTGTGACTCGAGGCCGGTCTCCTCTCAGGGAGCCGGGCCGGGCCTCCCTCCTTCCTTTCTTCCTACCCTCCCTCCTTCCTCCTTCCCTCCCACCTGTCAGGTAGGTGCCCGCTGGGCAGTGGCAGCGCTGTCCTGCTGGAGCCAACATTCCAACAACAAAATCCAATAACAGACAAGTGGACGATGCTGGGCAGTGAAGCAGGCGGGAAACCAGAGGGGAGCAGGGAGCTGTTTTAGATGAAAGGGGGACAAAGAAGGAAGCGAAGGAGGACGAGTGGCGGCAGGGGGGCAGGCGGTGCAAAGGCCCTGGGGCAGGAACAAGCTTGTCAGGGTGCTGGGCGGGGCAGGTCCCAGGGGCAGGAGCTGTTGGTTTAGGGGAGTCCCAGAAGCCTCCCTGATAAAAAGAGGGGCCTTCTCCATCAGCCTAGGACCTCAACATCGCACACCTGCTCCTTCTAAAACGGGAGCTTCACCCACAAGGGTGCCCCTAAGGCGGAGGCGCCCTTGGCAAGCCTCGGCCACTGTAATTGAGATTAAGAGACAGGTGGGCGATGGGTGAGGAGAGCGGTGGGGACGCGCCTCCCCTGCTGCATTATTGATGGAGGGATGATGATCGGGACAGGCGTGGTCCCCGTGCCAGCCTGAGGGCTGTTGGGCCTGCAGGAAGCTCGGGGCGAGGCCAGCAGATGGAGGGGTCCGTGCCCATGGGTGGTCAGCAGAGAGGGGGAGGGGCCCGAGAGGAGGGGTCTCCCCGTCCCAGGCTCCCGGCTCCAGACTCCAGAGGACCGTGCAGCCTGCAATTCCTGCCCATCTGGCAGGAGGGATGAGAAGCTGAAATTTCATCTGGTGACAAACAAGCCCCGGCCCACCTCGGTCCCCTGGATCCCACCGGTGTCCCTGTGGTGTCCCCCATTGCTGTTCTGGTGTGTTCGGCCACTGTGCCACAGGTGAGCCTCCAGGGCTGAGGGAGGGGCTGCTCAGAGCTGGGGGGGGGGCGGGGGTTGGCGGGGGGCGGGTTGTCCTGAGCCCTGGCAGCCAGGGGGCTCTGGGTGGCTCACACACCCTGGGAGAGCACCCTGGGGAGCACAGGATGGTGGGGGTCGCTGAGCCCAGAGAAATGACCAGAGCTGCCCCTGGCTCCTGGGGAGAGAAGAGAGTACCCCTGAGAGGCCAAGGTCAGCTTTGGGGGGGTTGGGTGCAGTCACAGACTGTTGCTAAGAGCTCCCCTTTCTAACCGAGGTTGGTGGAGAAGCAGGGAGCCTGACTTGCTGGCTGGTGCCTGGGGAGGAGGGGGCAGGCATGTTGGAGGCCAGTAGGCTGGGGGTCCCAGGAGAGCTTCCAGGGAGACAGGAGGGGCTACATGGGCCCTCCCCTCCATCGTGTGCGGGGTGGACAAGACCAGCTTGCCTCCGGGGTCGGGCCACGGCCCCTGCTTGGAGCCTTGGCCGTGGAGGCAGCTCACGGGCTTCAGGAGGCCCAGCCTCCCCACCCCCGGCCGAGGAGCAGCAGCCTCCGAGCCACTGATCCTCCCGGGGCCACAGCGGAGCCTGCAGGCAGGGCCACAGCAGGAGCGGGACCAGACCTAGCACCCACCTCCCGATTTCTGGGCCCAGCGCTGGGATCAGGCCTGACCTTGGGGAGGCAGGTGCAAAGGCAGGGAATGGGCCAGGGTGAGTAAATGCACCTGCTTTTGTGGAGGTGATGGGTAAACTGATGCCCTCCAGTCCCTCTCAGAGGAGCCCCAGGGGAGGGGTTCGTGAAGATTCAGAATGAGCTCCCGACAGGGCCGGGGAGCTGGTCCCTGGGTGAGCGACCCCACTGCTCCGTGTCTTTCCATAAAAAGGCCCAGGAGTGCCCAGCACACCCCACCTCGAAGGAGGTAAAAGCCAAGGCCATCAACCAACTGTCCACTTTCATGAACTGCTTTTATTTCCAACTCCTTTGCCGTGCTCCTGCTCACACCGAAAATCGTTCTGGAAAGGGGGGCTCAGCGCTCTCTCCAGCTGGCAGGACTTTATCCCAGTCAGGGCTGTGACTAGGACGGTATCTGGAAAAGGGACCATGTGCTCCTACTGGGACTGACATGGGCGCTCACGTCCCTTGGGGCAGCCATTTCATGGCCATCTCCGGGAGTGTAGGGAGTCCCTGCAGGGGACTGGGCGGCACCCCTAAACCCACCCGGGTCTGACCGCATGCACTGGGGCAGCTGGGCAGGGAGAACGTCCTCATGGGGGGCAGTAACGGCGCTCGGAGGCTGTCAGCTCAGGGCTGCTTCTTGCTCCATTCCTGGCTCCGTGGGGCATCCATCCAAGCGTGTTCAGTTGGAGCCTTAACGCTTCCGTCACAATGACACCCCGTGTGCCCCTAAAACTGTGGATGAGTCACAAACTCCCCACAAAGATGTGGCCTGGCCTGGCCTGTCAAGGTTTTGAGGGGCACAGCAGTGTGAAGAGCAAGTGCACTGAATCACCTCCATCTGGATACCGGCCAGAAATGGCGAGAACCCCACTGTAACGGAGAGAAAGCAGCTTCCTTTTGAATTCAGTTGTCACACCCCGGCCCGAAGCAACACACACCTGCACACAGGATCCCTGCGCCTGGTCCAGCATCCTAATGTTGCCCTGGGGTTACCTGTATCCAGGTGTGCTGCTCCCAGGTAGGGGCTGCGATCACAGCTTCTGGCCCACCGAGACCACTGGGCTCATCCGGCCAGCGCCCGGGGGTCCACGGGCACCATGTGCCAGGGCAGAGGCTCGGGGGACCCATCAGGCTAATGTGACAGCAACTGTCAGGCAGGACCGCTGCCTCCGCGCCCCGGGCCCCTCCCACAGCCCTGTGACAGCCCAGCCCCATTACCGCTCTTGCCGAATTAGGGTAGTAAAATGAAAGTAATCAAAGCCGTGGGAGATCTCTCACTGCTCAGCTCGGGTATTGTGCCTTTGTGAATGTCAAGGAGCTAAAGAACGGGCCAGGAACTGGACCGGGGGGCCAGGCCCTGCTGACCACACCTGCCTGACCCTTGCAGACCTTGAGCCCAGACTCTGACTGTGCCCGTGGAGCCCTCCCTAAAAGGCTGGTGGGCCACATCCCAGCAGCCAGGACCCTGGGGAGGACATCAGAGGCAGCCCCCCCCTCCCCTGCCCCTGCCCACCCTGCCCCACAGCATCCAGTGCCCTAGTGGGCACTCCACCTGGTTCCCTGAGCCCCACAGAGGACCGGGGTTTCCCGGCATCTGGGAACCTAGGCACCTTGAATTGGGAGGGGCCCTAGCCCCAAACAGGACCACGTCTCCAGGGACGTGCAACTCGGCGACCTGCCCAGGGGCCCCAGCCAGGGCTGGGCTCAGCGTCTCGGACCCCAGTGCCCCAGCAGCCGTGCCCACCTCTGCACCTCCTCACACCCTCTTTGCTGCTGGGAGGGGGTGAGTCCTAAAATATCACCCCCACCCCATGCTGCCGGCCCTCCTGCACTACAGTCCAGGTGACCCTGGGCCAGCAGGTGCATGCCACAGCCTCTTAGGGCCTCATCTCAAGAAGGGACAGGCCCTCTGCTCAGGAGTGGCGCCAAGGCCATTGGGAGTGGAGGTGGCTGGTCTGTCTGCCCAGCTGGGAGTAGCCTGTGGGGAGGGCGACCCAGGGCCAATAGGAAGACCTACAGGAGCCCAGGTGGGCGGGGCGACTTGGGGGCCGGCTTCCTAGGAAGCCACCTGCAGGAGGCGCACCAGCCCGTAGAAAGGGGCCCTGAACCAGCCAGACAGCTCTAGGGATGGCAGGGGCCCAGGGCTCCTGCACCTCCCCGGAGCTCCTTCCTCACCTGTGAGGGTGATGAGCATGCGTGTGCGGCTAGCCCCAGACTGCAGGCAGCTGCTGCCCGGCGCCCAGGGGCCCCATAGCCCCTACCCTCCTCCCCAGACTCGGGGCTCAGGCTGCCCAGAGCCTGGTCCTGGGGTGGCGTCTCTCCCCGCCCCTCCCTGTGCGCTGGTGGGGCAGGGGGGCAGGGGGCAGGGTCGGCGGGGCGCAGGGGGCCTGGGGGACGGGGCGGGGTCCGAGGAGGGGGCGCGCCTGGCCGCTGGGGGCGCCGCTGAGCCGCCGAGCCGCCGGGGTGTTGACGGTGTCCCGGGAAACGGACCCGCCCTCCGGACCCGGGCGCTGCGGCGGTGGGCGCCTCTGGGAGCCCAGCCGCGCGGACCCTCGGGCAGAGCCGCGTCCACCGCCCCTCCACCCGGCCACCAGCAGGTGTGGTGGCTCGAGCCTTTCCCTTCCCCGCGCGCCCCGCACGGCCTCGGAGCACAGGCGAGTGTGAGCGCGTTTGCACATTGGGGGGCGCCTGTGTGTGCACATGCGTGTGAGCGCGTGCGTGTGTGTGCACACGCGTGTGTGTGTCTCAGTGTGTGTCGGAGAGCATACACTTGGTGGGGGTCTTGTTTGCAGGCACTTTGGGATCCAGGAGAGAAAGGGGCATGAGCAATTCGTTCTTCAGGTCAGAAGGTTTGGGGACGGGGAGAGGCACAAGACAGGGCTGGTCCTGAACTGACCTCAAGACCTGACCCTCCGGCCTGGGCCATCGTGGCTCCCCACTGCCACCCAAGAGCCGGCCAGGTGCCCCTCACCACCCCAGCACCCGCCGCCCCCCCGCATTGCCCCCGTGCAGGAGGTGCGCACGGCTGTGGTCCTGAGGTTGGATGAACAATAGAAACTTAGAGCCCTGAGAAGGAGTCGAGAAGGCCTGTGTGAGCTGGATTGATGGGAGGGGGTCCGCCTTCCTGAGGGGCTCTGTGCAGGGAGGCGCAACAGGTGGAGTGAGGGCCACCCAACTCCTCCCTGCGTGGATCCTCCGGGGTCAGATGTCCACAGAGGGCCCATTGCTGAGCGGGCCCATTCTGCAGAAGAGGAAGCTGAGGCCTAGAGGCAAAGAGCTGGCTGGGGGCCTGGCTTGGGAGGCGTGCCCCAGCCCCATGGAGACGCCTGCAAGGCAGGCACCCCCAATGCCCCTTAATGGTTGAATTCACCCTGCCTTCACTCGGGGGCTCTGCGCTGACCCTGGGGTCTCCATGGGGAGGGGCAGGAGGCCTCGCTGGAGCAGGGCTGGGGGGCCATAGGACAGGCTGGCTGCCGGCCACCCACGCACTAACCACGCTCCCCCCACCAGGTGCTGTGAGGACCGGACATGGGCCCATCTGAGGCGTGGGCGTGATGTTGGCCCAGGAGCTCGCAGCCTGCCTCTGCTGGCAGGGGGACCGGCACCTGGCCCAGGGGGAGACACCACTGGCCACCGCCTTCTACCTGGCTGCCTTCAGCTGCCACGCCCCCTCGGCCGTGCGGAGTGTCCGAGCTGCCCTGGCCGGGGCTCGGGGGTCCCCCGTGGTGGCCACGCTGGAGGCCTGGTGCCGAGGTGACAGCCAGATCCCGGCCATCCACTGGGACGGCATGGCGGTGGTCTCTCTGACGGGGACCCTGGCCCGTGCCTTCCTGGCCACCCTCTGCCCCGACCACCCAGCTGCAGCCCTGCACTCCCTGGCGGGCCTGCTGGCCCACGGGTACCACGGGGAGGTGGTGCAGCGCTGCGGGGCCCTGCTGGACGCTCACTCCCAGCAAAGTCTGGAGCTGCGGCTGACCCGTGCCCTGGCCTGGCTCCTGTCCAGGACACAGGTGGACGCCGGGGTGGCCGACTACCTCCAGGCCTTTGCAGCTAGCGCCGACCGGATGGTGGCCTTCGTTCACACCCACCAGCAGCCCTACCTCTCCGCTCTGGTCAGCACCCTCCAGGACTACATCTCGGGATGCCAGGAGGCTGGGGACAGTGCCAGCCAGCAGGAGACCGACTGCCGGAGACTCCTGGCAGCCCTGGACCCTGTGGGCACCTGGAGCAACACCCCGTCGCCTGAAGCCCTGCTCCAAGGTGGCAGGTATGAGGACTGCCAGGCAGCCTGCAGCCGAGCCCTGGAGGCCGCCTCAGCGGGCAGCAGACCCCAAGGTAGGCGTGCCCTCTACACCCCCTAAGGGCCAGGGCAAAGGTTGCTCTCACTGCATGGTTAAGTCCTGCTTATGGCGGGGGTGGGAGTTGTGCTGGGGCTGGGGACACCACAGTGACAAAACAGAAAGACCCCTGAACTTATGTAGCACCAAGGAAAGAAGCAAAACAAAACCTGTGCTTTGAAAAATGGACTATGAGAGGTGCTGCTCTAGCCTCATGGTCAGGGAAGGCTTCTTGGAGGAGGTGTTGTTTGAGCTGAGACTGAAGGATTCCAGATAGCAGAAACAGAATGTGAGAAAGTACTTGGGGTTCCTTGCCACTGAATGGAGCCAGAATGGCTGGCGGGGGCCGGCGATGGGGGCAGAGGGAGCCGGGAGATGCTAAAGACAGTAGCGGTGGCTGAGCCCTCCTGGCCTTGAAAGACTTTGGATTTTATCCTCAGGGCAGCAAGAAGCCATGGGAGGGTTTTAAACTGTGGAGTGAGGTGCTCTGATTTGCATTTTTAAAGTTTCCTCTGGCTGCTGTGCGCAGAATGTGCCACGGGGGCCGGACTGAGAACAGAACCTGCTGGAGGCTGGGACGCGGTCCAGGTCTGAGTTATCACTGAGACAGAAACGACAAGACTGTAGCCAGATGTAATGATGGGGAGAGGACGGGGGCGTAGAGGAGGATCAGCAATGATTTTAAGAGTTCGCCTTCAGCACCTGGATTGCAGAGGCCGGGGAGGAGCGGACGGGAAAGGGGGCATCAGGGGCTGGAGACACACCCAGTCTGAGACGCCGCTCCTGCCAGGCCCCTTCGCTGGGTCCTCCTTCACGGCGGGGGCGGGGGCAGCGGGGCGTGTGGCTGGGAGCACGCCGGAGCCACTCGCCAGCCTGCCGCCACACTCCCGCTCCCCGCCGCCTCTCCACCTCCCCGTGCGCAGGTGAAGGGGGTGGCCACGCCCACTTCGGAGGGTTGCTGTGCAGATTCAGTGAAATTGTGTATCAAGCCCTGAAAATGTTCTCACCCGCTAAACACTCCCCAAAAGAGTCCCTTGAGTCCCTGAAGTGGACGTGTCATTAGGCAGCTGGACACACGAGCCAGCTCATGAGAGGAGTTGGGACTTGGTCTGAAGAAGGGGTTTAGGGATCATCCACACAAGGAAGGGATTTAAAGTCAAGGTCTAGATCGGGAGGGAGCACGGGAGAGAGTGGGGCAGCCAGACACCTAGAGGTGGGGGGCTGCAGGGCCTGCCATTCGCTCAGTGGGCGGACCCATTGTGCGGGTTTCATACGCATTTTCATTGCATCCACACAGCAACCCTCGGAGGCGGAGGCGGGTGCAGGCACATCCCCACGTGCCCGTGGGGCCACCAGGGGCACACAGGGTGTTCACAGAAGCTGGAATTTGACCCCCGGGTGCTCCTAACTGCCCACCGCACTGCTCTCCACCAAAAGAGGACCCAGCAAAGGGGACAGGAGGACAGGAAGAAGGCGGAAGCTCAGGAGCCTGCAGGGCAGTGACGAGGGTGTTTGCGAGATAACCACGTGGAGGGCGGGACATGTCTGTGTGTCCCACGAGGCTGTTGGTGACCCCAGGGTGAGAGGGGGGCCAGACAGAACTGAAAACTGAGCGGGCCAATTTCTTTCTGGAAATATGCCAGACCAGATACGCTGCAACTCTCCTGCTATAAATTACCTAGAAACGCTCGAGTCACAAAGAATCCTGAGTAGGAGGCCCTTGGTGCCCAAAGCACAAACATGCAGCGGCCTGTGCGCTGGGGGTGTTCAGCAACCCCTGGGTGGAGGGGGTCTTCCACTTGAATAAGCCCCTACAGAGATCCAGAATCCCCAAAGGGCTGCAGCCTTGAGGAACAGTGTTCTAGAAAAACTTTGCTCCCCACCCCCACCCCCAGAGACTGCAGGAAGCTTGTCTGTTCCCCCCTGGGCTCTGAAGCGGACAGGCGAGCCTTCACTATGGATCGCTGCATTAATTAGGACAAAGTCACTAATGTCACTGGGAGTCACCTTATCATCCCCACCCACACTAGCATGGCTTACCATGTGAACAAATAAATTCTCCTGTAGCAAACTTTTTACCCATGTAGATTCCCATAACAAATGCATTCTAATCTCCATGTTACTTATCCAAAGTCCTTGGAAACGTCGAACAAAACCTTCCATATTTGGGAATATGCTCAGCCCTTCTCAGTACGTGGACATACAAGGACACTCAGTGTATGAGGACGAGATACAGAACAAGAGTAGCTTTAACTCACGTCCACCAGGGGCCTCAGTTCCCTGACTGCTTATCCTCTGAAAGTCCCCAGGGCAGCCATCTCCAGTTCGTTCAAGGTTCCTCATTCAGGGCGACTGGGGTAGGTGAGAGACCGAGCCATGGTTGTAGCTCCACCCAGCACGGAGACAGAGTTCACTTGGCCTTGAGATTTGCTGGGACCAGCAGAAAATAGTGGACGTGGTGCCGTGTGGTTCTGGAGGCCAGGCTCCACCTCCATCCTCTTGCAGTATTCCCAGTGCCCTGCAAGGAAGCTAACTAGTGAACCACGAGGGCACACACAGAGAGGGAGGCTCAGCCCACGGCCAACAGCAGGGCCCCAGACATGTGACTGAGGCCACCTTACACCCTCCTGCCCAGTCGAGCCACCAGGTGGCCTTAGCCACAGGAGTGATCCCCGGTAAGACCAACAGAAGAACTGCCAGCTCAGCCCAAATTGAAGAAGAATCGCTGACAAATAGAAATGGTTGTTGTTTTAAGTCACTAAGTTTTGTGGTAGCTTGTTACACAGCAATAGTAGCTGATACAACTGCATACTGAGTCAGAGCATTGGGTTTTTTTGTTTGTTTGCTTGTTTGTTTTTTGTCTGTGTTGGGTCTTCTTTGCTGCGCACGGGCTTTCTCTAGTTGTGGCGAGCAGGGGCTACTCTTGGTTACGGTGCACAGGCTTCTCATTGCGGTGGCTTCTCTCCTCGCGGAGCACGGGCTCTAGGCGCGCGGGCTTCAGTAATTGTGGCACACAGGCTTAGTTGCTCCATGGCATATGGGATCTTCCTGGACCAGGGCTCGAACCCGTGTCCCCTGCATTGGCAGGCGGATTCTTAACCACTGTGCCACCAGGGAAGCCCAAAGCATTGGTTTTTGATGCATCCTTTAGCCAAAACTGAGTTAAATAATATAAGACTTGTAGTTTTATGTTTCTGTAATAACACAATTTACTACATTCATTAATAGAAGAAAGAAGAATATATTATCATTACAATAAATTAGGGACAAGTATTTTATAATATTTAACATCTCCAAAATGTAAACAACCAGGAATAGAAGAAAGCTTACTTAATTGCAAAAGATAAAATCTGTCAAAACCTACCAAAATATCATACTTAATGTGATATTTTAGAATCAAGAACATGGTGGCTGCCCACCCCCCCATTTATCCATCATTGCTCTAGAGATGCTAGCCAAGACAATGAGGGAAAAAAATGTAAGACTAGAAAGGAAGAGATAAAGCAACCATTATTTCAGACTATATAATTAGCTATGTAGAACCCCCAACAGAAACAACAAAAATGTATTAGATATAGGAATAGAATTTAACAGGAGATACAAAAAGTATTTATGTTTAGAGACACCAGCAACAAATAGAAACTTTATGGGGTTTTGGGGGGGTTTTTTTGTTTGTTTGTTTCTTTAGATTTTTTTAACATCTTTATTGGAGTATAATTGCTTTACAATGGTGTGTCAGTTTCTGCTGTATAACCAAGTGAATCAGCTCTACATATACATATATCCCCACATCTCCTCCCTCTTGAGCCTCCCTCCCACCCTCCCTAACCTACCCCTTTAGTGGTTACAAAGCACCGAGCTGATCTCCCTGTGCTATGCGGCTGCTTCCCACTAGCTATCTGTTTTACATTTGGTAGTCTAAATATGTCCATGCCACTCTCTCACTTCATCCCAGCTTACCCTTCCCACTCCCCACGTCCTCAAGTCCATTCTATACGTCTGTGTCTTTATTCCTGTCCTGCCCCTAGGTTCTTCAGAACCTTTTTTTTTTAAGTTTCCATATGTATGTGTTAGCAAACTTTATGGTTTTAAAATACACCATTTACTGTAGCAAAAGAAAATAATTTATTTCAATGAGTCATATGACTTAATGGAGAACACTATAAAACTTTATTAAAAGAGAATAAATTACACGTATATAAGCAGAGAGATAGTCACTGTCCATTGATAGGAACACTTGATATTATAATAGAAGAGCAAAGGACCAATAATAGACAAGACAAAGAAGAATGAGCAGAAGCAGAGGAGGAGGGGGAGGGGGAGTGGGAGAAGATGGAGAAGAAGGTGGTGGTATAAGGATTTTCTCTACCAGTTAATACAAAGTTATGTTAATCAATACAGAAGGATATTGACTTAAGGGATACATAGATAGACTAATAAAACCAATAAGAGAGGTTAGAAATAGACCTATATTTGTCTGGAACTTAATATGTGAGAGTGTGCATTGCAAATCTATGGGGGAAAAAGGACCATTATCCAATGCATGGTGCTGATTCTCTACCTCAAACCATGCAAAAACAAGTAAATTCCAGGTGAATCATGTTAATAGCTAAGTTTTACAGTTTCTAAGAGAAAATATGAGAGAACATCTTAAGACTCCTGTGTACAGCTGGGCTTCTTAAGATACAGAAAAAGTGGAAACTGTAAAGCAAAATTTGATACATTTGATTAAATTGAAAATTTTAAACTTCTGTTTTGCCCATAACTATAGAAAATGAGAGGAGAATCCACAACAGAAGAAAATATTTGCAAAATATTCAGTGGGCAAAAGATGAGTACCCAGAGTATTTGAAGAATTCATACATATCAATAAGGAAAAAAAAATCCAGGACAAGAATTGGCAAATGCATTTCCCAAAAGAGAAAACACAGATGGCTAATAAACAACGTGCAGAAAATATTCAACATCATAGTAATGATACAAATGCAAATTAAAACAATGAGACACCTCTTTCTACCCACCAGATTGGCAAGAAAGGTTTTTTAAATAAATGAGCCTTACCAGCAATCAGGAAAATGAAAATTAAAACAACAGTGGGGTAGCATTATAGCATTTTATATCCCCCCACTGCCAGATTTTCAAAATTTTTAAATTTAACAATAAAAGATTCTGGCTTTCAATAACGGTGAAGTAGCTGGACTAAACTGTGTGTTCCACATATAATTATAAAATTGGGGCAAAATATAAAATGCAAATATTTGGCAACCGAACAGTGGCCAAATGCAGGGAGAAACTGGAGACTGACCCCTAAAAGATGAAGCGTGTACAAGGTAAGATTTGCAGGCTTGCAGCTTTTTGCCTCCTCAATCCATGTTTTATCCATGTAGGATAGAAAGTTGCCATTTTACTGGCTTGAGATATCATATGACAGAAGTTGGGAATGAGAAAAGTGACTGTAAAGTTAGAAGGGAAATCCTGAAAAAGAGAGAGCCACATTCAAGGGGGAAGGGAGGTAAGACCCCAAAACCGTGTATTAAAGGCACTTAAATCCTCAGCTGACCACTGAACTATACACACATGGGAGAGACTGGGTGGCCTAAAAAAGCAACAACTGGAAGCTGCAAGAACTAAATGGAGATTTCAGCTGCTGTCCAATAAAGAAGACAGAGAATTTGGAGTTTGATCCTAGCCAATTTAACTGCCTGTTAAAACAAAATTCAATTCTCTTCAGAGGAACACAACTGAACCCAGAGTCTCTACAAAGAATCAACCAGATGTCTAGTGTACAATTTTAAAAATTACTAGACATGCAAAGAGACAGGAAAATAAAAGGTGAGCCACAGTCAGGAGAAGAAGTCAACAGAAACTGACCTCAAGGTGATCCCAGGGCTGAAATTAGCAGACTAAGGACTTTAAAGGAATTGTTATAAATATATTAAAGGACTAAAGGAAAATATGGTCATAGTGAATGAACAGCTGTGGAATCTCAGTAGACAGGTGGGAACTATAAAAAAAAAAAGAACCAAATGGAGATTCCAGAATTGAAAAACACAACTGAAATGAAAAATTCAGAGCACACTGGAGACAGCAGAAGAGCCAGTGAACTTGAGATACAGTAGAAAGTACTCAGCAGGAAGAACAGAAGGAAGATGAACAGAACCTTGGTGACCCATGAGACAATAGCTGGAAGTATAATGTGTGCAGCTGGAGTCTCAGAAGCAGTGCAGAGAACACACTTCCATGTGGGTAAATAATAACCGGCCCCCCAGGCCCCATGGGCTCTCCATCTGCTGCAACTCCCTAGGATCCATGAACTATTGCAAACATCAGGGATACAGGTGTTTTCTTCAGGACTTAGTAAATGACAGGGAAGTCTCAAAGTTTCTTTAAATTTGGCCACCAGGAGTAGACTGGGTGACCTTGTTGTTGGTTGGTTGGTTGATCTCAGGGTGCAAGATGCTTCTTTTACTTGGCTAGGTGCTGTGTTGTGACACTTACCCACAATGGCAACAGGGCAGGGCAGCAGCAACTTTGCTTCCATGCAGACATGAAAGTTATTTGCCCCCTCCTGTTTCAGCATAAATGATTATTACTGTTGTGGCTATTGAGTTAGGTTATAAGGAGAAGATCTGAAGGAGTCTGTGCAAAAGGCATGGAAGTGGAGGTTCAGTGCCCCAGCATTGTGACTCACCGGGCCCTGAGAACTCCCCTCCCCAGCAGCACTTTCCTGACCTATAACACTATAAGAGTGGGCACCCATGACCTTGAGCTCCTTCCAGCACTGAGTTTTCTGCGATTCTTTCAATGGCATGCACCTGCCTGGCAGGGATGGGGTGGCTTGGCTTTCTTTACCAGTCGGAAAGCCCCCATTCACACAAGCCTCCCTTCACACAAGCCCCAATTCACATGTTTATGCTGCTTGGATACAAAGTATGGGGACGGTGGAGGTGAGGCCGCTGCTGATGGGAAGGCTCACTGAGTGACGCCACCCACCAGTCCTGGTTCCAGGCCTGGACACATATTAATCCATTCAATCCTCGCAGCCCTGTGAATGGAGACCATCCTCGTTCCCACTATAAAGCAGAAAAGGAAACTGAGGCACGGCAAGATGCAGTAAATCCCCACATCCCCCACTCTTTAAGCGGCATTGGGTGCATCATCCCTCCTTCCGGAACCTGATGGGGTGATCTCTCTTTCAAAGAGGGAAGCACTGGGTCCCACTGTAGCCAAAGAAGGCATGAAGCAAAGATGCTGCAGTGACACCTGGCCCCTAAAACGTCACAGGCTCAGAACCTCAGCTCTGACCTGGGGGAGCAGGGGTGGAGTGGGGTTGCTCTCAGAAGAAGGAACTCAGCCCTAAAATCCATCACTGAAAGTGCCAGGGGTGTTGTGACGAAATGTCCAGGGCGGCTGGGCTGGCTGTGAACCGATGTGGCGAGCAGCACTGGGGAGGCCCACCCCGGTTGCCCCCTTCTGAGCCTGCTCTGCCCCTGATGGGCTTAGGACCTCCTGCCAGCACTCATCCTTCCGGTGCCATGCCCTGGGCTTCTGGGAGACTCCAGGGAATCGCCGTGAGACGCTTCAGAAGGTCCCAGCGCTGGAGGGCTGGGGTCTGCAGATGGCTCCCCTGGAGGACGTGGCCCAACAGGCAGGACCAACACCTCTGTCCTCTCCCCAGGTGAGCGTCGGGCCACCCTGCTGGTCACCCGCGCTGCCGCGACCTTCCTCCTGGACAGCGGGGCCCAGGACCTCCTTCGGGACCTGCACGAGGCCTTCTGCGAGAGGCCCTCAGAAGCGCGGAGGCAGTTAGAGGCCGTGCTCTCGGCCGGGGACCGGGAGCGTCTGCGGGCGCAGGTGCAGGAGGCCGCAGACGTAGGCTTCGCGCGCTTCCAGGAGACCGTGCGGAGCCGCCCCGAGCTCCGCGAGGACTCGGGCCGCGAGCTGCTGGCCCCGGTGACCCGCGCGCTCCGGGTCCTGTGGCGCGTGGCACCGCCCGGGGCGCGCCCAGCACTGGGCACCCGGCTGGCCGAGTGCCTGCTGCTGCAGGGGGACGCGGTAGGCGCTCGGGCTCTGTGCGAGCGCTTGCTGCGGCCCTGGAGCACCGGGGACCGCGCGCCCCTGCTGGCGCTGCGCGGCTTCTGCGCGCTGCACGCCAGCGACGCGGGGCGCGCCCAGGAGGACTTCCAGGCGGTGGTGGAGCTAGGGCCGCCGCACCCTGGTAGCTGCGTGCGAGCCCTGTGCGGCCGCGGGCTGCTGCGGGTGCTGGCGGGCAGTGCGTTCCTGGGCGCGCTGGACTATGTCACCGCCTGCCGCCTGCGGCCCGAGGAAGCTCTGCTTGTCACAAAGGCCTACGTGCCCTGGAACCAGCGGGGGCTGCTAATGACCGTGCTGCGGGAGGAGGGCCGCAGGATGCTGCAGCGGAGGCCGGAGCCGGGATCCGAGAGCGGGCTGGGCCGCAGGAGCAAGGTTGCGGAGACCGACAGCCGTGCTGCGCAGGAAGGGTAAAAACTAGACCCGTGCACGCCTGGGGCTGCTGCTTCAGTCTGGTCTCCTCCAAGTTAGTCGCGGTGTGTTTCCTACTACTTTACAGTAAACTGAGGCAGGGAGCTGCTAGGTGATTTCCTTAAAGCTTTGGTGGCAGATTTAGCGCCGGGGCCCAGATCTTAGGACCCTTGGTCCCAAAGGGCAGGATGCATTATGGACTTAGTTGTCAAAGAAAATTAGAAACACAAAAATGGGAATGAAAAAATAGAACTTACCTGTCATCCCACTGTTACTTTTCCTTGTTGTTTCTCCCTGTGCATATAGAGTCCACAAAACTGAATTTGTGCTCTATGTGCAAATACTTCCCACCTTTTTTACTCCCTGGATCATGAACGCTTCTTTGGTCCCACTTCTTGGGCAGCCCCGTAGCTCATCCCATGAACGTGCCATCCATCCTGCGGGCACTCCAGTATGTCCGCTTTTAGTTATAACGCATCCTGGGTCATCTCTAGCCTATGCGATGTTCTGCACTACAGATAGAGACAGAGGTGGAGCTCCTGGGTCAGAGAACACAGCCCCCGTGAGGCCCTTGACTTTGGAGCTGCCCACCTGCCCATCAGTCCACACGCTCCAGCCCTCATGCTCCTTTCACAAAATTCTTTGCCAGCCCAGTGGGTGAACCTGCAGCTGTTTTGTTTTGTTTTGTTTTTGCTTTTGTTTATTTTTGCGGTACGCAGGCCTCTCACTGTTGTGGCCTCTCCCGTTGCGGAGCACAGGCTCCGGACGCGCAGGCTCAGCGGCCATGGCTCACGGGCCCAGCCGCTCCGCGGTATGTGGGATCCTCCCGGACCGGGGCACGAACCCGTGTCCCCTGCATCGGCAGGCGGACTCTCAGCCACTGCGCCACCAGGGAAGCCCCCTGCAGCTGTTTTGACTTGCATTTCTCTGGTAGCTGGGAGGTGGCAGGAAGGTATTTTAGCAAAAAGCTAAAAGCACTGAGCTGAGGGGCCCCTGGTGGGTGGGGCATGTTTGACGTCAGCCCCCTCGCCCCTCCACGCACGCACAGGCACGCACACACGCACACACGCACAGGCACGCACGCAGGCTTCCTCAGCCCCCTAGTTCCTTAATTTGCATTGCTTTGATTTGATGCTGAGGAGGAACTTTCTTGTAAGAGATTTGGGGCCCTTTATATCTTTTCTCTCTGGGAACTGTCAAATTTGAGGCTCTGGCCCCTTTACCAGTGGGAGCTCCTTCTCATTCCCAAGAGGGCACCAGGATCGTTCCAAGTGCAGCCTGGGTGTTATCCAGCTCTGCCTACAGCACCCCTGAGCCCTGCAAGGCCAACATTTTTATCCTGTTTTTGCAGAAAAGAAAGCTAAGGCAGCGTTGGCTGGGGGTCAGCATACAGCCTCGATTTCTCATCTGTAAAACGCATGCCCTACGGGGTGGGGGAGAATGGGGGGGTGAGGGCCAAGGGCTGTATGTCGGAAAGGGCAGCCGTGCACTCTGGGGACGGCACGAGGGTCCTTCCAGCAGGAACCTGGTCTCTGAGGCCCAGCGGGAGGGGCGCTGCCTGGACCAGGTGCAGGGGTAGGATTTGCCTGCAGCCTGCCTCCCTGGGCAGGTGAAAGGGGTGTAGGGAAGGGGTCAGCCCTCTCCCAGCTGCTCTCTCCACAGGGACGCCCGTGGCGTGTACCAGCTGGCCACGCTCCTCATGGAGCTGGACACGGAGGATGAGGCTTCGCGCCTCCTGGCGGCCGATGCCCTGTACCGCCTGGGACGCCTGGACGACGCCCACAAGGCCCTGCTGGTGGCCCTCTCCCGAAGGCCTCAGGCGGCCCCTGTGCTTGTGCGGCTGGCCCTGCTGCAGCTCCGGAGGGGCTTCTCCTATGATGCCAGCCAGGTGAGGGGGCCCCGGTGGGCCCCCCCCGGCTCCTGACACTCAGCAGAGGAGCAGCCCAGAGCGGGGCCCACAACTCCCGACCCAGTTTTCCCTGTGCTCAGCTCTGGCAACCCGCAGTCCCTGCCCCCATGGGCCACGCCCCCACGAGCCACGCCCCCCGTGAGCCACACCCTTGCGGGCTGCATCTCTGAGCCACACCACTGCACGGAGGATGGGGGTGGACTGGTCTGGCCTGGGGCACAGGGAGGACCAGTGGTGATGCCCATGCCCCTGCAGCTGGTGAAGAAGGTGGTCCAGTCTGGAGACACAGCCTGCCTCCAGCCCACCCTGGACGTCTTCCGCCACGAGGACCGCCAGCTGCTGCAGGGCCACTGCCACGCGAGGGCCCTGGCCATCCTGCAGGCACAACCGGGCGGCGCCGAGGGCAGGGCCCACACCAGGGAGGCCATCGCCTACCTCTCTCTGGCCATCTTTGCTGCAGGTAGGAGCCGCCCTCGTTCCCCCGGGGCCCCCACCCTGCGCCAGGTGCCCGGGGGCAAGGGGAGCCTCTGCGATGTGGGGAGGGGGTGTGGTCAGGCACCAGGGAGTCTGAGCATGTGCTTGGCTCAGGGGTGTGGCGTGCTCCCGGGCCACTCACTGCAGCGAGCGCACTAATGCCTAGGAGAGGGCCCAACCAGCTGGGACCTGAGCTGGGACCCTCTCCTGAATCCTGGGCCATCATCGCGCACACGCAGGGCCCTGAGGGTGGCAGGGCCAGACTCAGCTGAGGCCCTTCTCCCAGCTCAACCCCTCTCCGTCCATCCGTGGGGGATGAGAGCCCCACCCCCCAAAGCCCTTCTTAGGAATAGCGGGGGCAGCTCTGTGTGTGTCCGCCTGGTCTCCCCGCACACCCAGCCCACCCACCGCGCCCTGCCCTAGGCGCAGGAGGGTCAAAGAGTTGGGCCTTCTCAGCCTGGCACCTTCACGGCTGCAGCCATTCTGTGACCTGCCCCGTGGACCCTTCCCCCCACCCCCGCCCCTCCCCTGGCCTCACTTCAGATGCAGATGCAGTGCCCCCTCCTCTCAGAAGCCCCCTCTGACTGTCCACCAGCCCTCCCAGATGCCACCCCTCCTGGCTGAGCTCCCCGTGTCCCTCAGCCAGGGCCCCCGGATCAACCCAGACTGCTGTTCCCTGGTGTGTCGTCGTGCCCAGCAGTCTGTGAGCTCCCTAGGTGACCCCAAAGCTGCTGCAGCCCCTCTCCCTGCCCCTTGGAGCACCAGGACAAGTGCAGTAACTCCTGGATGAGGGCAGACGCACTGAACCTGGCCGTGCCCAGCCGAGGTCACATCCTGACGCCACACCCCCTTCCTCCAGGGGGTCAGGCAAGTGAGTCCCTGCTTGCCCGCGCCCGCTGTTACGGGTTCCTGGGCCAGAAGAAGACGGCCATGTTCGACTTCACCTCCGTGCTAAGGGCTGAGCCGAGGAACGTGCAGGCGCTGTGCGGACGGGCGCTCTTGCTCCTGGCCCTGGACCAGCAGAAGGTACAGGCCCACCCTCCCCGCCTGGCGCTGGGCAAGTGGGGGTGCCCAGGGTAGGCGCTGCCCTCCTTCTCAGCCCCCCCGGAGAGAGGAAGCAGGGCCAGGCCATCTGAGCGTCAGTCATCCATCAAAACCCCGCCTGTACTGGGGCTCCCGGGAGCCTCACCATCACATCCCCGGTTTGGGGGAGTCTTTCCCTTCCATCTGCAGAGTCCCCGTGCCCCCCCCCACTTCAGTCAGCATGGATTGATGTGCAAAGCGGGGGCCCCCCACCTTACAGTAATGAGACCTCCGCTGCTGCCCCCTTGGGTGCCACTCTGGGCTGTCTACACAGGGCCTGTGGATTTGGGTGGTCAGCGTGCAGGGGCAGGGGTGGGAAGCGGTCCATTGCAGGCCCAGGGCAGGTACTTTCCAAAAGGAAGACCTGCAGGAAGGAAACAAACAGCCCTGGACAAGGGCACTCTGCAGCCGAGAGCAATGTCGTTGGTGAATAACTGAAATCGATTGTCTGCCCTGCTGCTGCGCTGGGCCAAAGTACAGCCCAGAGGTATCCTCCCTGCCAGGTTTCTGAATTTCTTAAGGGTTGGAGACTTAGGAGACAAGGAAAAATGATCCAAGATGCCACTGGGATGACAGCGTCTCAAGATGGTGCTTCTGCCTGTCAGGGTGTCTGTGTTTCCCCCAAAGGCACTGGCAGCCTGATTTCTGTTCCAGCTGGGCACACACTTGTGCTTGGGAGCCCAACCCTCTGCAGGCCCCTTCCTGTGCTGGGAAAGCACCTGTAGTTCTCAGGGCCGAGCCCATTAAACAGAGCCGGGATTCAGCCAGGAGGGCCCTACTGCAGGAGGTGGACCCCTTGGAAACCCACCCCAGGGTGATCTCGACATGCCAGCAACTCCTCCAAGAGGTGCCTCAGAAGCATCCCTCCTGCCGCTGTGTCCAGGGCAGCAGGGCACGTGGCAGGGAAAGTCAGCCTGGATGTCTGTGCATCAGGATGAGGGAGCAGGGGCACCCCCACATCGTCACACCCATGGACTTCCTCCTCCTGGAGACGGGCTGAGGCCAAGCACCCACACACCCTCTGGTCCTTCACCGAGAGAGGAGCTCTGAGCCAGCCTGCCGGGGTCCAGAATCCAGAGCCCTGCTCCCCCACCTCTAACTTTCTCAGCAAGTCCTGTAACATCTCTGAGCCTTGTTTCAACATCAGTAAAATAAGCGGGGATGCGGGGGTGGGGGGTGCCTGTTCAAGGCCATCAATGCTCAGCCTTGAGGGGGTTGTTTATTCAGTGCTGTCAGATACTCAGCGTGGTGCCTGGTCCCTAATGAGGGCTCCATATGTGGCAGCTGGAGTCCCCATGAGCCAGCACAGAATTGGACTTTCCAAGCTGATCAGGTTTACCACTGGCCAGCACCAGGGTCACGTGGGGCCCCGGTCACAGTGTAGGAAGGATCGGAGAGGACCGTCTTTCCATCCACCCATCTAAGGGCTCTGTCTCTCCAAGACCTTCATCCCCCACACACCTGCTCCAGGACAACCCCATCCCTGGACTTTAAAAGTAGCTGGGCAGGACTTCCCTGGTGGTGCAGTGGTTGAGAGTCCACCTGCCTATTCAGGGGACACGGGTTCGTGCTCCGGTCCGGGAGGATCCCACATGCCACGGAGCGGCTGGGTCCGTGAGCCATGGCTGCTGAGCCTGCGCATCCGGAGCCTGTGCTCTGCAACGGGAGAGGCCACAACAGTGAGAGGCCCGCGTACAGCAAAAAAAAAAAAAAAAAAAGTATCTAGGCAAACTTCCAGTGCTGGCTAGGAGAGGGTAACTGGTATTGGGCTGCTGAAAACAAAATATCTGGATAAAATACATGACAACTGTCTTCAGGCCCTGAACAACAGGCAGTGGAGAACTGCCATCCCAGAGGAAAGGGAAGCCACACAAGGGGAGTCCAAGGGGAGCCCCATGATAACCTTTCTTCCTGGGGAGGCTTTCCTGTTACTGCACAAGGAGGTGGGGCAGTCAGCTTGCTGAGCTGAGGAGGCAGAGACTGGGGTTCCAGGCTGCTGCAGTAGCTGGAATTTGCAAGGAAAGGCAATGGAGAACATGGGGCTGTGCAGAGAAGTCTTCATGGGATTCCAAGTGGTTCTTGTCTGAGTCTGGGCTGCACATGCAGGGGCCCAGCAGAGCTCACCCGTGGCAGGAGATGTTGGAATTCTGACCCTGCCAGAGCAGAGACCTTTCTGAATACCTTGGGCACTTAGCTGAGGCCACACCCTAAGTAAAGGTCATATCTTAGGACTAAGTTCAAAACTGAAATGGACCTGCCCTCGCAAGGAACAAAACCAAGTCTAGCAGAACCAAAAGGACCCACCAGAATAAAACACAACCTCCTTTATGAGAGGGTGACATCGTCCAGACTCTCTACAAGGTACCATCCACAATGTCCAGCCCCAAATCAAAAACTGCTAGACACACAGAGAACTGGGAAATGTGACCAATAATAAGTAGACTAAGTACTCAATAGAAACAGATGTTGATCTTGAACAGCCACCTCAAGATGGCTCAGATGCTGGAATTAGCATACAAGGATGTTAAAACAGTGATTGTAAACGTGAAGAACTTCAAGGAAAATTTTTTCATAATGAGTGAACAGATGGGGAATCGTAGCAGAGAAATGGAAACTATAGAGAAGAATCAAGTGGAAATTCTGGAGCTGAAAAGTATATCTAAAATTTTAAATTTACCAGATGTGCTTAACAGCTGGTTGGAAACTGCCAAAGAAACGGTTAGTAAAACTGAGGATGGACCAATACAAATTATCCTATCTGAAGAACAGAGGGGGAAAAGGATTTTTTTTAATGAAGAGAGCTTCAATGACCTCTGGGATGATTCCAAGCAGTCCAGTATATGTATAACTATAGTCCCAGAGAAGAAAGAATGGGGCAAAAATATATGCGTGTATGTATATATGTATATGTATACGTATTTGAAGAAATAATGGCAGAAAATTTTCCAAGAAGCTCAGCAAATCCCAAGATGATAAACACAAAAAGAAGCACACCTAGGCACACCTTGATCAAATTTCTGAAAACCAAAGATAAAGAGAACATAGTCAAGGCAGCCAGTGGGAAAAAGAAACATTACATACAGCAGTATGAAAACATGACTGACTTGTCATAGAAACAATGGAAGCCAGAAGACAATGGAATGGTGTCTTTAAAGATACATAGTTTGGGGACTTCCCCAGCAGTCCAGGGGTTAAGACTCCACGCTTCCACTGCAGGAGGCATGGGTTTGATCCCTGGTCAGGGAATTAAGATCCCACATGCCACAGAGCAGGGCCAAACAATAAAAAATAAAGGTACATATTGTCACCTTATAGGACAACGGCCAAAAACTGTTAGAGAGGCAGAGTTAAAAGGCCAATGGAGGCACTAAAATAAAACACTAAAACTATTCAGTTAGCCCAAAAGGGAGGAAGAAAACAAAACAAAACAAAAGACACCTAGAAAACCAACAGGAGGGTGGGCCTGAAGATGACTCCATGTTGGCCAGGTCAGAGGTCAGATGCAAATGACTCACCAGGGTCAAGGCTCTCCTAAAGGGGCCCAGCCTCCCCCCGCCCCGGCCTTGTGTGCGTCCACAGCACAGTCAGGGCCTCTAGACTCCTCCCCCGCCACTCCAAGCTGCAGACTCAGCCCCTGGCCCATGGCCCTTCTGGTACCAGCCCAAGCCCACCTCTGTGCCATAGCAGGTTCTTTATCAGTGTGGCCCTTCTGGGGTTCCAGACCGTTTTCCCCCATCCAGAACTCTGATACGCTTGCCTCAGTTTCACCACGCCCTCCTTGAATGCTCACCATACGGGCCCTCATGTTGGCTGACCCCCACTCCCACCCCACGGTGGGAGGGCAGGAGCTGGGCCATCTGCCCGTTCCGGTATCGCCAGCACCCGGCACCAACAGGAACACAGCAGATACCCAGCTGGGACCACTTCTGCCGCCCACCCTGCCCTCCACCCCTTGCAGGAGGCTGTGGACGACATCCTCTCAGCTCTGAAGCTCAGCCCAAGAACGGCGGTCCCTGAGATCCGCTCTCTGAAGCCAGAGGTCCAGGCCCTCATCACGCAGGGCCTCTCATCCCGCTGCCGGGCCCTCCTGATCCAGCTGCCAGGCACAGGGGCCCGCCTGAGCAACGAGGACACCCAGAGCCTCCTGGCCGCGGGGGAAGCACTGATCGAAATCGAGGCCGGGCAGCCCAGCTGGCACATACTCCTGGCAGACGTGCTGGCTGCAGTGGGTATGTGTCAGCCAGACATGCAGGACGTGGGCGTCTGTCCCTGTTCCTCCCACCCCTGGATCCTTTTCTGTAAAATGGGAGAAAGAGACTCAGGACTCAATGGCTTTTAAGGTCACTTCCACCCTGAATCCCAGGACCTGGTCCCCGTATGGGTCCTCCGCGTGGCTTTGCCCACTGGGAGGTGAGACAAAGGAGTGACTTGGGGTGTCGTAAAAGGCCCAGATGCTCAGGCCCCTCATTAACTCGTGCATTGATTCAGCAGGTGTTTATTGAGTGCCCTGTTCTAGGTGAGATTGTCTCAGGCCCACATGTGTCGGTCTTCCCTGCAAAACCTTGAAAATATTTCAGCACTAATTTGAAAGGGAGACCTCTCTACAGCCTGCATTTCACAGGCCTGTCATCATCACTTGCAAGCCTGTGAGATGCCCCCACCAAGGCCTTCAGGGCCTCCAGGGCTGCTCTAATCCGATGCACTGACCATGGTGAGGGGGCTTAGCGTCCTGTTACTCCACCTGGGGGTCGAAGAGTGTAGTGACTGCCCCCAGGTCAAGGGGCTGGGTCATCAGGTGAGTCCGTGTGAGCGACATGGTGTCGCCGTGCCCTTCTGCTCCGGGCTCCTTCCTGCTGGTGCTGAGAGCCCCTCCATCAGCCAGCCACTCCCAGAGCCAGCACCCAGAAAGGCTGAACTGGGCTTCCCAATGGCCCCCCTGCCCCAGCTCCACCCTGACTGTCCTTCCCCAATCCCTGACAGGCAGCTTTGAGAAGGCCGGCGCCCGCCTGCAAAAAGCCCTGCACCTGGCCCCTGCATCAGAGGCGGCCCGGGCCCGGCGTGGCCTGCTCCGGCTCAAGAAGGGTGACGTGCCGGCCGCCACACAGGACCTGCAGCGTCTGGCAGAGACAGACGCCCAGGACCTCGGCTTCCTGCTGCATCTCCTGGAGGCCTCGGAGAGGCAGAGCCTCGCCCAGGTGGGCACAGCACCCCGCGGAGGCCCCAGCCCAGCCCCTCTCCAGCACCTCGGGTGGGAGACCCCCAGGCCCTGGGCTCCGGGTATGCTGAACTCCCCATGCGCCTGATCTCACCTGGACACGGGGTGGGATGGAGGTTCAAGCGGGAGGCACCCGGATCTGGCCAGCTCAAGCCCTGACACCCCCAGAGACCTCAGGGCTTCTTTACATGAGGTATAAGAGCCACAGCTGACTCGGGGTCAGGGAGAGGGAGGGGACCCCATCCTCAGAGCCAGACTGAGCCAGGCAGGAACACCTGGCCCTCGTTGGAAGCCCACCCCAACCCCCAGGTCAGGCCAGGAGAGGCGTGTCCCTCCCAGTGAGCGCGTGGGCGGCGGGCCAGCTCCTGCCCCTCGTGCGCTGAGAGGGACCCTGAAGGGATGTTGGGCGGGGCTGCTGCCCCTTTGGGTGGGTGATTGTTCCACTGCTCATTGGACAAGAACAAAGAGCACCTTCCACCAGGCCTTGGGTGGAGCCACTGCCTGCACTGTGGCCCTGGCAACTTAGGGGGTGGACCGTTTGCGGGGAGGGGAGTTCACTTCAGAGGGTGAAAGTGTAAGGAAGACCCTGAGACAGGGCAGGGGGGGTGCGAGGCGGCCCTGGAGGTGAGACCACGGTGGCGACAGGTAGGCCAAGGCAAAAGCCTGGAGGCAGGAAAGATCTCAGAGTGTTCAGGAAACAGGTGGGCAAAATGCAGCCGGTGTGGAGTGCAGGAGGAGGGGCTCGGGGTGGGGGGCAGAGGGAAGGGTGTCCTCCATCCTGCTCTGGCCACCTTATTCCCTTCACTTGCTGGAGGCAGGAGCCGGAGAGGCAGGGCTGGGGGAGTGGAAGCTGCAGAGTGGATTTCCCTGCAGTGGCCGAATTTCTTTTCTTTTTTTTTTTTTTTTGGAGGGGGTGGGCGGTGAAGGGACCAGCAGGTTGGAGTGGGGCGGGACCAAAAGCATCAGCCGGTGAATCAAACCCCTAAGCGGCCTGGGGCAAGTATTTCACCTCCTTATGCTTCCACGGGCTCCATCACTCAGGGTCCTTCAGGAAAACTAAAACCGCAATAGGTGTGTCAACGAGGGAGTCAATAGGGGAGTTGGCTAAATGAGCATTAGGGACGGAAGCAGTGAAGCGAGCAATGGGTCATGCAGGCGGGGACAGCCCTCGTAGGGCTGAGGGGGCCAAGGAGCGTGTTAACAAGGCCTAGAACTCAGAGGAGCGGCCGCGGAGCCCGGGGATGTTGGAGGAGGGGGCCTGGCTGGGGTCTCGGAGCCTTGGGGGGGTGGCTCTAAGCTGGGAGCGGGGAGCTAGGTGAGCGTCTCTCAGTTCACAAGGCGGGTCTGGGCAGGGCTCTGTCTCCGAGTTCAAACGACGGCCTGGGCCCGGAGGAGAGCACTAGGCAGGGCCGCCTGGAGCCCAGATTCGGTGCCGCGAGAATTCGCTGGACGTCGGGCCGTGGCCGGGCGACGAGGGACGACCCGGAAGTGAGACGGAAGTAGTGGCGCCCCGTTTCCGGCGATAGTATGGCTGCGCGGCCGGTGGCTCCGCGCTTCTCCCCAGCTCCGGGAGGACCACGCAGAGCCCGTGGGGAGGGCGCTGCACGGCAAGGACGGGTCGCCGGTCCGCGTCGCACAGCAGGGCCAAACTGGCTCCAGCCCGGGCTCCGGCCTCCCGCCAGCCTGTGTGCGCGGTCGGGCTGGTGGGAAGACAGGACCACGCGTTCACCCCGCCGGGTGCTGGGTGCCCTGTGCTCTCCTGGGGACAGGCGGGGAGTGGGGGCGTTGCTAGCACCTGGCTGTATGGAAGAGGGAGGGTCTGGAATGTGCCCGTTCAGTCCGTGGGGGGCCACTGTGGGCTCTTGGGAGCGGGAGGGGACGAGTGAGGCCGGCGGATTTATCCGGGCCAGTTCGGCGGAAGAGGTAAGGCATTTTGGCAGGTTTGGAGAGTGGGCTTCAGTCACACTCAGAAAAGAAGAGTGAGCCTGGGGGGCAGAGGAGAGGCATCGGCCCTCGGGGCTGCGCCAGCCAGACGGGGGCAGCAGGGCACTCAATCCAGCAGTCCCCAGGGAGAGAAGTGCTCGGGCGGACAGCGCCCTCTGATCTCTGGCCTGGCCCTGCAGCATCCAGCGAGGCTGAGGCTGAGGCCACCACAGCCTCCTGGACGCACCGCTCTGCCCGTCCCTGGGGAGCAAACGCAACCCCAGCCCCTGGGTCATGCTGGCAGTGCAGGGGGGGCCCGGAGAGTGTCTCCCTGGCCTTGACTCTGGCTCCACAGGGCCTGCGGGAGCAGCTCGTTGGTTAGCAAAGTGAGAAGCACAGTAGCGCAAAGCAGACCCTGCTTTTCTGACCCGGGGCGCAGGGGGAGGCCCAAGGAGCAGGCTGAGCGGAGGCGGTGTTTGCTTCTGTCCTCGGAGCCAGGGCGGCCTCGGGAGGGTGGGCAGGGCGGGAGGCTGGGAAGAGCGGAGGGAAGGGGAGGTCACCCAGGTAAGAGGTCACCCAACACCCCTTCCAGAGGGAGCGGGCAGCTTCTGCCTGGGGAACAAGCAGCGGCCAGCCCGTAAGGGGCCTTCAGTGTTCTGGGTCGACCTGACCTCCCTCCCTCCGCCCTCTCTGTGCAGGCCGCAGCCCAGGAAGCTGACACCCTCATGAACTCAGGGCAGCCCGGCCAGGCGCTGGGCTACTGCTCACTGGCCGTCCTGGCGGGTGGCGGTAGCGCCTGTCACCTGCGCCGGCGGGCTGCCTGCCTAGCAGAGCTACGGGAGTTTGGCCGGGCACTCGGGGACCTGGACCATGTGCTCCGAGAGGGTTCAGGGGACGGTGATCTCCAGGCACGGGCGGAGGACTTCTGCTCCCAGGGCCGCCTGCTTCTGAGCCTGGGGGATGAGGCCGGGGCTGCCAGGGCCTTTATCCAGGCCCTCAGGCTGGCGCCCGCCTTAGCCCAGAGCAACCTGTGGCAGCGGCCAGGCCGGGCCCCGACTGCGCACGCGCTCCTGTGCAGGGCACAGCACTGCCTGGACGAGCAGCGCTACACAGAGGCCTGGACGGCAGCCGAGGGCGGCCTCCTGGTGGACCCGGAGCACAGTGGCCTGAAGAGACTGAAGGCGAGAATCCGGAGGGAGGCATCCTCGGGCTGCCGGCTCCACTGACCCAGCGCTCCCCAGGCCCAGCCGTGGGGCCACCCTGTCGTTAGCATTTCTCGGACCCTGGGGTGCACCCCGCCCCCAGATCGGGGAGGTGCTCACCCACCGTCCCCCTCCTCCCAGTCCTGGGGTGGGCTGGTGACAACCAGCCTCGGGAAGCAGAGCGGAGAGCTCCCCACTTGCCTGAGTCGCCATCCCAGGAGGCTCAGACACCCTCCCCTCAACAGCAACCTGGTCCCCAAAGCTGTGGCCCTCTTGGCCCACACATGGGGCTCGGGCCTCAGAGAGCAGCCCCAGTCCTGTCCCTGGCTTGGGACCTGCAGGTTGGATGGGGTTCAGGCCGGCCCCTCGTGGCCCTGGGGAGACGGTGCCAGCCCAGGGAGCCCTTCTCCAGGTGTGAAGCAGCCCTTGACCCTGGCCTGACGTTCGGGCCAGCCTCCTGCAGGGCCTGGGCCCCCTGAAGGACAAAACTCCCAAGCTGGGCCCCAAACCCACGCTTTCAGCAAGGTGGTTCTCCAGGGAACCCAGTGCCTCCTCCCCCACCTGCTGTGCAGAACCCTCCGCCCCCCAGGGTCCCCTGATGAGCGGAGCAGCCAGGCGTCTACTCAGCAGGTCTCCGGCAAAGCTGCCTGATGTCAGGGCGCTTCTACATGGATTAAACTGAGCCACCCCCGCCCACCACAGTTTGCTGGGAAAACCTCTCCTGGAGGAAGCGGAGAAGCCCACCCTTGTCCCATCACCGGGGGTTTCAAAGAAGCCGGGTCTGAGTTGCACAGGTTTTCTCTCCTGTTCCTGAACGCAACTGCTGGACGGGCCATCGGGTCCAGGGGGTGCGTTCGCCCGTGCTGTCCTCCCCCCAAGACGTCCTGCCCTCGTCCGTCCCCTCGAGGCCAGAGATCCCCGCGCTGAGCCTGTGGGTGCCCGACTCGCCACAGCTCTCCAGGACCTGATGCTCTTTGCGGAGCCCCCGACGTGCCTCCCACCCCCGGCTGCTCACTGCTGAGCTGGAGGCTGAGAAGCCGGGCCTGGATGTGTCCCAACAGAAGGCACAGAGGGCGGCCCTCTGCCTGCAGCCTGGCCGCCTGGCCTCATCGCCTGCCCCTGCTGGGCGCCAGGACTGCTCACAAGTGGGCCTCTCAGACCGCGGCTTCCTCTCCCCCCTCCTCCAGGGCAGAAGCTGGGAAGGTGGAGCTAACTGCTGTCAAGCCCCTCACCACCGAGCGCATCTCCCAGAAGCTTTTCACATGTGTTACTGTTTTCTTTTTCTCCCTGGAGGCTGAAGTAAGCTCATCCTGTTCTGAAAGCTGAGGCTGGAAAGGTCCAAAGATTCACAGATGGTCACAGTCAAGTTAGCTGGGATGTCTGGGGACCACTCCCAAGCTCCCAGCTCTCTGGGCAGCTTCAACAGAAGACAGGCCTACGGAACCTACAGACGGGGGCTCATCCTCCCAGCTCCACGGGCCAAGTCTGCCCTGCCCCGACTCGTCCCGAGTCGACCCACCTCCACCTGGGCAGGGGGTCGTTCTCACATCTGCAGGTACACGTGAGGCCATTGTCCCAGCCTCCTGTTGTGGCGCTCAGAGGACAAGGACTAGTGGGCGCCGGACGACCTCCATAGCGGAATGACCAGGTGGGTCTGATGTAAATCAGACTCTTCCCCCAGAGCAGATACTGCACCTTGTTTTCTCAAAATCACATTTCAGGTTACCAAGAAAATGTTTATGATGTGGTATAGAGAGCATTACCTACCCTCAAGGCAATAAAGCTATAAATTAATTTTTTAAAACTCCCTGCAGGTGAAACACCTCTTGGATCCAACAGGGAATCAAATCTGAAATTGCAGAATATTGGAAAAAATAATTGTGACAAAAACAGTCCAGGGAAGCCCCTAAGGGATACAGTGTCCAGAGGGAAGTTCACACCCTGAGTATATAACTGACCAACGAATATGAAGCACATCCTCATCTTGAGAAGTTAAAAAAAGACAATAAAATAGAGAAAATCAGCAGGTAGGAATTAGTAACAATAGGAGCAGAAATTAATGAATTAGGAATAGAAAAATGGAAGAACTCAGAAATCCAAAATACAATTCTTGAAAAATCAAATAGATGAACCAGTAGCTGACTTAATCTAGAAAGATGGAAGAAGCACAAAGACAAATTTTTTAAAGTAATAAGGACAAAATAACAGGAAATTTAAAGAATCATAAGGCATTACTTTTCTCAGTTCTGTGCAAATAAATTTGAAGGCCTGGATGAAATGTATAGGTTCCTAGGAAAACATTACTTAACTAAACTAACTCCAGAGTAGACGTAAAAATTACACAGGACAATTACCGTGGAGGGAAACAGAAGGTTGTTAGGGAGATTTCCCCAAAGCAGCTCCAGTTCCAGATGGTGTCAGGGAAGATCTGCCAGCCTTTAAAGAACAGTCAACTCGTAATTGCTTTCAACTCCTCCATAGCCAAGAAACAGAAGAAAAGCTTCCAAGTTGTTTTTTTTTCTATCGAAGTATAGTCGATTTACAATATTGTGTTAGTGCCTGGTGTACAGCAAAGTGATTCAGTTATGCATATATATGTATATATCTGTATTCTTTTCTTTCAATTCTTTTCCATTATAGTTTATTACAAGATAGTGAATATAGTTCCCTTCCAAGTTCTTTTTTGAAGAAAGCATGATCTCAATCAAATGAAAGCCACAAACCAATTTCATTTAGAGATTTCCAGTTCAGAAACCCTAAATGAAATACCAACAAACCTGAATCCAGCAGCACGTTAAAAGAATAACACACCACAAGCAACGTACACGGGAATGCAAGGATGGTTCAAACTTAGGAAAGGGGTTCATATAGTTTATCACAGAAATAGACCTAAGGAGAAAGTAAGTCCCACGACCCTTCCTGGGTCTGTAGCGGGGTCATGGGTCACGTGTGATAAGTCCACTCCAACATGTCATCTCCCTGTGCCTTTGGGTTCCTTCCTCTGGCACACAAGGGAGGTTCTGGCATCTCAGCTTCATTAGCTACAGACCACCATTAAGTCCAGATAGAGTCACTACCCACAGCTGCCATGAGCCAACACACAAATCCATAATTTTTGGCAGGTGCGCCCATATGAATGGAGCCAACCCAGCCCAGTGCTGGGCTCCCTCCACTGTGGTCTGACACCCCTAGACCCAATCCCCTTACATAATCCTCAGGTTTCTCAGTGTCAATGAATTACATCTTGAAATTCTCTGGGTGGATATGCTATTTCCTTGTGGGAAAGATGTCTTACTTTCCCCCACCCTGAGTGTGCTGAGATTGGACCCTACTTATGGGTCTGGGGTCAACAGGGGCTGGGGGGTTGAGTAGAATGAGGATCCTCTTTCTAGGCACCTGATCCACGTGAGGTTCTCGCAGGGTTTATAGTGAAGAAGGGCTCGGGCTTCCCTGGTGGCGCAGTGGTTGAGAAGCTGCCTGCCAATGCAGGGGACACGGGTTCGAGCCCTGGTCTGGGAAGATCCCAAATGCCGCGGAGCAACTAGGCCCGTGAGCCACAACTACTGAGCCTGCGTGTCTGGAGCCTGTGCTCCGCAACAAGAGAGGCCGCGACAGTAAGAGGCCCGCGCACCGCGATGAAGAGTGGCCCCCGCTTGCCACAACTAGAGAAAGCCCTCGCACAGAAACAAAGACCCAACACAGCAAAAATAAATAATAAATAAATAAATAAAGTGAAGAAAGGCTCATCTCCTCAGACACTGGAGGGGTTCAGAGGGCCCTGGGGGTTCAAGGTTCTCGGCTTTATCTGAGCCCAACCAGACATCCCATTCCTCGTTTCAGGGTCCCATTCCTTCCCAATCAGTGCCCGAACTTTCTCGTAAGAAACTTGGTGAGGCTGTGAAGGTACCAACACTGCTGGGATTGTGCTACTCACAGGATCAAATGTTGTGTTTGACTTTTAGCCACATCAGCCCTGTGCTGGTGAGAAATGAGGGACTCTTAGGGCTGTGGCTGGAGCCGAGTGCAGACCTGAGCTCGCGAAGGTCCAGGACACCAGGGACCTCGCAGCTGCTGTCATTCCGTCAACAGTGGGGGCAGCCCTCGGTTCCCGAGGCCCAGATTCAGCTGTCGCATCACAGCCGAGCTCGGTGGCAGCTTGGTCACTCCCAAAGCCACCAGCTCGGTCACTCCCAAAGCCACCACGTGCCACAAGTCACATCTCCCACGGCCTCAGGCCCAAGGGCACAACCAGGCCAGTCCCCAAACCCCATCTCTGGAGGCACCACCTGGGGCCACTCCTAGCGCCAATTTATGTGTCATCAGGGTTCGCTCAGGAGACAGAAACCACACCCAGTGATTCAAATAGTGAGAATTTAATATAAAGAACAGTTAGTTACGGGGGTAAAATAACTCTAGGGTCACGGAAGTAGCAGCCGAGCTCCAAGACAGGCAACCCGGCCCTCGGCACGGGCCCCTCCCGCGCCCAGCTGTTTCCCAACCACATTGTTGGGCCAGGCACTGCACATCTGTCTTCTCTGACTCCGTGGCAAACCTTGTAGGGGAGGGGACCGATGTTCCAGCTATTGGGGCTGGGTTGGGCACACAGTGACGGAGCCCTGGGGCACAGTCAGACCACCCTGGCCCCTTCCCTTCTGCCCAGGAGGCCCAAGGCCTGGCTTCAGGACGCAGCGGGCAGGGAGGGGTTGCGGGGGCTCCCAGAGGCCCGGCTCTCATCCCAGCTCTCCAATTGCCTCAAAACTATTTAACCTCTTCCAGCCTGGAGGTCTTCTCCAAGCGGGGCACCTCGTGCCTGCCTGCAGCGTAGACGGGCAGGGCCAGGAGAGGTCCAGTTCCCGTCGTGCTGAGGCTGAGAAACACGCCTGCTAAGGGATGCTGGGCTTCCTGCAGAGGACAGGACCTACCCCAGACCACCCAGCCCGAGAGCATGGGGCAGGGAAGGACTGGACCCAGCAGTAAAGGGCAGGCGCCTACAGGGTCTGAGGGTAGCCCCAGGAACAGAGGCTACTCCCTGCCTTCCATGGTCCCAGGACTGATGAAGGAAGGGATGCCCACCCCCTACCCTCATGGGGGGCTACCTTCTTGGACCCCAGAGCTGAGGCTGGGCCTCGGACCTCCACATCCCGCATCTACTGCCTGAGAGACAGGGAGGGGTGGGCAGGGAGCCCGCACTGGCCCCGAGCTCACCTAGGAGAAAGGACTAAACTCCACCCGGTGGAGGTGTCCTGAGCAGCTGGGTCGCTGTCTGTCTAGGGATCTGGCTGGGGCTGGGAGTCTGTAGCTCCTTGGCCTGTGGACTCCCCTGCCACGCTTCCCAGCTTCTCTTGGAAGGGAGCCAGCACTACTAGGCTTCGTTCCCCCCAGAACCTGCTGGCCTCAGCGCAGTGCCTGCTAGGAGGCCGGGCCAGGACCCCAGGCTCCTTGCTCCCTCAAAGTTTCTGTCTTTCACTGGTGGAGCTACAGACGGGGAGGACCCAGAACAGGGCAGTGTGGGTGGGAAAGCGCAGCTGAGCTCCGGGGACCTGCCAGCCTCTGCATCCAAGCAGCCTCTGGCAGGGATGGGGACCGCTCTGGCTGCACTGCATCAAGCGTGGGTCCCCAGGGCCGCCACACTCTGGGAAGGAGTCTCTAGCTGGCAGGCTGGACCCTGACCCATCTCTGGCTCCCAGGAAGGGCAGTTGCAGCTTCTCAGTCCCCTGACCTTGACCTCATCCCCATTCAGGCCAGCAGCCCAGACAGCTTCCAGGCCAGGCTGCCAGCCCCTCGCTCTGGCTGGGTTTGTTCGGGGGAGTGGAGGGCTGCCAGGGCAGCCAGCGGGCTGAGGAGAGCCTTGCCTGGGGGTCAGGGTTGGGTTCTGGATCTGAGCCCCTGAAGCACTGCCCTCCTCCCAGGGAGGGGGCCAACGTAAGAGGCCACCTGAACGTGGACTGGAATATTCCAACGAGACCCAGTGCGGGCCTTCTGGTGAGGGAGTGGCATGAGCGGCTGTTTACCCCCAGACCCCTGGCTCTGTGGCCTGGCCCCTGGCCTTGGACACCCTTACAGAGTCCCAGGGGCCTGGGAGGATCCCTCCGTCCTCTGAAACGGAGGCAGAACCATGCTGATGACCGAGTTGGGCCCAAAGAAGGGAAATCTGGCTCCTGACTGGGGCCTACTCCACGCAGAGCCCCCCAACCCGGCCCCCACCCCTGGGCCAGGGGCGCCCGCCTAACGCTCTGAAGCACTGGGGTGCCTCTGCGAAGCCCGGAGGGCCCCTCCTGTCCCTCAGCCAGGGCCGCCTGCCTCCTAGGGGTTAGGGTCTGAGCCTCGAGACCCCCCCAGGGGTGGAGAGGCAGCCGAGCCCCACACCAGCTGAATGTGGGTGTCTCTGGGTGGGGACCGCCCCTATCATGATGAGCAGGGACGCCTCCTCCCCTGACACCCCGGCAAGACCCCCAGAACCCACCAGCCTCACTGGGGATGGAAGGGAAAGGACCCCACGGCCAGGGTGCTTCTCTGGTTGCGACCTCTCTCGGGCAAGGTGGGCAGGGTGAGGAGAGGGGTCTGGCCTTCCTTCCCAGGAGCCTTGCGGCCCCTTCGGACTCCGAAGGGAGGGAGGGAGGAGGGGCAGGAGGTGGGGCCCTCAGCCTCCGAGGGACACCGCTCAGCAGGGAGCCTCGTGTCCCCTCCCCCCACACCAAACCGGGATGGAACCTGCCAGCTGTGAGCAGGGTGCGGTCCAGGCCTCCAGAGAACCCATGCCCGCATCACTGGCCTGGCCTCTCACAGCCCCACCCCTGGGAGCCCTCCCGACCCAGCCTTCCGAGACCTGCCTGTGGGTAGCAACCTTTCTGAGTGACCCGCAGGTGAGCCGGGCCAGCTTTCCTGGGCAGTGCGGCCGGGGGAACGCTCTCCAAGCACCGGCCCATTTCCCAGGCCGTGGGGCAGGCAGACCAGCACCCCGGAAGTCAGCAGGGCAGAGTGAAGTGGATTAACTGAGTGATGAGGGGACTCTAGTTCTGATCAGAGAAAGAAGATACTGGGGACCCCAGAGCCACACGTGCCAGGCGAGGCTCAGGCCCAGCCATTCATTCATTCGACAGTCGTCGATGGATGCCTCCAAGGTCGTGGGCACCCGTCTAGGTCCTGGGGACCAGGCAGAAGGAGCCCCCTGCCCCCGGCACCGACGTTCCCGGTGGGGGGTGGGCAACGGAAATAGAAATAAGGGCCGTAGAGGCTGAACCGTCGGTGAGGTGGTGAAGCAGGTCAGGTCTGGGAGCAGGTGGGGGCCGGACCCAGAGAAGGCCTAGCTGAGGTGACCTTGAGCATGGACTTCCAGGGGGCGAGGGGCTCAGGTGGGGATCCGGGATGGGAAGTGCAGAGAGAGGTGATGGGGGCCGAGGGGGCTCCTGAGATCAGAGCGGGCCTGGCTTCTCCTCTCTGGTTGGGTCACGTGACAGGTGATGCCAGAGGTTGAGAAACCCAACCCCCCCACCCCTCAGTGAGTCGGGACAGGTGTTGGCAGGTGAGAACAGCTAACCCAGCCCTGGGCGATCTCCGGGCTGCGCTTACCTGCCCGCGGGCGGGTGGGACAGGGTCTGTCCTCTGTCCTGGGGCGGGGCTGGGCTCCGAGTGTGAGCTTGTGTGAGGACTGGAGCTCGGCAGGGCAGCCAGCTCTCTCCCAGGGCCCGGGCACATTTCTGGGTCAGGGCTCTGTGTGCCAGCAACAGAGGCATGCACATGAGCACACACACATACACCCAGGAGCATGAGCACACCTGTACGGGCACACATGCTCACTCACACGCACCAGGGAGCACGTGCAGCCCTTGGTCCGCTGTCCCCACCTGACCGGAGCAGCACACCCTCTCCTGCACACAGCAGCAGCCCTGGGTGTTTTCCACCACTGCTCACCGCCCGGCTGTCACCGCCTGGCTGGCTGGAGAAGGCGTCCCTTCTGTAGTGACAGTCTGGGGAGACGGCAGGAACTGCGCGCCAGCCAGGTGACTCCTGGAGCTGCCCTGCCGGGGCCCGTCGTGGCCTCCGTGGTCACCGCTGCATAGATTCCAGTCATTCTCGCCTCCCCCTTGCCCCTTGGGCCCCAGGCAGGAACAGTGGGCAGGGAGCCCAGTGGGCCAAGCCACCTCCCAGAGCGTGTCCCTGATGCACCCAGGCCCACAGCTCCCTGATGCACCCAGGCCCACAGCTTCTCAGCACAAGAACCCCAGGCAGGCTCCACTGCAGAAGCCCCTTGACAAGCCTGGGAGCTGGGCCTCTGGGTCCCGCGTGCCCAGCACAAGCTGTGAGCGGAGCGGCCCCGGACCAGCCCCAGCCAGAGAACAAGCTTGGAGGGGACTCCCTCCAGAAGGGACGGCCACCAGGGCCAGCAGGCCAGTCCTGCCCCACCCCTGGCACTCAGACTCTGGCCCGGGGAGAGAGAGAGGAAAGCCCTCAGGCACAGGCCGGCTGTGGCCTTGGGATGGAGAGAGGGACTGAGCACCCGCCAGCCTCAGGCAGGGCCTCAGGAGCTCCACACCCCGTCCTCCGGGCCCTGGCGCCCCAGGCTGGGTGGACGCCGGCCCTGGCCTTGGTCTTGGGCTTCTCAGCTGTGCGCTTTCCCCGTCTAGAGACTTGCAGTGAGAAAGCCCGAGAGCCCGGTGGGGACGGTGGAGGTCGCCGGCCGCGCAGGGCAGGAGCACCGAGGCTTCCTGGAGGGAGGGCGGCGGCTGCTGCGGCTGCTTCTGGTGACCGGCGCCCAGGTCGCCTTGGGCCTCCTCTATGCCGACAGAAGAGGTGAGTGAGGGCACCCCCCACCTCGGGCCCGCCACCGACACCCTGCTCACCGCCTCTTCCCCACGTGGCCTCGGCAATGTCTATGTGCCCGCTCACCTGGATAAGCCAGCCATCGAGCGGGCAGGTGGGGTCTGCTCGGGGCCCCGGGGGCTGCCGGGCTGTGCTGCAGCCTGGAGAGAAGGGGCACTGACCTGCGGGGGCCGGGGCCCTTCCAGAAGGCTCTACCCAGGCGCCGGCTGGCACAAGGCTGGTTCTGCCGGCTCTGAGCTGGCGGGCCCCTGCGGGACTCCCGAGATGCTGCAGAGCGGTTCCCCCCACCCACGCCGCGTCTGCGCGGCCCCCTCCCCTCCCCTGCCGCACAGGGCGCTGCAGTTCCCGGCCGGCCCAGCAGCAGGAGCCCGCGCTCCGGCGCTGGGAACCCGCGGCACAGCATCCCTCCAGCCAGCGGGGCTCGCGTGCCGCCCCTGCAGAGAACCTGCTGGGATCCCCCTCGCGGCCTCCTGAAGGCCTGGGTCCCCGGGGCCTCGTGGCTTCCCAGGCTCTGCTTTTTGCACAGTGGTGGGTGGGGGCCAGGCCGGGGTCCTAGGGAGATGGGGATGCCAGGGCCACCCTGCAGGAGCACCCCCACTCACAGTCCCTCCCCCGTCTCCCCAAGGCCAACGTGGAGGAGCCTGGACTGTGCCCCCCCTTGGGTCTGGAGGCACTGCGGGGGCGGGGGAGGTGCTCGCCTGCCTGCACCTGGGCACCAGGTGGCCCGGGTCAAATCCCAGAGGCACCTGACTCCCGGCAGGCACAGCCTCGGGCGCAGCTGGGCGGTGCACTTGGTTCCTCCTGCAGGTGGGCGGGTGGACGGGGTGGGGGTGGGTGGGAGCTCCGGACTCAGGAGGATCTGCAGGAGAAGCCCTCTCCACGGCCCCAACAGTAGGGCAGCACAGGCTTTGCTACTAGAATATTCCCTCACTGGCCAGAGCCAGCCACCTGTGCTGTGGTGGGACCATCCATCCATCACTGGGCAAGGCTGCTTCTGAGAACCAGACGCGGGTGCTGCCCACAGACGTGCTGGGCGGGCCCTGCCCAGGGCTCCTCCCACCTGACCAGGAGCCTGGCCGGACCCTGCCAGCCGCCGCCGTCTCTGGCCCCTCCGGGTCTCCTGGCAGGGTCGATGGACTCTCCATCTCCATGGGCACGGGCCGTGGGGAGGGACCGCTCACTGCTCGGAGAGCCCTGGAGAGCCCAGACCCCAGGGAACCTCTGTTCAGGACTACTGGGCTGCAAACACCTGGTTGAGAGGCTTCCAGGGGACAGGGCTGACCCCCCACCCCACGCCAGTCCTCATCGAGGTGGTACCAGCCTGACAGCAGGGACCCTCCCTGCCCAGCCTGCCTCCTCCTCGTGGTCCCCTAAATACAAGTGGGGTCTCTGCCAGGGCCCCTCAGGCAGGACTCTGTGCCCCTACCACCCCGAAATGACCCAAGCCGATCTCGGCCTCAGGTCCTGATGGAGCCCGTGGAAGAATTTAAATGCTGCATTATTATTTATTTCTAAAGACTTTCTCATCCACTATGGTTTTGTGGGGTTTTTTTAATTGATTTATGAGTTATTTAGAAATCTCTCTTTTTAAAATTTCTAGATGCTTGGGGACTTTTTCTTAGTTACCCTTTTAAATTGGTTTCTAATTTAATTGCACTGTTGTCAGCAACTGTGGTTTATGTGATATTGATTCTTTGGTATTTACTGAGGCTTGCTTTAGAGCTAATACACAGTCAGTTTTATAAATAATCCACATGTGCACGTGCAGTATACACAATCACCCTTAAGTGAAAGTGGAGATACATACAGAGGTTCAGATGCATCCATTAGGTCAATCAAATCGTCTGTATGTTTGTTTTTTTCCATTTTCTTGACCTTTCAATTCTTGAAAGATGTGTGTGCTAAAATCTTGCCCTGGAGAACTATCAATTTTCTTTGTAGTTATGCCAAGTATTAATTTGTGTGTTTTAAGGTTAAACTATGGGAATTCCCTGGCTGTCCAGTGGTTAGGACTCCATGCTCTCACTGCTGGGGACGTGGCCAAAAAAAAAAAAAAAAGCCACATTATTATGTGGATGCAAATTTAGAATCAGTGTATCTTCACTCTGTGTGATTATGTAGCGCCCCTTTATATCTTAACAGTGCCTTTTGCCTTAATATGTTTTGTTTTAAATTCTGTTTTGTCTGATATGAATTAGCATTTGTTCTCTATTTTTTCCATCCTTTTTCTTTGAGACTTTGTCTCTTTAGCTTTAGGTGTGTCTTTTGGAACCGTGTACAGCTGGATTTTGTCTCCATCTTGTACCTGGAGGATTTAGTCTATGTGTATTCACACAGAAATGTACGATTTTTTTCTGTTGTGTTCTTTTGTGTTTCTGATGCCTCTTCTTTCTCTTTCCTTGCCTTCTTTTGGATTGATCTATTATTTTTCACTCTGTTTTCCTGCAACTATCTTGAAAGTTTTATATTTCTAATCCTTTTAATGGTTACCTTAGATTTTTGGTTTTAATATTTATTTCAAAAGTTATACATAAACCTTTTTCAGAAAATTGAGTGTTTTTTAAATAAAACTTTGAGTGGGAAATACAATCCCTCGCCCACAATCCTGCCTCCTGGAATTCTGCTCCTCAGAAAGAGCCATATTCATTGTCTAGTGCAGAGGTCTGCAAACTATGGCCTGTGGGCCAAATCTGGCCCACTGCCTGTTTTTGTAAATAAAGCTTTATTGGAACACAGCTGTGTCTACTCACTTATGTATTGTCCGTGGGTGTTTTCAGGCTATAAGCGCTAAGTTGAGTCGGTGAGACAGAGTCTGTATATGGCTCACAAAGGCTAAAACATACGTTGTCTGGCCTTTTACAGAAAAATATTGCCAAGCCCTGGACTGGGGTGTCTAAGCCTCCTCTTTGGACCCTTCTCTCTTTATTGTCAGCGTTAGATCACAGGGAGGCATCGTAAGGCTGTGGTTCATACCCAGGCTCCTGAATCTGACAGCCTGGTTGGGCTTGCCAGCCCCCCACATCCCAGCTGTGTGACCTTGGAAGGTTTTCTTCACACCTCTGTGCCTCAGTTTCCTTATCTGTAAAATGGAACATAACATAGAGGCTTACTGGAGGGTTCAATGATTAATACATCAATAACACTTAGAAAAATGTCTGTCATGCTGTTTATGATCAGATTTAATAATAAAATATTAGATTTGTCATTGATTCCCTATCCATATTGTTATTGACATCCCGAATGGGAGGCAGATTTAGCTCCTTAAGCCACCCAGGCTTCCACTGTCCCAGTATAGGTACATCATTGCTTTTGGATAAATCCATATGCATCATTACAATAGTTCTACTGAGTATTTTTCACAGCTGAGCTATGAAGAATAGTTGGATTACATTTCCTTTCCTTGTTATTACTTTGTTTTCTTATCATTAATAGCTATCTTGTTTAAGGAGTTTCATTTCTCTCCTGCCACTTTTCCTCTCTCTCTCTCTCTCTCTCTTTCTCTCTTCTCTCTCTCTCTCAGACTCTATATACATATCTGTGGCATGGTTTGATATTATCCTACAGTATTTGGGTGCCCTGTTCAGATTTTGTTCATTCTTTTACTCTTTGTGATACAGTTTGAAGAGTTTGACCCTAATTAGTCTTCAGTTTCACTGGTTCTTTCCTCAGCTGTATCCAGGGTGCTGGTCAGCCAGTCAAAGTAATTCTTCATCTCTAATATCATGCTTTTTCTTTCTGATATTTCCATTTCCCTCTTTTTTATAGTTTCCATCTCTTTGTTGAAATTTCTTGTCTGTTCATGCATGTTATCCACCTTTTGCATTAGATGGAAACATATTAACATATTAACCATAGTTATTTTGCAGTCCTTCTCTGATAATGCCAGTATCTGAGCTATCTCTGAGCCTAGTTCTATTGATTACTTTATCTCATGGCAATGGATTGTTTTTTCTTGCCTCTGTGTGTGTGTGTGTGTGTGTGTCATACATTTTTACTGAATGCTAAACATCCAGAGAAAGAGCAGAGACTGAGGTAAACAGCATTTGCACCCAGAAACAAGCACAGTTATTCTGTCAGTCTGTTAGTGTGAGAGATTGAATCCATCTAGTCAGGAGTCAGCTGATTTGGGGTTTTGTTTTCACTTTTGTCACCCTCGGTGCACCACAGACTTCACCTTTCTCTCGCTGTGAGCAGTGATTACCTGCGCTTAGAGAAGTGGGCCTGGGGGGCCAGAGGTTCCCCGTTGTTCCTGCTCCAGCCTCAGATCTCAGCAGTCCCTGGATGTGTGCAACACAGAGGGGTTCTCTCCATGCCTCTGCCCCTCCACAGATGGTAGGTTGCCCTTGCTTTTCAGTGCTTGGCTCATGCTGGGGTGGGGGATCTCTGGTGTCCTGGCCCCATCTCAGTCTTGGAGTGGGGGTGTCTCAGTATCCCTGCCCCGATCCCCATGGCCATCAAACTTTGCCTTATGCCTGAGTCCCCTGCCCCTCTCCTAGTGGCAGCGGACCTCAGCTTGATGTCAGTCTGGGATCCTGGGCCCACAGGGGTCTCCTGTGCCTCTCCCATGAGCAGAGGATGTTTATATCTGACTCTCCTCCGGGCCAGTAGGTTTTCATCTGGTCCATGGGAGTGAGAGGGTTTACTACCCTCCCCTCGGTGGTTTAAAGCTCTTGCTTCCTAAAAGAGGAGGGTCCAGGCAAGCAGGAGACGCCTCCTGCTGGCACCTCAGCAGAAGCAGATAACCTTCTGCATGCCTGTGCCACTGAGGGGGACTCTCTGGTCTTCTGAGACCTGCCCCAGTTTTTCTCATTGGCACCTGGTAAGGATCCAGGTTATTTCCTGGTAAGGAAATAACTGGTGAATGAGTGCAAAATCCCCCTGTGCTGAGGCTCCAGCTGTTCCACACTGACAAGCTAACTCACACTTGGCCTTCAAGAATTCATTAAAATGTTAGCTGATTTCTTCTTATCCACTTGTGTGGTGACTGTCTCTTACTCCTACGTCCTGTCAGAGTTCTCAGTTCTGCTTGGTGGGATGTGTCACTCTGTTTTCCTGGTCACCCTCTTACCTCAGGTCCTAGATGAGCTCCAGAAAAGCTGTGATTTCTGTAGACTATCTGGATTTTTCCTGTTATTACAAAGGGAATGATACTCTAGTTGGCTTTTGATGTCGTAAGCGGAAAGCAGAAGTAATATACCTTAAATTTTATATGCATATTTAACTTAAAGTATTCAGCTAGTCAATATCTTCATATTTCTTCCAAACAATACAAGCATTTAGAACAGTTTAACTCATCCTCCACCCTGATCACATGTTATTGTGGGTAAGTCCGTGGTTTCTATCTTATTTTTTATTTACTGAACACAGGCAACATTCTCTAATATACTCAATTTAATTCCGATTTTCCCAAGTCCTTATCAGTTTCTTTTTTTTTTTTTAATTTACTTTTGGCTGTGTTGGGTCTTCGTTGTTGGGTCTTCGTTGCTGCGTGTGGGCTTTCTCTAGCTGTGGTGAGCGGGGGCTTCTCTTCGTTGTGGTGCACGGACTTCTCATTGCAGTGGCTTCTCTTGTTTCAGAGCTCGGGCTCTAGGTGCACGGGCTTCAGTAGTTGTGGCACATGGGCTCAGTAGTTGTGGCTCACAGGCTCTAGAGCACAGGCTGAGTAGTTGTGGCGCATGGGCTTAGTTGCTCCACGGCATGTGGGAACTTCCCGGACAAGGTGTCGAACACATGTCCCCTGCACTGGCAGGAGGATTCTTAACCACTGTGGCACCAGGGAAGTCCCTTATCAGTTTCTTTGCTCATCATTCTTCCTACTTCTCAGGTAGCCCTTATGAAATCATTTTCCTTCTTTCTGAAGTACATGCTTTCGGAGACTCCTACACAAAGTGTGTCCATGGACCAGTGGTGTTGGCCTCCCCTGAGAACTTGTTAGAAATTCAGAAACTCGGGGCCCATCCCAGGCCTACTGGATTAGGATCTGCATTTCATCCCCAGGTAACTCATCTGCGCTAAGTTTGGGAAACGCTGATTAGGACACAGCATTTGTTGAACTTGCTTGATAATCAGAGTAACCTGGGGCAATTGTTAAAAATCCAGACCTTGGACCCTGTCTCCATCTGCTTGGGCCACCATAACAAAATACCATAAAGTCAGGATGACTTAAGCAACGGAAATCTATTTTCCCCTAGTTCTGGAGCCTAGGAGTCCAAGATCAGGCTATCAGCCAATTCAGTTCCTGGTGAGGACTCTCTTCTTGACTTACAGACAGCCACCTTCTCACTGTGTCCTCATGTGGTGGACAGAGCACGTTCTGGTGTCTCTTCCTCTTCTTATAAGGCACCAGCCCTACTGGATCAGGGCCCCACCCTTATGACTTATTTAACCTTCATCGCCTCCTCACAGGTGCCAACGCCAAATGCAGTCACATTGGGGGTTAGGACTTCAACATAGGAATGGTGGGTTGGGGGGAGAAGATACAAAATTTAGTCCATAACAGGACTCAACCTGGGCAGAACCAAGAAATCTTATAGGGTAAGACCTCCGAATCTGTACTGTAACCAGCATGTTAGGCCTTTCTTGTGATCAGGCAGATTTGGGGAGCACAGCTTTAAAATACTCTTTCAGGGGCCTCCCTGGTGGCGCAGTGGTTGAGAATCTGCCTGCTAATGCAGGGGACACGGGTTCGAGCCCTGGTCTGGGAGGATCCCACATGCCGCGGAGCAACTAGGCCCGTGAGCCACAACTACTGAGCCGGCACGTTTGGAGCCTGTGCTCCGCAACAAGAGAGGCCGCAATAGTGAGAGGCCCGCACACCACGATGAAGAGTGGCCCCCACTTGCCGCAACTAGAGAAAGCCCTGGCACAGAAACAAAGACTGAACACAGCAAAAATAAATAAATAAGTTAATAAACTCCTACCCCCCAACATCTTCTTTAAAAAAAAAAATACTCTTTCAACTGTAAACCTTCATTTTTGTTTACTTGAAAATGACTTTATTTAGTAGTTATCCTTCAGTGATAGTTTAACTGGTTACACAAATCTGGGCTTAGTTACATTCTCAATATCTTGAAGATTTACTTTCACTGTCTCTGACTTCCATTGCTGCTGTTCAGAAATCTGGTTCAATCTAATTGGCCTTCTTGTCAGATGAACTTTTTCCCCTCTGAGCTGTTTTCTCCCTGGTACTGTGCATTTTTACCATGAGGTGTCTAACTATGAAGCTCTTTTTATTTATTCTGCTTTGCATCTGTTGTGATTCTTGGATCCGAGCATTAATGACATTTATTAATTTTGGAAACTTGTAGCCACTGTCTTTTTAATATTGTGTGTCCCACATTATCTTTATTTTCTCCTAAAATTCTGATTACATATGCACTCAATTTTTCTCACTCTATCTTCCATATCTTTTAGAGGAAAGTTTCCATCTCTTTGATTTTGCCCCACATTCTGGGTAAATTCTTTAGAACTACATTCAAATTCACTAAATCTCTCTTCAGCTCTGTTGTATCTGCCACTTAACCCATCCATTTTGGATTTTTTCTAAAAAAAAAATTATTTTCAACAATTTCATGTTTTTTATTTCTAGAGTTTCCAAGTGATTCTTTTACAAATTGATTTTTTCAATGTTTTCTTTGCCCTTGTTTTTAATTTTTATTTCTTTCAATGATTCAAACATACTTGGGTTATTTCTGCATCAGCTAGCCACTGCTGCCTAACAAATCACCCCAATACTTAGGGGTTTAAAACAACACTTGTTTATCATGACACACATCCATCAGTAGGCTGCAGGGCTCAGCTGATGTAGGTCAGCCTCAGCTGGGGCAGCTGTTCCATGAATTTCATCCTCCTACAAGGACCAGCAAGCATGTCCCTCTCCATACAGAAGCTCACGGGGACAAGTGGAAACACACTTAGGGCCTAGGCTCTGAGCTGGAGTACACTATTTCCACCTCGTTCTATTATCAAAGCCACAGGGGCAAACCCACAGTGAAGAGAGAGGAGATATTCTCTGCCCCTTCAGGGAAAGCAACTACAATGGCATGTGCAAAGGCAGAGATGCAGAGAGACATTGAGGTTTGGGGCCTGTGATGCCAGCTTCCACATGTTATGGGTCAGATAATCCTAAAATATGAATCCTTGGGGTTCTAGTCCTGCTGTTTGCTGTTTCTCACTCATGGAATCTGGTCTTCTCATAAACCTCAGTCCATGTTCAAATTGGCTTTATCTGCGAGAATCCTTTGTTACTTGGGCTAAGTTTACCTCCAGACAATATGTGTGTTTGTTTCCATCAGGCACCTGGGAATGCTACCAGCCTATATTTAATTTCTCAGCTTGTGGTTTCCTTGACCACAGGGTCATGTAAGCTCACACCCCACAGCTGCATGACAACCAGCCTGTGATGATACATTCTCCAGGGAGGACGGTTATTTTCCACCCAATAAAGTTCTTTGTAGCCCTCTTTTGTTAGGGAGGGAGAGACAGAGACAGGAAGAAGAGAGAGACAGAAAAAGGAAACAAATTATTCACATCAAGGCCAACCTTTAGGAGAACAGACCTTTCAAAGGAAATGTCAGGTTTGTTTTTTAATGTAGAGAGTCTATGTGAAAATAGTTGGCATATTACAGAAGTTCTTCAAGCAAATATAAAAAGGAACAAGAGTAGACACATGTCAACTGGGTACAAGGAAGTCTACTCCCTTCTGGAATCATGAAGGGGGGAAATATCCCTGTTTGGGGTCTGTTTGCTGTGTCTCCTGTTGATCCTATTTTAGCATTAGAGGAAGATTTCATTTCTGTTCAGCTTTTGTGTCAAAGGCCTTGCTGTTTGCCTCTTCTCTTGCTCAGAAGAACAGATTTTGAATGAGAATATAGGTGCTGGAAGTCCAACCTCCACCAGTTGCTAGTGACCGGCCATGGGTGCATCACCCCACAGGCCTGTCAGTTTTCGCATCAGAAAAATGGAGGTGGTGACCCTCACAAATGAGGTGGTGTAAGTTAAAGGCAAAGTGCACAAACATGGTGATCTCATCTCATTCAGTTTTGGAAATGTTTTCTCAAGAGCCCACTGCATCCTCAGGAAACTCTTGAGCTGTAGCATCAGATGAACTTACCCCAGGAATTTCCCCCAACCAGAAGGTTATGGCAGACTGTGCTGGGAATGCAGTGGAGGAAATGGGAGGGGGACATAAGCATGGAGAGGGCATGAACTTACCTCCCCAGTGTTGGGTGTTTGTTCTGGTTTTATCTGACTAGACTGGAAGCAGATCAATCAGATGTGCTGTTTGGGTTCCCACAATGCTTCATTCACCCCGTTTACCCTGTGCTCCCCTTTCTGGTCCTGCTCATTATTCCTTCCCACCAACCTGGACTCCCAACTGGTTACCTGCTCTTTCTATGGGAAGACTTTCTTTAGTTATGTGTTGTAGTGAGTACTGTGTAATGGAGAAAAATTCTCTCAGCTTTTGCCTGAAATGTCTTTATTTCACTTTCACTTTTTAACTATATTTTTGCTGGATATAGAATTCTAAGTTGGTAGTTAGTTTGTTTTCTTCAAGCATCCATTCAAGAGTTTGTTCCATCGTCTTCTGATCACCATTGTTTGTGATGAGAAGCCAGCCGTCACTCTTCTTGTAGCTCCCATGAATTAATGTCTTTTTTCTCCTCTGACTGTTTTTATGAATATCTCGTTCTCTGTAGTTCTCAGCAGTTTGACTTGATGCTGCTACGAGCATGGTTTTCTTTGTATTCATCCTGCTTGGGATATACTGCCCTTCTTGGATCTATAGGCTTATGTCTTTCATCAATTTTGAAAAATTATTAGCCATTATCTCTTCAGAGATTGCTGACTCATACCATTCTCCTGTGGGGCTCTAGCTACATAGATGTTAAGCTATTTAATATGGTTCGACAGATCTCAGATCCTCTGCTCATGTTGTTTCAAAGTAATTTTTCTAAATTTCTTTTTCTTTCTCTTTTTCTTTTCTTTTTTTTTTTTGGCCATGCCGCATGGCATGTGGGATCTTAGTTCCCTGACCAGGGATTAAACCCATGCCCCTTGCATTGGAAGAAGCATGGAGTCTTAACCACTGGACCACCAGGGAAGTCCAACTTTTCTAAATTTTAGAACAGCTTTAGGACTTCCCTGGTGGTGCAATGGTTATGAATCCACCTGCCAGTGCAGGGGACACGGGTTCGAGCCCTGCTCCGGGAAGATCCCACATGCCACGGAGCAGCTAAGCCCATGCACCACAACTACTGAGCCTGTGCTCTAGAGCCCTCGCGCTACAACTACTTAAGCCCACAACAAGGGCAGCAGCCACTGCAATGAGAAGCCCATGCACCACAACGAAGAGTAGCCCCCACTCATCGCAACTAGAGAAAGCCTGCATGCAGCAACGAAGACCCAACGCAGCCACAATTAAATAAATAAATAAAAACAGCTTTAGATTTACAGAATTATTGCAAAGAGAGTACACAATTCCCATATACTTCATACCACATCTTATATCACATAAGTGTGATACATCTGTCACAAGTAATGAACCAATGTTTATATATTACTATTAACCCAGTCCATGCTTTATTCATATTTCCTCAGTTTTCCCCTCATGTCCTTTTCTGTCCCAGAACCCCACATGATTTAGTTGGCAAATCTCCTTGGACTCTTGGCTGTGATGGTTTCTCAGCCTTCCCTTGATTTTTATGATCTTGACAGTTTTTAGGAGGACTGGCCAGGTACTTTGTAGGATGTCTCTCATTTGTCTGATGTTCAGACTGGGGTGATGTTTTGGGGAGGAAGCCTACAGACCAAGGGGACATAATTTCAGTGACTTACCACGTTGATGTCAACCTTGATCACATGGCTTGAGGTAGTGTTTGTCAGCTTTTTGCACTGTATAGGTACCTTTGTCCCCTCTCTTTCCACACTGTCCTCTTTGGAAGGAAGGCAGCACATGCAGACCACACTTAAGGGGTGGGGAGTTATACTACACATCCTTACAGGTGGAGTATCTATGTAATCTATTTGGAATTCTTCTGTTTGGAAGACTTGTCTATGAGACCACCACCCCCAGTTTTTATTTATTCAACAATTTAAAACAACAATTTGTCAGTATGGACTCATGGATATTTATTTTATACTTTGAGTTATAATCCAATACCACTTCATTTTGTTGCTCAAATAGATCCGACTTTGGCCACTGGGAGCTCTGTCAGTTGGCTTCTGTGCCCCTTCAACATACCCAATCATTGTGTGTTTGGCGTTTGGCGGGGAAGGTAACACTTTCTTACTTTGTGACACTAAAAGATGTTCCAGGTTCACCTTGTATACTTCTTGCCCCAATTACAGAATCCATCATTTCTCCAAGGATCACTGGTTCTTTTTTTTTGGACAATGGTGTTAGAAACCAAGATCTGGGTGCCTATTTGCTCATTGCTTTTGGGTTGTTTTTACTTCTGGTCACTCTCAGGTGATCTATAAATATTTGTGTATGTATCCATCTGTGTCTATAAGCTAACTGTGAGTTTATACTGATGTCTCCACCTCTAATCCATGACCACATGGATCATTCTACCTCCTCCCTCACTTATCAGTAACTACCCTAGTAGCAGTAACATGCCTGGCCTTCTACTAGCCATTTGCCTACTTATTCAATTCCAACATACATGTATGGTGGTTTCAGAATTGTTCACCTGTACTCCCCTGGGGAACAACTTTATCAACTAGGGCGCAGCACTACATACAGCTCCTTTGCCTTCAGTTGTACAGTTTTTCTGCTCATTTTCAACTTGATTCAGCTCAGCACCTTGTGCCTCTACTGCTTTTTAGTGAGGCTACTGCACACACTGTGAAATATTTAGATTCTCCTGCTGCATTTCACCCTGGGATTCCCTGACCTCCCAAATGTTCTTGTAAACTTTGCATACATTGAGGTTTACTGTTTGTGTTATAAAGTTCTGTGGGTTTGGGCAAGTGCCTACTGTATTGTATTCACCACTGGGTATTAGAATAATCTCACTACCCTAACTATTCCTGTGCTTCACCTCTTCACACCCGCCAGCACCACCCCTGCATCACATCCCCCACCAAACTCCTGGCCATCATTGTTGACGCTCTCTGAATGTTTGTTTTCCCAGACTGTCATATAATTGGAATCAGTGTACGTAGTTTTTCAACCTGGCTTCTTTCACTTAGCAATATACACTTAAGAGTCATCCATGTCGGCCTCCCATGGGACCCGGCCAGAGGAGCAGTGGTGGAGTTTCGAGACTAGGGTGGTGCCAAAGATAGACAAAACAACTAGTGGAATAGGAAGCATCTTAAAATTAGATGCAAGCGGCAGGACTCAGGCTGGTGCAATGTCAAGCCGGCCTCTGCTGCCACAGGCTTGCCCCGCCTCCGTGCCCCTCCCTCCCCCTGGCCTGAGTGAGCCAGAGCCCCCGAATCAGCTGCTCCTTTAACCCCATACTGTCTGAGTGAAGAACAGGTGCCCTCAGGCGACCTACACGCAGAGGCAGGTCCAAATCCAAAGCTGAACCCCAGGAGCTGTGAGAACAAAGAAGAGAAAGGGAAATTTCTCCCAGCAGCCTCAGGAGAAGCGAGTTAAATCTCCACAGTCAACTTGATGTACCCTGCATCTGTGGAATACCTGAATAGACAATGAATCATCCCAAATTGAGGAGGTGGATTTTGGGAGCAACGATATATTATTTTTTTTCACTTTTTCTCTTTTTTTCAGTGTGTATGTGTATGCTACTGTGTGTGATTTTGTCTGTATAGCTTTGATTTTACCATTTGTCCTAGGGTTCTGTCTGTCCATTTTTTTTATTGCTTAAAAAATTTTTTTTCATAATAATTATTTTTTTATTTTAATAACTTTATTTTATTTTACTTTATTTTATTTTATCTTCTTCTTTCTTTCTTTCTTTCTTTCTTTCTTTCTTTTCTCCCTTTTATTCTGAGTCATGTGGAGGACAGGCTCTTGCTGCTCCAGCCAGGTGTCAGGGCTGTGCCACTGAGGTGGGAGAGCCAAGTTCAGGACACTGCTCCACAAGAGACCCCCCAGCTCCACGTAATATCAAACGGTGAAAATCTCCCAGAGATCTCCATCTCAACACCAAGACCCAGCTCCACTCAAAGACCAGCAAGCTACAGTTCAGGACACCCTATGCCAAACAACTAGCAAGACAGGAACACAACCTCATCCATTAGCACAGAGGCTGCCTGAAATCATAATAAGGCCACAGACACCCCAAAACACACCACCAGACGTGGACTTACCCACCAGAAAGACAACATCCAGCCTCATCCACCAGAACACAGGCACTAGTCCCCTCCACCAGGAAGCCTACACAAAACACTGAACAAACCTTAGCAATGGGGACAGACACCAAAAACAACAGAAACTACGGACCTGCAGCCTATGAAAAGGAGACCCAAAACACAGTACGTTAAGCAAAATGAGAAGACAGAGAAACACAAAGTGGATGAAGGAGCAAGGCAAAAACCCACCAGACCAAACAAATGAAGAGGAAATAGGCAGTCTACCTGAAAAAGAATTCAAAATAATGATAGTAAAGATGATCCAAAATCTTGGAAATAGAACAGAGAAAATACAAGAAACATTTAGCAAGGACCTAGAAGAACTAAAGAGCAAACAAACAGAGATGAACAACACAATAAATGAAATTTAAAATTCTCTAGAAGAGATCAATAGCAGAATAACTGAGGCAGAAGAACGGATAAGTGACCTGGAAGATAAAATAGTGGAAATAACTACTTCAGAGCAGAATAAAGAAAAAAGAATGAAAAGAATTGAGGACAGCCTCAGAGACCTCTGGGACAATATTAAATGCACCAACATTGGAATTATAGGTGTCCCAGAAGAAGAAGAGAAAAAGAAAGGGACTGAGAAAATATTTGAAGAGATTATAGTTGAAAACTTCCCTAATATGGGAAAGGAAATAGTTAATCAAGTCCAGGAAGCACAGAGCGTCCCATACAGGATAAATCCAAGGAGAAACATGCCAAGACACATACTAATCAAACTATCAAAAATTAAATACAAAGAAAAAATATTAAAAGCAGCAAGGGAAAAACAACCAGTAACACATAAGGGAATCCCCATAAGGTTCACAGCTGATCTTTCAGCAGAAACTCTGCAAGCCAGAAGGGAATGGCAGGACATATTTAAAGTGATGAAAGAGAAAAACCTACAACCAAGATTATTCTACCCAGCAAGGATCTCATTCAGATTTGATGGAGAAATTAAAAGCTTTACAGACAAGCAAAAGCTAAGAGAGTTCAGCACCACCAAACCAGCTTTACAACAAATGCTAAAGGAACTTCTCTAGGCAGGAAACACAAGAGAAGGAAAAGGCCTACAATAACAAACCCAAAACAATTAAGAAAATGGTAATAGGAACATACATATTGATAATTACATTAAATGTAAATGGATTAAATGCTCCAACCAAAAGACATAGACTGGCTGAATGGATACAAAAACAAGACCCGTATATATGCTGTCTACAAGAGACCCACTTCAGACCTAGGGACATATACAGACTGAAAGTGAGCAGATGGAAAAAGATATTTTATGCAAATGGAAATCAAAAGAAAGCTGGAGTAGCACTTCTCATATCAGACAAAATAGACGTTAAAACAAAGACTATTACAAGAGACAAAGAAGGACACTACATAATGATCAAGAGATCAATCCAAGAAGAAGATATAACAATTGTAAATTTTTATGCACCCAACATAGGAGCACCTCAATACATAAGGCAAATACTAACAGCCATAAAAGGGGAAATCAACAGTAACACAATCATAGTAGGGGACTTTAACACCCCACTTTCACCAATGGACAGATCATCCAAAATGAAAATAAATAAGGAAACACAAGCTTTAAATGATACATTAAACAAGATGGACTTAATTGACATTTATAGGACATTCCATCCCAAAACAATAGAATACACTTTCTTCTCAAGTGCTCATGGAACATTCTCCAGGAGAGATCATATCTTGGGTCACAAATCAAGCTTTGGTAAATTTAACAAAATTGAAATTGTATCAAGTATCTTTTCGGACCACAACACTATGAGACTAGATATCAATTACAGGAAAAAATCTATAAAAAATACAAACACATGGAGGCTAAACAATACACTACTTAATAACCAAGCGATCACTGAAGAAATCAAAGGGAAAATAAAAAAATACCTAGAAACAAATGACAATGAACACACAACAATCAATAAGTGGTGCTGGGAAAACTGGACTCCTACATGTAAAAGAATGAAATTACAACACTCCCTAACACCATACACAAAAATAAGCTCAAAATGGGTTAAAGACCTAAATGTAAGTCCAGACACCATCAAACTCTTAGAGGAAAACATAGGCAGAACACCTCTATGACATAAATCGCAGCAAGATCCTTTTTGACCCACCTCCTAGAGAAATGGAAATAAAAACAAAAATAAACAAATGGGACCTAATGAAACTTAAAAGCTTTTGCACAGCAAAGGAAACCATAAACAAGACGAAAACACAACCCTCAGAATGGGAGAAAATATTTGCAGATGAAGCAACTGACAAAGGATTAATCTCCAAAACATACAAGCAACTCATGCAGCTCAATAACAAAAAAACAAACAACCCAATCCAAAAATGGGCAGAAGACCTAAATAGACATTTCTCCAAAGAAGATATGCAGATTGCCAACAAACACATGAAAGAATGCTCAACATCATTAATCATTAAAGAAATGCAAATCAAAACTACAATGAGATATCATCGCACACCAGTCAGAATGGCCATCATCAAAAAATCTACAAACAATAAATGCTGGAGAGGATGTGGAGAAAAGGGAACCCTCTTGCTCTGTTGGTGGGAATGTAAATTGATACAGCCACTATGGAGAACAGTATGGAGGTTCCTTAAAAACTAAAAATGGAACTACCATACGACCCAGCAATCCCACTACTGAGCTTATACCCTGAGAAAACCATAATTCAAAAAGAGTCATGTACCAAAATGTTCACTGCAGCTCTATTTACAATAGCCAGGACATGGAAGCAACCTAAGTGTCCATCAACAGATGAATGGGTAAAGAAGATGTGGCATACATATACAATGACATATTACTCAGCCATAAAAAGGAACGAAACTGAGTTATTTGTAGTGAGGTGGATGGACCTAGAGTCTGTCATACAGAGTGAAGTAAGTCAGAAAGAGAAAAACAAATACCGTATGCTAACACATATATATGGATTCTTAAAAAAAAAAGAAAGAAAGAAAATGGTCAGAAGAACCTACGGGCAAGATGGGAATAAATATGCAGACCTACCAGAGAATGGACTTGAGGATACGTGGAGGGTGAAGGGTAAGCTGGGACAAAGTGAGAGAGTGGCATGGACATATATACACTACCAAACGTGAAATAGATAGTGGGAAGCAGCCGCATAGCACAGGGAGATCAGCTCGGTGCTTTGTGACCACCTAGAGGGGTGGGATAGGGAGGGTGGGAGGGAGGGAGATGCAAGAGGGAAGAGATATGGGGACATATGTATATGTATTACTGATTCACTTTGTTATAAAGCAGAAACTGACACACTACTGTAAAGCAATTATACTCTAATAAAGATGTTTTTAAAAAATTAGCTGCAAGAGCATAAGGGAATTGAGATTAAAATAAAAGGTACATTTTGGATCAGTAGGAAAACTTATTCAATAAAAGTGGGGGGGCTTCCCTGATGGCGCAGTGGTTGAGAGTCCACCTGCCGACGCAGGGGACATGGGTTCGTGCCCCAGTCTGGGAGGATCCCACATGCCGCGGAGCGGCTGGGCCCGTGAGCCATGGCCGCTGAGCCTGCACGTCCAGAGCCTGTGCTCCGCAACGGGAAAGGCCACAACAGTGAGAGGCCCGTGTACCACAAGGAAGGAAAAAAAAAAGTGGTAAAATATGGCTATCATTAATGAATTCTAGATATAGTAACTAGTTAAAAGTAAAAAAATAATGAAACTGTAAAAGTATCAGAAACCTGGGAGACTGGAAGTAAATTATTCATGAGGAATACCTTTCTAAGATAAAAGAAAAAAGGATACATTTAATTATATAAGAATTAAAATTTTCCTCATGGCAAAATGCACTACAAAGGTCAGAAAACAAGCAAAAGAAATTGGGAAATATATTTGGAAATAGATATGCTTTCTTTACAACTTTTGAGAGAAGCACATGTTTCTTTTTCCTTTAACCTGTTATGTGGGTATTAATCTGTAATGTAAGTGCATGGTTCCTTTCCTTTAACCTATAATGTGAGATTTAATCTGTATTGTAAGTGCATGGTTCCTTTCCTTTCATGTGTAATGTGTGTCAACATGGCGCACTGTTTCCAAGCACAGACTTTGGATGTTCCTGTACTGGTCCCATCACTGACCATCCACAAAAACTTGCAAATATTACTTTACTTTCCTGGGGATTAGAGTATAACCTAAGAAATGGAAACAAAATAAACCTTTCCCCAGGGATAATAGAAGGTTTAAAGGAGTAAATATGGAAATGACTTAGGACAGTGCCTAGTACAAGAGAGATCAATATAAGTACTTATCCTTTTTTTTTTTTTTTTTTTTTTTTTTTTTTTTTTTGCGGTATGCGGGCCTCTCACTGTTGTGGCCTCTCCCGTTGCGGAGCACAGGCTCCGGATGCGCAGGCCCAGAGGCCATGGCTCACGGGCCCAGCCGCTCCGCGGCATATGGGATCCTCCCAGACCGGGGCACGAACCCGTATCCCCTGCATTGGCAGGCGGACTCTCAACCACTGCGCCACCAGGGAGGCCCCTTATCCATTTTTTAAAGAGACAGATGAAAGAAATAAAATGTGGTGATTTCAATCTATTGATATATATTCTTGACATTAAACTACGTTTTCATTCAAAAAAAAAGATTCATCCATGTCTTTTTGTGGCTTGAAAGCTTTTTTCTTTTTATTGCTGAATTATAATTCCATTCAATAAATGTAATACAGTTTATTCATAATCCTATTGAAGGACATCATGGTTGCTTCTAGTTTTTTGGTTTTTGGTTTTTTTGAAGTTATAAATAAGTCTGCTATAAACATTCACATTCAGGTTTTTGTGTAGACATAAGGTTTCAAGTCAGTTGGCTAGACACCTAGGAATGGAGTTGCTGGATCATATCGTAAGACAGTGTTTGGTTTTTGAAGAGACTGACAAACTGTCTTCCAAGACAACAAACGGTTCCAACTGTACCGTTTTTCATTCCCACCAGCAATGAGTGAGCTCCCAGGGCTCTGCCAGTTGACATCATCAGTTTTTTATTTTGTCCGTTCAAATAGGCATGTCACGGTATCTCACTGCTGTTTTAATTTACAATTTCCTAATGAAAAATTATGTTAAGCATCTTTTCATATGTTTACTTTTCAACTGTGTATTTTCTTTGGTGAGGTGTCTTCATATCTTTTGCCCATTTTTTAACTGGGATTATCTTCTCTTCTTTTTGAGTTTTAAGAGTTCCTTGTATTTTTTGGAGACCAGCATTTCATCAGATATGTATTTGCAAATATTTCCTCTCAGTTTGTGGCTCTTTTTTCATTTTCTTAACAAGACTTTCACAGAGCAGAAATTTTCACTTTAATGAAGTCTCACTTGTCGATTTTTTCTTTCATGGATCATGCTGTTTGTGTCGTATTTTAAAAGTCATCACCAAACCCAAAGTCATGTAGCTTTTCTCCTGTCTTCTTCAAGAAGTTTTACAGTTGTGCATATGATATTTATGTCTGTGGTTTATTTTGAGTTAATTTTTGTGTAAGGCATAAGGCCTGTGTCTAATTTTTTTTGGTTTCTTTTTGTATTTGAATGTCCAATTTTCCTTTTGGAAAATTTATTGAATGGCTGTGCTTTCTCCATCGACTTTCCTTTGCTCCTCTGTCAAAGGTCAGTTGACTGTATTTGTGTGGATCCATTTCTGGGCTGTCTATTCTGTTGCATTGATCTATGTGTCTCTTCTTTTGCCAATACTATGCCCTCTTGATTACTTGTAGCCTTATCGTAAGTCTTGAAATCCAGTCATGTGTCTCTCCAACTTCATTCTTCTTCATTGTTGTTTTCTGTTCTAGCTACTTGAGCCTTTCCATACAAACTTCAGAACCAGTTGATCAATAAATACAAAATAACTTGCTGGTATTTTGATTGGAATTATTTTGAATCTGTAGATCAAGTTAAGAGAATCAACATCTTAATAATACTGTCTTCCAGTCCGTGAACACAGAATATCTTTCCATTTCTTTACATATTTGATTTTTTTCATCAGTGTTTTATAGTTTTCCACATATAGGTCCTGTACATATTTTGTTAGATTTTTACCTAACTTTTTCATTTTTTAGGTGCTATTGTAAACAGTATTGCTTTAATAATTTCAAATTCCAGTTGTTCATTGCTAATGTATAAGAAAGCGACTTGTATATTAATTTTGTATCCTGCCACCTACTATAGTCTTTTATTAGTTCCAGGAGTTTTTTTTGTTGTTGTTGTTGTTTTGTTTTGTTTTGTTTTGTTTTGCTTGATTTTTTGGGATTTTCTACATAGATGACCATGTCATCTGCAAATAGAGTCTTATTACTTCCTTTCCTGTCTGTGTTCCCTATATTTCCTTTTCTTGTCATATTGAACCAGCAGGACCTCTCATGTGATGTTGGATAGGAGAGATGAGAGAGGACAGTGCTGCCTGTCCCCAGTCTTAGGGGAAATCACCCAGTCTCTCACTGTTAACTACCATGTCAGCTCTGGGTGTTTTTTAGATGTTTTTCTCCATTTGGTTTTTTCATCTTTTTCCTTTGTGCTTCAGGTTGGATCACTGATACTGACCTATATATGCTGACACTAATACTTTCTTTTGCAGTATTCAGTGTGTTTTTAAACCTAAAAAATGAATTCCTCACTCTTTCTATTTCATTTCCATTTAGTTCTTTTTTAGAGTTCCCATTTATCTGATAAAATTCACCATCTATCTACATATTTTGCCGTCTTTTGTACAAGACCCTTTATCTTAATTATCATGGTGATTTTAAAGACTTTGTCTGCTAACTCTGACATCTGGTCACCAATGAATCCACTTTGAACTCTTTTGGGGTTTTTTTTCTTGGTTATGGGTCACATTTGCCTGTTTCCTCATGAAGGAGGATTTCTCCCAGCTTTCCTGCCCTGGCCCTGCCTTCACCTGCATCACCGCCATGCATTATGGGACGCCCCAGAGAAGGAACCAGAGCCTTGTGTGACAGGGGCTCCTTGGAACCCGGATCCCTCCCTCCAGCCCACGAGCAGGAGCAAAGGGCTTGTTAAAAATCCCCCACTCCATGCCCCTCCTGGAGGAGGCCTGCCCCTCCTCCTGCCCCGGTTGCAGGTGAAATAGCCACAGGTCCCTCTGGTCCTGGGAGGACTCGGCTCTTTCTGGAATTCGGTTCACTCAGGTTTCTTGATATCTTCAGCTCTCATGTCTCTTCTCCAGCTTTCTGTCCTTGTTAGGTGGTAGCCACAGTCTCCTTAGACTTTCTGCGTCCTAATCAGAAGCAAAGACCCCTTCTCCCTCACTATCTCTTTGGCCAGAGCTCAGATGCCTAGACCACTCTTCCACAAGGGCGTGGCCCTTGTCCAGAGGCCCTGGGTTGCTGAGACCGGCAGATGCCTGTGGGGCAGACAGACGTAGCACCCACTGAGCACTGCATTTCTGTTTCTGATCCATGGGACCGTCCACGGTTTGCCTCAATCTATGCATCACTTTTCTCTTTTTCCACTGGACTGGGGGCCCCTTAAGGGCAGGATCTGTGTGGGACTCAGATCTGAATCTTCAGAGCCCAGCACCAGGGCTGGTTGATAATATTAGCAAATGTTGGATTCATGGATGAACAAATGGATGGGTGGAAAGAGCAGCCACTAACAGGTGGAGGAGAAACACCTCTCCCCACCCCCCCACCCCCCAGATCACACATCTCATAAACACTCCCTCCAATGGCCAGGCCCCCAGGGGACACCCAGCACATTCAGGGCCTCCTACACCCTCTGCGGTCTCAGGGGCTGGGCTGAACCGGGTCCCAGGCTTGCCCACGGCCCTGACCTGGACGAGGCCCTGTTCTCTCCTGCCCAGCTCTCCGTGGGTCTCCCTGGTGGGGAAGGTGGCCAGGCCTGGTGGGCTCTCTCCCTGGACCTGACCCCCTTCCCTGCACTCACGCCCCCTTCCTGCACCCCCTCCAGGCCGATGCTGACCAGGCAGTGCCCGCCCCCCTACGTAGTGGACAAATGAGGGAGGGCGGCTTTGCACTTTCAGCAGCCTGCCTAGGTGGAGGGGCTGGAGCTGAGGCCAGTGGGTCAGAAAGAGACCCCCCCAGAGGACATCCTTTCCCCTTTAAAGGGCCTATCGTCCTTGTCTTAGTAGACCCCAGGAGCTGCCCACCCTGACCTGGGTGAGGCCCATGACCCCGCTGTAGAGGAGGATGTCAGAGGGCACTTCTTAGGGAAGAGGTCCTGCCTCAGGACCCCTCTGGGCCTGGCAGCTGCAGTCCCAGGGCCGGTGGGCCTCCCCCTCTGCTCAGATTTGATTCCTCCTGGAGCCCCTGTGTCTTGGTTGCCTGGTGACCAGCCCTCACTACAGCGGGAAGGGGCCGCAGCCCTACACAAGGAATCCCCAGAGCTCCCAGGACCCCCCTCCGCAGGAGGATGCCTGTGCTGCCCCAGGTCAGCCCCGAGGCCCCCAGGAAGCGGTGGCGGCAGAAGGAGCGCTGAGTGCGCTGAGTGCTGTGTTTCTCCCCAGGGAAGCAGCTGCCACTCTTCACTAGCCGGCTTTGCTTCTCAAAGGAAGAGAAGACCGTTGTAAAGCGAACACCCCGAGGTAGTCCCGTCTTCCCTCCCAGCACGACCCGAGCAAGGCGGTGCTAGGAAATGGCACCCCGCATGGTCAGGCTGGGTTCCACTGCAGGCCCGGGGTGTGCGGCAGGACAGGGGGCCCTGCCCAGGGCACCAGGGTCCTGTGGGAAGAAAGGGCAGTGGCAGGGATGCAACCGTGAGCACCTGCTGGATGCAGAATGCTTCCTGGGCGCCTGGGAACCGGCAGTTTCAGGGAGCGGCTCCTGAGGTTCAGCAGCTGCACACTGATACAACCAGCGGGTGAGGGGGTGGGGGGCTGGGAGAGAGTAAGGGCGTGCAGGGACGGGGCAGCACAGGCAGGCTGTCTGGAGGAGGTGACACCTGATGGGTGAGCGCTGGCTGGGCCGACAGGCAGGAGGGCAGAATGGCCAGCTTCAGCCCTCAGCTGTGGGGATCAGAGGGTGTAAAAGGGCTCCCGGGTCACTACAGGGGTCAAGCCAGAATGAGCTTACCCTCACTTAAGGCCCCAGGCCTGGGCCACCCAAGAAGGAAGCAGGCTGCCCTGCAGATGCCCTCGGGGCCCAGGCTGGACCGCCATGGAGGCCGGGGTGACCAAGGTTTAACCCGGCCTATCCCTCCCCACCCCACCTGTGCCCCGCCCACCCCCGCCAACCCCACCGGCAGCGATCATCCTAGCCAAGTGCTCACACTGCTCCTTGCCCGCAGACATCCAAAAGCCCAAGGACACCGGTGAAACCTGCACCACCCCTGGCTGCATGATGGCAGGTAAGCCCCCCTTCCCTCTGAGCCTTCCACAGCCCTACTGGGGGGCTCGGGGCCCCCCGTGATTCTGGCAGAGGCCAGGCACTGCTTGAGGCCACGGGGAGCCACCACACTCCTGAGGCGCGGCATTGGGCTGGTGGGCAGAGACCCTGGGTGTGCCTGGGGGCAGGGACTCCACTGCGGGTGTCTCACCTCCCCTGCCCCCAGGAAGCTGCTCCCCTGGCTGCAGAGGCCCCTGTGACCACAGTGAAGCTGGCACAGGGACCCCAGGCGCTCTTTTTTGCACTTACAGAAAGAAGGTCACACAAACACACACACTCTCTCAAGTTTTCTCCCAGGAATTTGTCTTAAAATTGGGCGCCATGTGCCATTATTGGCAGATAAAACACAGTGAAAATGGTATGAAGAAACACTAGTGTAAAAACTCAGAAATGTGATTTTTCTGCCCACGTTGGGGTAGTGGATGGACTCCTGTGGTGCTGCCCCCTGCGAGGTCACAGCCAAGTGGAACAGAAGGTGAGGGAGGGTCCTGGGTTGGGGTCCAGCCTGGGCACCTCTGCTGAAAGCATCCTGCCGGGAACCTGGGGGCCCCACCGTCCCTGCCACGTGGGGTTCTGGGAGCAAACCCATCTGCTCCAACAGAAACCCCTGTGGTGGGCGAGAGCCGCCCTCCCCCACGGACGCACTGACCGGTAAGGGGGCTCCAGGGGCAGGGCCAGTGCTGAGCACTGGCTGTGAGCCAAGCGGGCTCGGCCAACACCTGGCCATCTGTGGGACCACAGGCATCCCGGATTTGCAGATGTGTGAGTGGAGGATCGGAGAGGTCACGGGGTCCAAGCTCACGTGGCTGATGAGTGGGGTCCTTAGAACTGGAGGCCCTGCTGCCGACCTCCCTGAGGTCCCAGGGTGACTAACACTTCTGAGGGCACAGGGCCTGATTGAATACCCAACAGCCCATCGGGCTGTCCACACCGGATCTCCCCTCTTCCTCTGCACCCCCTGGGGACGAGCAGCCACCAGGATGCTCCAGAACATGGACCCATCCAAGGAACCCTGTGACGACTTCTACCAGTACGCGTGAGGGGGCTGGCTGCAGCGCCACGTGATCCCCAAGACCAACTCACGATACAGCATCTTCGACATCCTCCAGGATGAGCTGGAGATCATTCTCAAAGGTGCGCACGGCCTCCACCGAAGGAGTGGGGACAACCCGTCGAGCCAGTGGGCACAGGGGACAGGGAGGGAGTCCCCTGGGATAAAGGCCTCCACCGAGTGCGGCAGGGACACGGGCACCTTTGACCTGACCTCCCCAGCAGCCTCCTCAGGCCTCTGTCCAGCTTCTCCTCTGCCCACAGGGGTGCTGGAGAATTCCACCACCAAGGATTGGCCAGCTGTACAGAAGGCCAAGGTGCTGTACCGCTCCTGCATGAACGAGAGTGAGTGGCCGATGGAGCTGCCCCGCCAGGACCCGGTTCCAGGACCCCACGGCCCTGCGACAGAGCCCAGTGGAGCGGGCGCCCCTCCAGACCCGTGCCGGTGGGAGCTGTGCACTCCTCCTGGCTGGGCACCGGGCCCAGGTGCCCTACGGGGTCCAGGCTGACTGCCAGCTGCCCGGGACCGGCTCACACCCTGACCCCAGCCAGCCACACTGTGCCCAGGCAGGAGGAGTCTGCCTGGGAGGCCCAGGGAAAATGCACGCGGACACGCGTGTGTGTGTGTGTGCGTGCGCGCCTGTATGTGGTTTGAAGGAAACAGTATTCAGGGCACTTGGTAAAGATGGTAAAAGGCAGACTCTTCAGGGCCATGTCAGTAGGTGCAGGCATCACTGCAGCGGGGTCTAGAAAGAGGGGAAGGAGACTGGGCTCCACTCCAAACACAGCGAGGGCAGGGAGGTGAGGGTTTAGAGCCGAGGGGCAGGAGGGCTCCGTGAAGGGAAGATTGCTAACAGGAGACATGGTGGGGGCTGCGTGTCTGGCAAAACTAACCTAACGGGATTCTTGCTGAAGGCAGGCCAGGCAGTCAGACATCACCTGGGGGACAGTGAGGGGCAAGGACTCCGGTCAGCTACCGAGAGGGATCAGATATTCAGGGGGCAGGGGGAGTTCTTGTTAAAATGACCACGCAGAGTTCTTGCTACAACTGGATTTTACCAGGAGGTGCGGTGATGGGCCCAGTAGAAGGTGCAGCAGCCGGACTGAAGGCAGAATCGAGAGATAATCTTGCCGTGTGTGTGTGTGTGTGTGTGTAGATGCAAACGCATGTCTATTGTGTGTGTGTGTGCACGTGTGTGTAGGAATATGTGTATGTGTTTGTGTGTATGTGTGTATATGTGTATTATGTCTATGTGTGTGTGTTTGGGTATATATATATATATATGTATGCCTGTATGTGTGTGTACGTGTGTGTGTCCATGTGTATATGTATGTCTATGTGTATGCATTTTTGTGTGTATGTGTACATATGTGTGTATATGGGTATTATGTCTATGTCTGTGTGTCTATATGTGCATGTGTGCATGTGTGTATGCATATGTGTACGTGGGTACGTATCTATGTGTATATGCATATGTATGTCTGTGTGTAGGCATGTGCGTTTGTGTGTATACGTGTGTGTAGGTAGGTGTGTATGTCTATGTGTGTATATGTGTGTCTGTGTGTATTTATGTGTTTTGTGTGTATATGTGTGTACATATATATGTGTATATGGGCATTATACCTATGGTGTGTATGTGTGTATATGGGTATATATGTCTATGTGTGTGTAACCTTGTGTGTATGTGTGTATGTCTGAGTGTGTGTGTGTATGTGTGTGTTGTGCGGCAGGGGTAGGGGGCAGTTTCCCAGTGCTTTGGTTCCTGTTAAGAGGATTCACACACTTGGGGCCCCTCCGGCCCGTCTTCCCTTAGGTGCCTGCCTGGGGGCCTGCAAACCCAGCCTGTGGTTCCGGCTGCTCTGGGGGACCGCTGCCCCTCCTCGGCACCAGGGTTTGAGGCTGGCTGTTTCCCCAGGGGTCTCCTGCAGGGTGGGGTTTGTTTCTGGCATACCTAGTCACGAGACTTGTAGGGCCCCCAGCATTATCGGGGTGTCTCCATGGGGTCCTGGGCTGGCACACTCCTCTCCTCCCCATGGAAACAGGAGGTCACGTGATCCAGTCTGGCCAGCACCTGCCAGGTGAAGGAGATGCACTGTGTTCCCACCTGTATAGAGTTTCTGTCCTGAGAGACCAAATGTACGAAAGGACAACAGCCAGACCGTGTATAAAAATACAACCCTGACCCCGGGTCTGCAGCCAGACGGCCAGGCCATCACCTGCGGGAACCAGCCCAGGAAGCCAAACAGTAACTCCTGTAATGATCTGCCCGAGATGGCCGACCTGACCCGTCACTGGCAGCTCCCTAGGTTTTGTCCCTGCTCCCAACTCAGGACCCAAGAAAGCAAGCCCAGTGTGCCCCCACCAGCCATGTGGGACACCCTGCTTCTCACTCCCCCAGGCCCCGGCCCCCATCAGGGCACCCTTGGAGCCGCCCCCCTCCCCCTGGACCGCTCCCCTCCCAGCCTGCCCCTCCAGGTCAAGCGACCAACCGGCGAGGCCCTCCCCGCCCTGAAGCCTCCACCTTGTCAGCAGCGGGCCAGCTCTGTTCCCACCTTTGCGGGTTCTTGTGCCAAGTTCTCCCAAGCTTCCTGGGCGCCCCCATGCTGGGAAGCTGTGCTCCGTGCTCCGTCAGCAGTTCAGTCCACCCGATGCTGGAGCTGGAGGGCACGTGGGCTTCCCAGCCGCCGGCTTGGACCCCCACCTCTGCCTGTTCCCGGCCTTCCAGAGTACCGCCTGGGCTTCTCTGAGCTTCGGGGCCTCCCCTTCCACACCCTTGTCCTGGTGGCGCCTGTGCTTTCATCAACCCCAGGCCCCTTTCGCGCCTGCGTCCCGTCTCTGCTCTTTCCAGGCCCCTGAGTGTCCTGTGCTGCAGAGTCTGCACCGGGAGGGTCAGGCTCTGCGCTGGGCATCAGCATCCCCGTGGGTCCATGTGCCGGCGGGTGTCACACCTGCCCCCCACCTCCCCACCAGGGCATCGGGTGAGCGACCGCTCCCTCCCCTCTCAGGTGAGATAGAAAAGCGAGACTCGCAGCCCCTTCTGGACATCCTGGAGGTGGTAGGAGGCTGGCCAGTGGCCATGGACAAGTGGAGCGAGAGCATAGTAGGTAAGGCAGGGCCTGGTGGCAGCCTCGCATGGGCGGGTGGCCCTGGGCCTGGGGCTCCTTGGAACAGAGACCTTCCAGGCCCGAGCCGGAGAGTTTGCAGCAGCTGCTGGCGGGCTCCCAGCAGCTGGGCCCCTCCACTCTGCAGAGGGGCATCCCTTCCAGAGCCCTAGGGAAGGACCCGGGCTCCGGCTCTCAGCGTAGGCCCTGCTCCCTGTTCTCGGGGGGTGGGGGGCGCACAGCGCTGCTCTCAGGGCCCTGTTGATCCCTGTGGACTCTGTGGGGATAGTTCTGGGATCCCCTGTCGGACGAGGGGCTGGGCTAGGACCCCAGGTCCTGGCAGGTCTCCAGCATGGGGTGCTGGCCCCCAGGCCCCCGGTGGGAGCTGGAGCAGCAGCTGGCTGTGATGAACGCACAGTTCAACCGGCGGGTCCTCATCGACCTCTTCGTCTGGAACGACAACCAGAACTCCAGCCAGCACATCATCTACGTACGAGCTGCACTGGGGGGCCGGGTAGGCCGGGTCTGTCCCCTGGGCCTGGCTGGGGGCTCCCGCAGGGCAGCGGGGAGACAGCTGTTACCACAGGAGGCGGGTGGCCCGCATATGCTCCCAGGGCCCTGCTATCATCCACACCTGCAGTTCAGGGGACCTGTGCCGATGGTCTGGGTTTCTGCTGGGCCTTCCGGCACCTGTGTCCTGACCAGAGGGGCGGCCCAGGTGCCGAGCTGGTCCTCGGGACGGTCCTTCCAGGCCTTTGGCACCAGCACAGAAAGCCCGACCTCAAAGAGCCACCACTGGCCACAGATAGGCCACAGAGGACCCCGCGTGGAATACACAGGAGGGGGTAGGGGAGGGGGGCTGTCCAAGGCCCTGTGGGTGGCCCGCACCCCCTGGCCACCCCTCAGCCCACCTGCAGTCCAGCCCCAGAGCAGGGGTCGGGGCCCAGTACCTGCACACGCTCCAGATGGAGCGCCCGTTCCCGCCAGGCACAGCATGGTGGAGGGGAGAGGGCTGGGCCCACCTCGGCAAGGCTAGGGGTGTCCCGGCTCCCTGCCCAGGTTCCCATGCTCTGTCCCCAGATAGACCAGCCAACCTTGGGCATGCCGTCCCGAGAGCACTACTTCAATGAGGGCAGAGACCAGAAGGTGAGTCAGGGGCAGCCCGACGCTGGACCTGCCCCCCCGGTGCTTTCCCGCCGGCCCCTTCCACTCTGGGTGCCCTCTGCCCGTCACTCCAGGGCCCACCTGTGGCCAGCTCTCTGTGTGTCCCCTTGACACTAACCCCACAGCTAGCCTTTGTGGGCACTTGTGTGGCTCAAGCCCGGTGCTGAGGGCTGGACACGCAGGCGTGGGCCCCTTCCTTTGTCACCATCGTAGGGGTGTCCCTGAACCCCCAGAGGCAGGCTCGGGAATCCGCTCAGCCCTGCAGCCCTGAGGGGCACACCCTGCCATCCTCATCTCGCCAGGGCAGGACTGCGGTCCACACCACCGGCTCACTGCACATGGCCTGTAGAGATCTGAATGCAGGCCACCTGGGCCCTGCCTGCTCCCTGAGCCACCCTCCTCCTGCACCCAGGAGAAGAGAGATGGGGAACCAAACAGCAGCAAGGCACGCGGGACAGGGACAGGGGTTGTGGAAGGGGGAGTCGGGGGGGAAGGCCAGGGAGCAGACTGAAAGACAGGAGGTGACATATCCCACGGCCTGGAAGCAGTGTGGTGGGCCTCGTGGAGGAGGTGGGCTGTGAGCTAGGCCAGGAGGGTCCAGCCAAGAGAAAAGACAAGTGTGGCCAAAAGAAGGAACCGTGAAGTGGGCAGTGGGGCTGGGAGAACAGCCCAAGGAACCCAACTCAGAGCAGCAGGAACTGGGGCCCCTGGAAGGGCTCACGACTTGCAGCCATGGATCAGACCCAGAAGCTGCTGGCCAAGACCGGCCTGGCGGCATCAGCCCAGCCTGATGCCAAGTAACTGGGAAGACGTGGCCTCTGTGGTCCCTGCTTGCAAAAGAGGAAACCACCCCCCAAGACAGGCCCCAAGAAGGCGGGTCCGGGAGGGACACACAGCCTCAGGACCCAGCTCCTGACGCCCAGCCTAGGCAAGCCCGGCTAGGGCAGCCCGCCTGAACCCTGGCGCCCGATGGCTCTGGGCCTTTACTAGCACCTACTGTGTGCCTCGCACTTTATAGGCAGCCGTGCAGTCCGCTTGAATAGGTCTCTGGTCCTGCGCGAGCTGCTCAGGCACGGGGTCGCACAGAGAAGGGATGCAGCAGGGAGCCCGGCACTGAGCGTCTGGCTGTGGGTCAGAGAGCAGCCCATCCAGCAGGTCTGGGGAGCAGGCGCCGTCCACCCACGGGGCTCACGGCCTCCCACCCGCCGGCTTGCCAGCAGCATGAGTCCCAGCACCAAGGGCCCCTGGTCTGGGAGGCGTGGGCCGTCTGGAACCCCCAAGCCGATGGGCATCCCGAGGGCTGCTTTGTGGCATATGCCCACCCCACCCCCACAGAGAGCTCCATGGGGGCCAAGGTGGCCGAGGTCGCCAGACTGTGTCCTGCACCCTTTGGCTCAGGTACGGGAAGCCTACCTGCAGTTCATAGTGTAGGTGGCCACGATGCTTCGGGTGGACATGAACCTCCCCCAGAACAGCGACCTGGTGCGGGAGGACATGGCCCAGGTGCTAGAGCTGGAGACGCAGCTGGCCAACATGAGGCCGCGGACCGGGGTCGGATGGGGTTGGGGGGATCAGGCCACCTGCCCTGCTGCAGGCCACGGCCACCTGGGAGGAGCGGCACGACGTCACCGCCCTGTACCACAGGATGGACCTGGAGCAGCTCCAGAACAAGTTCGGTCTGAAGGTGAGCCCCAGCCGTACCCGCCCCGCCTCTCTCCCCTAAGCCTCAAATATGCCCACCCCAAGCAGGGCCCACGGGACCGGTCACCCAAACAGGGACACATCCACACGAGGACGGCAGGTGTCAGTTGGCTGCCTGGGGATGCGGGGCCACCCGCCTGTGAGGTGCCTGCTGCGACGTCCCAGGTCTTCTGAGTGGGAGAGTGGCCTGCGAGGGGCTGCTGACTCACCTGCCTGAGTCGGGCAGGCCCCCCGCCTGGGGCTTCCTATCCCCAGGCCCGGCTCGGGGCCCCAGCACAGCTCTGCCCCTGACAGAGGGCCCCACGGCCGGACCCTCGGACCCTCCCCTCCCACTGGCCAGGCCTTAGGCTCAGGGGCCTGGGCTGGGGAGGGGCAGCCCAGTCCGGGAAGGGGGAGCTCCGCCCTGCGCCCCCCAAGGCCCTGCACTCACTTAGCCTGTCCTGAGCAGTCAGAGGGGCCTCCTCCTGTGGAAGGAGGGTCCAGACGTGGCTCTAGCCACCGCCAGCTGACTGCAGCGACCAAGGCCCAGGTCAGAGGGAGAAGGGTGCAGCTGGGGACAGAGCCCGCCGTCAGAGGCAGGGCCTGAATCTCCTTCCTGTGACCAGAACACTTAAGTGTCTGGAGCCACAGAACAAGATGGGAGAACTCGGGGGACCCTGCCCGGGGGTCCTGCACCTGGTGCTCCAGGAGGCCCCGTCGTCCCCGTGCTTCCTTCCCAGCTCCCAGCGCTGGCCTGCTGCGACACCACCCCGCACCGCCCGCCAGCTCACTCCCTCCCAGGCGGGCACTTTGAGGGGCCAGCCATGCTCTGGCACCGACTCCATCCATGAACGAAGCAGGCAGCCCCCGCCCAGGGCTTGGGTGGGGGAAAAAGAGATGTGGCCTGCAGAGTGTGCCAGAGGGCAGGCAAGGGGGGCACAGAGGACCAGCGAGTGCCAAGGTCCTGAGGCCGGGGCTGCAGGGTGGCTGGGGGCGAGCTGAGGCCGGGGAGGGAGGGTGGACCGTGTCGGGCCTCCGGGGCCATTTTGAAGGCACCGGCTTTGATGGGACAGGACTTGACTCATAGCGAAGAGAACCTGGCTGCTGAGGACACAGGGGAGGGACTGAGGGCCAGAAGCAGGGAGACGGTCAGGAGGCCGCAGCACTGCCCAGGCGGGACCAGGCGGCCTGGGACAGCGGCGGCGGGAGTGCCGAGAGGCGTGGCTCGTGGGTTCACTTGGAAGGGAGAACCAGCAGGACTTGCAAATGGACCAAACGTGGGAAGTGAGAGGAAGGGGGGGCACAGATGGCCAGAAGGTGCCGTGGAGACGCCCCGGAGCAGGGGTGGCCACGGGCAGGAACCCAGGGCTGGGGGTGTCTGGACTATAGTGCGTTTATAGAGCTTAGAATTGCCACACGTGAGCACATCCACACAGCCCCCTCCCTGCCCTCCTCCCCAAAGCAGCCGCCACCCGGCTTTCACCACACGCGTGCAGCGGGCTGCGTTCTTCTAGGTTCTGTAGGTGAGGCTACTTCTCACCGTCATTACACCTCGTGTCGCTGGGGCAGCAACGGCCTCTCAGCCATCCGCATCGCTGTACAATCGATCCTAAGAACACACAGCAGTTTGTGCTCCTGTTCTACTCTTGCTGGGCCTCTGGCTCAGTTCCAGTTCTGGACTTTTCTGAGCGATGTCGCTACGCTCATTCTCGTGCATGTCTTTTGGCGCACACATGCGAGCGTTTCTGCCAGGTGTCCACCTAGGGATGAAGTGGCCAGGTCTTAGGACGCAGCTCATTCGAAAGTCATCATACAGATTTACACTCCCCAACAGGAGGGTGTGAAACACCCCCTCCAATGCTTGGCGGTGCTCATTCCTTCCGTCTTAGCCCATCTATGGGTGTGTTGCAGATGAATGTGTTGCGGAATTTCATCTGGGTTGGATTTGACTTTCCCTGAGCACTACTTCACACTGACTGGCCAACAGTGGCCCCCTTTTGTGAAGTGTCTGCTCAGGTCTCTTGCCCCTCTGTACTACTGGGATATCTGCCTTCTTCTCACTGACTTTTAGTTCTTTGAATACATTGGATGTGACCCCTTGGTCAGTTTCTGTGTAGTAAATGTCCTTTCCAGTGGGCAGCCTGCTGTTTTACTTTCATACTGGTTCTTTTTTTTAAAGGAGGGCTTAAAATAGTCCAATTTATCAGAGACGGATGGATCCTGTCTCTATGGCTGTTCATTGTGTTCTGCTTAAGAAATCTTTGCCTGCGAGGTTGTTTAGGTCGACAGTCTGCCTTGAGTTGATTTTTTAGGTACAGTGAGAAGAAGGAATTGTTTCCTGTGCTCCTTGTGGCTGTCCAGATGATCTAGCGCCATTTATTGAAAAGACGCCCCCATTAGCCATTGCGCTGTATGCCAACTTGATTAAAGACCGAGTGTCCTTCTGTGCACTTGTGCCTGTGTGCACGTCTGGGTCTGTGCCTTTGTACCTGTGTGTGTATCTCTGAACTCTCGTCTGTTCCTTTGGTCTCTCTGTCAATTCACGTGCCGGAACCTACTGCCTCCATTGCTATAGCTTTGTGGTACGTTTTGATGTCCACCAACTCTGTTCTTCAAATCGTTTATTCTTGATCTTTTGCATTTTCTTACAAGACTCAGTCAGCCAGTCAATTACTCACACACACACACACACACACAAAATGCTGCTGAGATTTTGACAGGGATTGCTTGAAATCTAAGCATCAATTTGGGGAAGATCCACATCTTTCCAAGGATGAGTCTTCTGATCCATGAAACTTCCAGATAATTACTTCCATATATTTATGTTTTCTTTCATTTCTCTCAATAAGTTTTATAGTTTTCTACTTCAAGGCCTTACATATCTTTCATTACATTTGTTCCTAGGTGCTTGGTTTTTTAATATTATCGTAAATGGTATCCTTTTGCAATTTCTCTGATTGTTTGTTGCTAGTATACAGCAATACTTTGTATACAGCAATTTTACTCAAAGCATGTAGTAGTTCTAATAGTTTATCCTTTAATATTTTATAGACCCAGAATCATGTCCTTTGTAAAAAATAAGTTTTATTTCTCCCCTTTTCAATCCTGATTGATTTTATTTTTTTCTTGTCTTATTGAACTGGCTAGGACTTTCAGCACAATGCTGAAGTCATGACAGTAGATATCTTGTTTCCCCCCGATCTCAGAAGAAACGCTTGCAACATTTTGCAAGCTTTCATTTAATTTTGTTTGCTGTAGAGTGGGGTTTTGTTCGTTGCCACTGCTGCCGTTGTACAGATCCTTTTATTAGATTACAGAACTTCTATTTTGCTGAGCCTTTTTCATGAATAGTCAATTTTATTTTTTTTTTTTTTTTTTTTTTTTTCAATTTTTTTTTTTTTTTATTTTTTTGCTTTATAACAAATTTAATCAGTTATACATATACATATGTTTCCATATCCCCTCCCTTTTGCGTCTCCCTCCCACCCTCCCTATCCCACCCCTCCAGGCGGTCACAAAGTACCGAGCTGATCTCCCTGTGCTATGCGGCTGCTTCCCACTAGCTATCTACCTCACGTTTGGTAGTGTATATATGTCCATGCCGCTCTTTCACTTTGTCACAGCTTACCCTTCCCCCTCCCCATATCCTCAAGTCCATTCTCTAGTAGGTCTGTGTCTTTATTCCTGTCTTACCCCTATGTTCTTCATGACATTTTTTTTTTCTTAAATTCCATATATATGTGTTAGCATACAGTATTTGTCTTTCTCTTTCTGACTTACTTCACTCTGTATGACAGACTCTAGGTCTATCCACCTCATTACAAATAGCTCAATTTCATTTCTTTTTATGGCTGAGTAATATTCCATTGTATATATGTGCCACATCTTCTTTATCCATTCATCCGATGATGGACACTTAGGTTGTTTCCATCTCCGGGCTATTGTAAATAGGGCTGCTATGAACATTTTGGTACATGTCTCTTTTTGAATTATGGTTTTCTCAGGGTATATGCCCAGTAGTGGGATTGCTGGGTCATATGGTAGTTCTATTTGTAGTTTTTTAAGGAACCTCCATACCGTTCTCCATAGCGGCTGTACCAATTCACATTCCCACCAGCAGTGCAAGAGTGTTCCCTTTTTTCCACACCCTCTCCAGCATTTATTGTTTCTAGATTTTTTGATGATGGCCATTCTGACTGGTGTGAGATGATATCTCATTGTAGTTTTGATTTGCATTTCTCTAATGAGTAAAGATGTTGAGCATCCTTTCATGTGTTTGTTGGCAGTCTGTATATCTTCTGTGGAGAAATGTCTATTTAGGTCTTCTGCCCATTTTTGGATTGGGTTGTTTGTTTTTTTGTTATTGAGCTGCATGAGCTGCTTATAAATTTTGGAGATTAATCCTTTGTCAGTTGCTTCATTTGCAAATATTTTCTCCCATTCTGAGGGTTGTCTTTTGGTCTTGTTTATGGTTTCCTTTGCTGTGCAAAAGCTTTTAAGTTTCATTAGGTCCCATGTGTTTATTTTTGTCTTTATTTCCATTTCTCTAGGAGGTGGGTCAAAAAGGATCTTGCTGTGATTTATGTCATAGAGTGTTCTGCCTATGTTTTCCTCTAAGAGTTTGATAGTGTCTGGCCTTACATTTAGGTCTTTAATCCATTTTGAGCTTATTTTTGTGTATGGTGTTAGGGAGTGATCTAATCTCATACTTTTACATGTCCCTATCCAGTTTTCCCAGCACCACTTATTGAAGAGACTGTCCTTTCTCCACTGTACATTCCTGCCTCCTTTATCAAAGATAAGGTGACCATATGTCCGTGGGTTTAACTCTGGGCTTTCTATCCTGTTCCATTGATCTATCTTTCTGTTTTTGTGCCAGTACCATACTGTCTTGATTACTGTAGCTTTGTAGTATAGTCTGAAGTCAGGGAGCCTGATTCCTCCAGCTCCATTTTTCGTTCTCAAGATTGCTTTGGCTATTCGGGGTCTTTTGTGTTTCCATACAAATTGTGAAATTTTTTGTTCTAGTTCTGTGAAAAATGCCAGTGGTAGTTTGATAGGGATTGCATTGAACCTGTAGATTGCTTTGGGTAGTAGAGTCATTTTCACAATGTTGATTCTTCCAATCCAAGAACATGGTACATCTCTCCATCTATTTGTATCATCTTTAATTTCTTTCATCAGTGTCTTATAATTTTCTGCATACAGGTCTTTTGTCTCCTTAGGTAGGTTTATTCCTAGATATTTTATTCTTTTTGTTGCAATGGTAAATGGGAGTGTTTCCTTGATTTCACTTTCAGATTTTTCATCATCAGTATATAGGAATGCCAGAGATTTCTGTGCATTAATTTTGTATCCTGCAACTTTACCAAATTCATTGATCAACTCTAGTAGTTTTCTGGTAGCATCTTTAGGATTCTCTATGTATAGTATCATGTCATCTGCAAACAGTGACAGCTTTACTTCTTCTTTTCCAATTTGGATTCCTTTTATTTCCTTTTCTTCTCTGATTGCTGTGGCTAAAACTTCCAAAACTAGGTTGAATAAGAGTGGTGAGAGTGGGCAACCTTGTCTTGTTCCTGATCTTAGTGGAAATGGTTTCAGTTTTTCACCATTGAGGACGATGCTGGCTGTGGGTTTGTCATATATGGCCTTTATTATGTTGAGGAAAGTTCCCTCTATGCCTACTTTCTGCAGGGTTTTTATCATAAATGGGTGTTGAATTTTGTCGAAAGCTTTCTCTGCATCTATTGAGATGATCATATGGTTTTTCTCCTTCAATTTGTTAATATGGTGTATCACGTTGATTGATTTGCGTATATTGAAGAATCCTTGCATTCCTGGAATAAACCCCACTTGATCATGGTGTATGATCCTTTTAATGTGCTGTTGGATTCTGTTTGCTAGTATTTTGTTGAGGATTTTTGCATCTATGTTCATCAGTGATATTGGCCTGTAGTTTTCTTTCTTTGTGACATCCTTGCCTGGTTTTGGTATCAAGGTGATGGTGGCCTCGTAGAATGAGTTTGGGAGTGTTCCTCCCTCTGCTATATTTTGGAAGAGTTTCAGAAGGATAGGTGTTAGCTCTTCTCTAAATGCTTGATAGAATTCGCCTGTGAAGCCATCTGGTCCTGGGCTTTTGTTTGTTGGAAGATTTTTTATCACAGTTTCAATTTCAGTGCTTGTGATTGGTCTGTTCATATTTTCTATTTCTTCCTGATTCAGTCTCGGCAGGTTGTGCATTTCTAAGAATTTGTCCATTTCTTCCAGGTTGTCCATTTTATTGGCATAGAGTTGCTTATAGTAATCTCTCATGATCTTTTGTATTTCTGTAGTGTCAGTTGTTACTTCTCCTTTTTCATTTCTAATTCTATTGATTTGAGTCTTCTCCCTTTTTTTCTTGATGAGTCTGGCTAATGGTTTATCAATTTTGTTTATCTTCTCAAAGAACCAGCTTTTAGTTTTATTGATCTTTGCTATCGTTTCCTTCATTTCTTTTTCATTTATTTCTGATCTGATTTTTATGATTTCTTTCCTTCTGCTAACTTTGGGATGTTTTTGTTCTTCTTTCTCTAATTGCTTTAGGTGCAAGGTTAGGTTGTTTATTCGAGATGTTTCCTGTTTCTTAAGGTGGGATTGTATTGCTATAAACTTCCCTCTTAGAACTGCTTTTGCTGCATCCCATAGGTTTTGGGTCGTCGTGTCTCCATTGTCATTTGTTTCTAGGTATTTTTTAATTTCCTCTTTGATTTCTTCAGTGATCACTTCGTTATTAAGTAGTGTATTGTTTAGCCTCCATGTGTTTGTATTTTTTACAGCTCTTTTCCTGTAATTGATATCTAGTCTCATAGCATTGTGGTCGGAAAAGATACTTGATATAATTTCAATTTTCTTAAATTTACCAAGGCTTGATTTATGACCCAAGATATGATCTATCCTGGAGAATGTTCCATGAGCACTTGAGAAAAATGTGTATTCTGTTGTTTTTGGATGGAATGTCCTATAAATATCAATTAAGTCCATCTTGTTTAATGTATCATTTAAAGCTTGTGTTTCCTTATTTATTTTCATTTTGGATGATCTGTCCATTGGTGAAAGTGGGGTGTTAAAGTCCCCTACTATGATTGTGTTACTGTCGATTTCTCCTTTTATGGCTGTTAGTATTTGCCTTATGTATTGAGGTGCTCCTATGTTGGGTGCATAAATATTTACAATTGTTATATCTTCTTCTTGGATCGATCCCTTGATCATTATGTAGTGTCCTTCTTTGTCTCTTCTAGTAGTCCTTATTTTAAAGTCTATTTTGTCTGATATGAGAATTGCTACTCCAGCTTTCTTTTGGTTTCCATTTGCATGGAATATCTTTTTCCATCCCCTTACTTTCAGTCTGTATGTGTCTCTAGGTCTGAAGTGGGTCTCTTGTAGACAACATATAGATGGGTCTTGTTTTTGTATCCATTCAGCCACTCTGTGTCTTTTGGTGGGAGCATTTAGTCCATTTACATTTAAGGTAATTATCGATATGTATGTTCCTATTCCCATTTTCTTAATTGTTTTGGGTTCATTATTGTAGGTCTTTTACTTCTGTTGTGTTTCTTGCCTAGAGAAGTTCCTTTAGCATTTGTTGTAAAGCTGGTTTGGTGGTGCTGAACTCTCTCAGCTTTTGCTTGTCTGTAAACGTTTTAATTTCTCCATCAAATCTGAATGAGATCCTTGCTGGGTAGAGTAATCTTGGTTGCAGGTTTTTCTCCTTCATCACTTTAAGTATGTCCTGCCACTCCCTTCTGGCTTGTAGAGTTTCTGCTGAGAGATCAGCTGTTAACCTGATGGGGGTTCCCTTGTGTGTTATTTGTTGTTTTTGCCTTGCTGCTTTTAATATGATTTCTTTGTGTTTAATTTTTGACAGTTTGATTAATATGTGTCTTGGCGTATTTCTCCTTGGATTTATTCTGTATGGGACTCTCTGTGCCTCCTGGACTTGATTAACTATTTCTTTTCCCATATTAGGGAAGTTTTCAACTATAATCTCTTCAAATATTTTCTCAGTCCCTTTCTTTTTCTCTTCTTCTTCTGGAACCCCTATAATTCGAATGTTGGTGCGTTTAATGTTGTCCCAGAGGTCTCTAAGACTGTCCTCTGTTCTTTTCATTCTTTTTTCTTTATTTTGCTCTGCAGCAGTTATTTCCACTATTTTATCTTCCACCTCACTTATCCGTTCTTCTGCCTCAGTTATTCTGCTATTGATCCCATCTAGAGTATTTTTTATTTCATGTATTGTGTTTTTAATCGATGTTTGATTCATCTTTAGTTCTTCTAGGTCCTTGTTAACTGTTTCTTGCATTTTGTCTATTCTATTTCCAAGATTTTGGATCTGGGAAATAGAATCTTGGATCATCTTTACCATCATTATTCTGAATTCTTTTTCAGGTAGACTGCCTATTACCTCTTCATTTGTTAGGTCTGGTGGGTTTTTATCTTGCTCCTTCTCCTGCTGTGTGTTTTTCTGTCTTCTCATTTTGCTTATGTTACTGTGTTTGGGGTCTCCTTTTTGCAGGCTGCAGGTTCGTAGTTCCTGTTGTTTTTGGTGTCTGTCCCCAGTGGCTAAGGTTGGTTTAGTGGGTTGTGTAGGCTTCCTGGTGGAGGGGACTAGTGCCTGTGTTCTGGTGGATGAGGCTGGATCTTGTCTTTCTGGTGGGCCGGTCCACGTCTGGTGGTGTGTTTTGGGGTGTCTGTGGACTTTTTATGATTTTAGGCCACCTCTCTGCTAATGGGTGGCGTTGTGTTCCTGTCTTGCTAGTTGTTTGGCTCAGGGTGTCCAGCACTGTAGCCTGCTGGTCGTTGAGTGAAGCTGGGTGCTGGTGTTGAGATGGAGATCTCTGGAAGATTTTCGCCGTTTGATATTATGTGGAGCTGGGAGGTCTCTTGTGGACCAGTGTCCTGAAGTTGGCTCTCCCACCTCAGAGGCACAGCACTGACTCCGGGCTCCTCAATTTGGGATGATGTGTTGTCTATTCATGTATTCCGCAGATGCAGGGTACATCAAGTTGATTGTGGAGCTTTAATCCGCTGCTTCTGAGGCTGCTGGGAGAGGTTTCCCTTTCTCTTCTTTGTTCTCACAGCTCCTGGGTCTCAGCTTTGGATTTGGCCCCGCCTCTGCGTGTAGGTCGCCGGAGGGCGTCTGTTCTTCGCTCAGATAGGACAGGGTTAAAGGAGCAGCCTCTTCGGGGACTCTGGCTCACTCAGGCCGGGCGGGAGGGAGGGGCACGGAGTGCGGGGCAAGCCTGCAGCGGCAGAGGTCGGCGTGACGTTGCACCAGCCCGAGGCGCGCCGTGCGTTCTCCCAGGGAAGCCGCCCCTGGATCCCGGGACCCCGGCAGTGGCGGGCTGCACAGGCTCCCGGAAGGGCGGTGTGGGCAGTGACCTGCGCTCGCACACAGGCTTCTTGGCGGCGGCAGCAGCAGCCCCAGCGTCCCACGCCTGTCACTGGGCTCCGCGCTTTCAGTCGCGACTCGCGCCCGTCCGTGGAGCCCCTTTAAGCAGCGCTCTTAATCCCCTCTCCTAGCGCACCAGGAAACCAAGAAGGGAGAAAAAGTCTCTTGCCTCTTCGGCAGCTCCAGAGTTTTCCCGGACTCCCTCCCGGCTAGCTGTGGCACATTAGCCCCCTTCAGGCTGAGTTCTCGCCGCCAGCCCCAGTCCTCTCCCTGTGCTCTGACCGAAGCCCGAGCCTCAGCTTCCAGCGCTGCGCGCCCCGGCGGGCGAGCAGACAAGCCTTTCGGGCTGGTGAGTGCCGCTCGGCACCGATCCTCTGTGTGCGGATCTCTCCGCTTTGCCCTACCCAGGTATGTGGGGAGTTTCTTGCCTTTTGGGAGGTCTGGGGTCTTCTGCCAGCGTTCAGTAGGTGTTCTGTAGGAGTTGTTCCACGTGTAGCTGTATTTCTGGTGTATCCGTGGGGAGGAAGGTGATCTCCGCGTCTTACTCTTCCGCCATCTTACCCGGAAGTCCATGAATAGTCAATTTTAATATGCCTTATCTGCATCTATTGAAATCACCATGTGATCTTCCTTCTGTATTCAGTCACCATAGTGAATTATATTGATTTGATTTTCAAATGTTACACCACACTTGTATTCCTTGAGTAAATCTAATTTGGCTGTGTTGCATTATCCATTTTATATAGGTATGGATGAATTCCAATTGCTAATATTTTGCTTAGAATTTTTGTATCAATTATCATAAATGAGACTGGCCTATTGTTTTCTTTTCTTTTAATGTCCTTATTTTGGTATTAAGGTTATTTTTGGCCTCATAAATCAAGCTGAAAGAGTTTTCTCTTTTTTCCTTCTCTGAAAAGTTTAAGATTGGCAGTATGTCTTCCTTAAATGTCAGATAGTATCCACTGGAAAAGCCAGATGAGTCTGGAAATTTCTATGCGGAAATATTTTAAATTAAATAATCCAGTTTTTTACATACAAAACTATTTATATTTTCTATCTCTTCTTTCATTTTTTCTAAGTTGTGTTTTTCCAGGAATTCTTCCATTACACTTGAATTTTCCAATATATTGCCATAATCTCTCTTCACTGTTTGTAGGCTCTGTAGTAGTGTCATCCACCTTTTTCCTGATTCTGATTACCTGCACCTTCTTATTTTTTGAATATTCTTTAGAGGGGGCTGGGTTTCTTGGATGCCCAAGAACTGTGTCTACCTCTCCACCTCTCCCTCTTTCTCCTCACTCCCTCCTTCTCCAGGGATTTAACTGGACTCTCTTCATACAATCTGTGCTATCCTCTGTCAAAATCGAGCTGCTGCCAGATGAGGAAGTGGTGGTCCATGGCATCCCCTACCTCCAGAATCTTGAAGACATCATCGATGTCTACTCATCCAGGTGAGGCTCAAGGAAGGTCCCAAGAGGTGTCAGCATCTTTCCCCTGCTCTCTCCTCATCCCCAACAGCTCCTCCTCTCAGGAAAGGACCCCGTAAAGCATTACTCTGAGGTGCGAGGGACATGACGGGGTCAAATGTTTGTGGCCAGTGGAACCTTACATTAGAGATGCGAACCCCTCCTTGAGTCATCCAGGGGCAGGCAGGATGTATCTGTGGGTCATCTTGGAGATTTTCTCCACCACCCTGAAGCCTCTGTTTGGTGTGGAGCCTGCTGTCCAAGGGCCCATAAACCACACCCTCTCCCTGGGCAAACAGCGCGCACCTGTTCTATCCGTTGCCCTCTGCCTCCTGCCCCAGGACCATGCAGAACTACCTGGTCTGGCGCCTGGTGCTGGACCGCATCAGCAGCCTGAGCCAGAGATTCAAGGATGCACGCGCAAACTACCGCAAGGTGAGCGATGCCCTGCCCCTGCACCGAGCCTGGCCTTGATAACACTGACCACCTGCTGTGGGCCAAGCACCAAGGTCCACCCTGGGATCAGAGCTGTGATCCAGGCTCATGAGACACACCCTCTTGGGGCAGCCTAACAATAAGCCATCGACAAAGTATAATCTGCTCTTTCAAGACCAGCAAGTAGGATGTGAGGGGAGGGGGTGAGGGCAGGGAAAGTGACCATGGAGACCTCAAGGCATGAATGACCCAGGCCAGACTCCCAGGAGCAGAAACAGCTAGTGCAGAGGGCCTGGGGCAGGGACCCCGGGGTCACATGGGGGAAGGAAGGAGACGAGGTCGGGGAGGAGGGGGAGGCAACCATGGGCCAGAGCAGCATGCAGATCCCACGTGCACTGAGAGCCACTGGGGTGTTTAGAGTGGGAACCACAGGCCGATGTCCCGCCTGGCGTGGTCATTCTGGCTGCTGCGGGGGCACAGGCCAAGTGAAGGCAGGTGCCATCATCGGCGGGGGGGCGGGGGGATGTGGACCAGGGCATCGGCACTAGATGGAGGCGCTGACAACAGGCAGTTGAGGTTGGATGAGGGGATGAGGAACCGGGGAGTCGGGGGCCTCTGAGGTTCTTTGCCAGGGACATGGGGCAGGCAGAGGTCTGGCCCCGATCGGGGAGATGGGAGCAGAACAGCTTGTGGCAATCAGACCTCCTGCTTTGCCGTCTTGGGCTGAGGACACTATGAGACAAGCGTGGAGAAGGGAGCTGAATCCCAGAGCTCAGAGGACAGAGAATGAGTCACACTGACTTCCTAAGAGGCAGGAAACCCCATAGCCCCGGAACGTGTGGCCAGATGCTGGGCAGAGCTCCAAGGTGGCCAAGATTTGGGGCCAGAAATCTGACGGGGGACACATTTCCATCTTGTGCCCCGTGTCCCCAGGGACAGATGGGCAGACATTCTCATCGTCATTTTGGAGACGGGAAAACCAGGGCCCAGACAGCTGGTGGCTCATGGCTGAGCTAGACAAGGCCCCCAAGGTCAACGCCAGCCTGTGCTTTGGGGTAGGGCTGGAGTCCTTGAGAGTAGAGTCGGCCAGACAGCCAGGCCAGGGTGGCAGGGACAGGGGACAAGGAGGAACTCAGGGCCAGGCAGGGCACCCGCACCCCGGGGTCGGCCTGGGCCGGGAGCCCAGCCCTCCAAACTGCACACTCGGTCCTCCCACACCAGGGGCGGTGTTCAAAGGGAGTGTCTGAGTTCACCAATGTCCCCCACTGGCCCCTGGGCACGCTGGGGCCAAGGCCAGGGAAGCAGACGTTGGCAAACGTGGTGAAATGAAACGTGCCAGGCGCTGTACAGCACGACGGTGGAGGAGGTGCGCTGGCGGGAGTGCGTCAGCTACGTCAACAGCAACATGGAGAGCGCTGTGGGCTCACTCTACATCAAGGAGGCCTTCCCCGGGGACAGCAAAAATGTGGTGCGTGCCCGGCGACCCCGCCCTGGGCCAGGGGACACCAGCCCGTGGCACCTCTCACCCCAGCAGCGCCTGTGTGCTCAGCGGTACCGGGGAGCACGTGTTTGCCCGGTGCCCCATCACACAGCGGGATGCGGGGGAGCCTTGCCCGCCCCAGGCCTCTAGCCCCCAACAGCTATTGGCCCCAACCCCCAGCCCTGCGGGCCTGCCTGGGAAGGGGACAAGCTGTACGAGGTGTGAGTCCAGGGCCTGGCAGGCCCTAGGCCCACCCAGGACAAAGTGCTGCCGTGGGGACCCTGTCCCAGGGGGTCAGATCCCGCCCCCCAACCCCCCACCACGTTCGAAGCGGCCCCCTGCAGAGACCCCATTGCTGATCAGCCAGGCACCAGGGTCATGCGTTCCCCCCAGGTCGGAGAGCTCGTCGACAAGCTGCGGGCAGTGTTCGTGGAGACCCTGGACGAGCTGAGCTGGATGGATGAGCCATCCAAGGAGAAGGCCCAGGAGAAGGTGGGCAGGAGGCTGGGAGAGGGTGGCCCCAGCACGAGGGGCACAGGGTAATCATCGCCACCCCTTCCTCAGAGATGAGGACAGTGAGCCTGGTGGGTGGGGGGCTCGCTCAGGGAGGGGCTGTGGGCAGAGGCGAGGCCCCCCAGCAATGGGTGGGGGCGGCCACGGCCACAGGGAGCAGGACCCCCTCTGGGCTAGTGTGACAGACAGCGGCCAAGCAGCTCTGCCCGGCCCGACCCCAGACCCCTGGCTGGCGGCCGGGTGCGAAGGTCGGTCTCTGGTCGAGCCCTTCCACGTTCTGTCCCCATTAGCCTCCCCACAGCCTGCAAGGAGGGCGAGTCTCTAAGCCCCTTACCCACAAGGTGGGGGCAAAGCCAGGATGCCCACAGTGGGGCGGGCAGGGACCGGCCCCCATCTCCTCCCTAGGCCATGAGCATCCGGGAGCGGACTGGGTATCCCGACTACATCCTGGAGGAGGGGAACAAACTCCTGGACGAGGAGTATACCAATGTGCGTGCCACCCAGACAGCCCCACCTGTCCCCTGGCCCCAACCCAACCCGCCCCTGAGCCAGCCCCCAAGGACCTTGGGCCCTCAACTACCGGGGGTGGATTCCGTCCATGACGCAGCCACCTGGCCACATGCTGGGGCTCTAGCATCACCTTCCAGGTGGGGAAACCATGGCTGGGAGGGACTTGGATCTTGCCCAGTAAATGCACAGAGCCAGGGTTGGCCCCTAGTCCACCTGCATCCAGAGCCTGTGGGCCACATTTGGGACTGCCTGGCGAGTCCTGAGGCCAGTCCCCATCCGCCCGTGACCTCCCTGACCCCCGGGCCCCTCGAGGACCCCGCACGCACGCCCACCCGTCTCCTGTAGCTGGACTTCTCGGAGCACCTGTACTTTGAGAACGGACTGCAGAATCTCAAGGCTGGCGCCCAGCGGAGCCTCAAGAAGCTTCGGGAGAAGGTGGACCAAAACCTGTGAGTGGGGATGGCATGGGGGAGGGGGAGAAATGGGCCAGCGGGGGAGGGCGGTGGGTCTGACTCAGAGCCCCCCTGCACCCGCCCTCTGCTTGTGGGGTCCCAGGGAGAAGCCAGGGCTTTGGACTGGCCTAGACCCTGCCCTGGCCGTTGGCCGTGCTGGCCTCGTGGCATAACCACTGTGCACGGGTCAGGGTGGGCTCTGGTCAGCCAAGTAGGGGGACCTGGAGGGCAGGCCCAGAAGACCTGGGCTCGGAATGACCCACTTGTCTATCACAGCTGGATCATCGGGGCCACCAGGGTGAATGCGTTCTACTCCCCAAACCGAAAGCAGATTGGTGTGTCCACCCCGCCCCCCATGAGCCCTGCCCTCTTGCCTTCAGAGCCTAGGTTTTCTGCTCTGTAAAATGGGGCAGTGGATCATAACCTTTACCTCCCCGGCTGTGAGGTTAAATGACAGGATGCCTAGGTGTGCCCACCCCGAGCCTGGCACACAGGTGTGCTCACCCACAGCTCATTCCGTCCCCCACCGCCTCCTCACCACAGTGTTTCCTGCCAGGATCCTCCAGCCCCTTTTCTTCAGCAAGGAGCAGCCACAGGCCTTGAACTTTGGGGGCATCGGGATGGTGATTGGGCACGAGATCACCCATGGCTTTGATGACAACGGTACGGGGCTGCCTGGAGGTCAGAGCTGCACCTCCAGTCACAAACACACCCCTCCTGCGGCTGCGCGGGGGCCCCCTGCCTGGTTCCTGCCTGGTTCCAGGGACCTCCAGCTGCCACCCAGCGAGGCTGGCTTTCCCACAGGGCTAGACCACCGAAACCTTCTGAGGGCAGCCCCATGTCCCCAGGGTCCAGTGCTGCCCTCCCCTGGGGTTTAGAGAGTGTGGACGCCACAGCAAGGGTCCTTAGTCCACAGTGCCTCTGGGGTCCTGTGACCCAAGACCCCAGGCCCTGACCTTGGGGATGGCATGGACACCACTGAAGCCTCCCGCCCCCCAGGGCCTGAGCAGCCCCGTGACAGGGGGCCCATTCTCTGCTCACATGAGCTCTAGACACTGGCGTTCCCGAGAGGACGTGGGGGAGAGGCTGGCGCTGCGCAGGCCGGGCCTCGTGGGCAGCCCCCCGCCCCCGTCCAGGCCAGAACTTCGACAAGAATGGGAACATGATGGACTGGTGGAGTGACTTCTCGGCCCAGCACTTCCGCAAGCAGTCGGAGTGCATGGTCTACCAGTATGGCAACTACTCCTGGGACCTGGCCGACGACCAGAATGTGAGTGGCCACCGCCCGGACACACCACAGCCCTGGCCTGGGGGAGGGCGGAGGGGGGGAGCCCGGGCGCCCCCGCCATCCTGTCTCCCGCCTGCAGGTGAATGGCTTCAGTACCCTCGGGGAAAACATCGCAGACAATGGAGGGGTGCGGCAGGCCTACAAGGTGCGGCCAAGCAGGGCCCCTGAGGAGGCGGGGCGGGGAGTGACCAGGTCCAGGCAGGGACGGCCCTTCAGCGCGGCAGGGACTGACCCCCTCCCAAGCCCAGGCAGATCCTGGGACCCTTCTCCATCTGACGGGGAGGCGGCAGAGCCCTGGGGGAGCCTGCTGGCCACAGGCGGGCAGGCCCACACTTTACCCCAACCTTAGCTGAGGCCTCCGCGCTCTGGGGAGACCACTGTCCACTGCCAAGTAAGGCAGTGACAGTCACTGAACGCCCGCCAGCCTCAGCGACACCCCTGCACCAGCAGCCTTGGGCACTGGGTGTCAGGTGCTCATTCATGTGGCAGGCAGCCCGGGCAGTGGGCTCCCACCGAGCCCGAGGTCGGTGCTCAGATGGTCCCTGGGGTTCTCAGAGGCCCCACGCTGCAGGGGCAGGACCCCCACCGGAGGAGGCCCGGAAGCCAGACCTCCCTTCCGCCCTGATCCAAGGACCCCGGAGTCCTGGCCAGCCCGGTGCTGCCCCCAGGAGGGCAGGCCCTGGCCCAGCACCCGCTTGGTGCCTGCAGGCTTACCTAAAGTGGGTGGCGGAAGGCGGCAAGGACCAGCAGCTGCCAGGACTGGAGCTGACCCACACGCAGCTGTTCTTCATCAGCTACGCACAGGTCGGAGTCCGCCCCCTGCCTCACTGGCTGGAAACCGGCCCCCCACTTGCATCCTTGGCGAGCCCCCACTAACGCATGCCTCCAGGGACACCCTGGAGGGAAATCCAGGCAGAACCAGAACTAGTGGGCCAGGAAGGCTTCCTGGAGGGAAAGGATGGTGGCGGCGTTGGAGCTGGGGAAGATTCAGATGTAGCTGTGGAGGGAGAGGGGTGACCCGCTGGCTTCCCTCCTCCCACCCAAGAAGGAGCAGCGGGGGACCTGGCGGGACCCCTTTGTGCCCAGAGAGGAACCAGGCCGCACTCCCTCCGTGCCACAGCCCTAGGGGCGCCCGCCTCCCCAGGCCCGCGGCGCCCCCGCCAGGTCCTCTGGTCCTCCGTGCCCCTGCACCCCATCCCCCCGCCCCTCCTCCAAGTCCCGCAGCCACGCCCCTCGTGCGCCCACAGGTGTGGTGCGCGTCCTACCGGCCCGAGTTCGCCATCCAGTCCATCAAGACTGACGTCCACAGCCCCCTGAAGTACAGGCAAGTGGCCCCCGTGGCCCCGCGCCCGGGCCGGCACCGTCTCAGGCCCCTCCGGCACCGTCTCAGGCCCCTCCGTCCACCCGCAGGGTGCTGGGCTCGCTGCAGAATCTGGCCGCCTTTGCGGACGCATTCCACTGCGCGCGGGGCTCCCCCACGCACCCGAAGGTGCGATGCCGCGTCTGGTAGCCAAGGCCGAGCCGCGCTGCGCAGCCCACGCCCACCCGCCGACCCGAGGTGTCCGGTCCGCGCGGAGACGGTGCTGCTAGCGGGGACCCGCTCCTGGCGGCCGACCCACCCACGCCGCCCCCAGCCTCCGCGCCCGGCCTGGAGTGCGACCCGGCCCTGAGCCTCCTCCACGCCCGCCCGCGAGAATCTACACCGCCCACCGCAGCCCTGTAGACACGGTTATCGGTCTTCTGGCCGCTCTCCAAAGCGCGTCCTCCTCAGATGTCCACGAGCTTCAGACTTGAGCTAAGTAAAGGCTTTAAAAGCAGTCGGCTGCCTTGTCTGTGTAGCAGGGCCCGGGGCCGGCCGTCAGGGTGACATACCTGAGAAAGTGCCCTGCTCTCCCGCTGCACCTGCCGCTGACTGCTGGCGGCCAAGTGAGGAAATGGCAGGGCGCTCCTGACAACTTCCCCAGGCTCTCTGCCGGGGGCACAGCAACGGCCATGATGCCCCCAAATGCCCGCCCTCGGGGATCACAGTTAAGGTAGGGAGAGGGGATCCCGACCCAGGAAGGAGCTGAGTTCCAAGAGAGGGGCGGGGGGATCCAAGCTGCAGCCCAGAATCTGGATTTTGGGTTTTGTGTAACTGGAAGTCAGTGAGGGGTTAAACCTTGTCACCTGCCCTGAGGTTTTAAATGACCACAGAGAGGCTCTGTTAGGGGCCGGGGACGCTGGGACGCCAGCTAGAAGGCCACTGTGGTTGTCCAGTTCTGGACTAGGGAGCATGGAGACAGTCATCTGAACTCAGACGAGAGAGCTCCTGACGGGGCAGGACAGGAGTTCTGCTCTAGACCTGTTAGGTTTGAGGTGCTTGTCACCTGCCCACCTCGTGACAGGGGCATCGGGGGAACTAGACATTCCCCCCAGGATACCCCCCACCCTCAGCGGGGCGCACATGACAAGTCTCATGTGAGTAAAGGGCCTGCTGGCAGAGCAGCCCTTTCCCTAAAAGTCCCCGACTGTCCACCAGACTCCAGCGGGTGGAATGGAAACCATCTCCTCCCTGGAAACCCAGTTAGCTCCCACTGGACGTGAGCTCTGACCCCCACCCCTCCAGGCCAGGCTCCCACCTGGGGCTTGGGGAGTTTCCTCACTATCAGACGGAGCCCATCCCACCCTCGTTTCCCACACCCTGGACCTGTTCTCAGACCCCTGACCCACATGTGCCAAAGGCCTGAGGTCTCCAGGGAGGCTGCAGGGGCGCATCCACCACCACCAACCCACCAGAGAAAGCGACTCTGCTAGCAGGGAAGGTGACACCTCGGGAGGCATGACCGCCCCGCTGGTCTGGATGAAACCAGACCGATCAAGGCCGGGGTGGCCAGGGCTGCCAAGGACGCAAGATTCAGAGGCAATGAAAAAACACTGTCCAGAAACTGCAGTTTAATGCTCATCGCTGCCTGCAGACCAGGCAGAGTTCAGCCCCAGCCCAGAGATTCTGGAATTTGTTCACATCCAACTCCCAGTGTGCCCAGGGCAGGAGACGCCACCCAGATCCTTGGAGGCCCGGGGCCTTCACCTTGAGCACGCCTCCTCGTCACACTGTGGAACCAGCAGAGGCCCCATCAGCCTGGCCACACTCCCTGGGGCCAAGAGCAGCTGATCCCACCCTCCAGGGGTCTGTGGCCCAAGTAGGAGGAGGAGTGTGCTGGACAGTCCCCTCCATTCGGGGCACAGGAGGCAGGCCACCAGCACCATGCTAAACTAACGTGGGCAACGGTCACCTGGGACAAACCCCAGCCCTCCCAGGCTGAGAGGACGGGCCCCTCCTCTGTCTTGCAGCCCCTGACCAGCCCCCTGTCCCCTGGAGAGGGCCCTGCTGTGCCTGCCCATCTGGCCACCCTGCCCCTGGCCCATCACCGCAAAGTGGGGTGGCAGTGACATCCTGGGGCTGCTGTGAGCCCAGAATCACCTAAAGCCAACAAGGTCCAGCTCAGCATCTGGCCACAGCAAGTGCTCAACCCAGGGGTTGGCGGCGGGGGGGGGGGGGCATTCTTAGTGTAGTGCCCACCCCAGGCCTGGGCTCACCTTGGGCGGCTCACTGGTACAGACCTCTGCAGAGATGCCCAGGGCCTGCAGGATGCTCTCCTGGGGGGCGTAGTCACCTGGAGACTTCTGGACAAAGTGTAGCAGCACTTTGTCACCACCTGCAGCCGGCGGCGGGGGTGGGGGGGTGGTCGTCAGGGTGCCCCTGTGTGGCCACTACCCCACCTGGTTACTGAGATGAGTGAGCTGTTCTGGCCACGCCCCGCCCAGCTAGGATGATACTCAGAGCTGGGCCACTCCACCAAGGGGGTAACTGTGCTGAGATCAATAAGCCGGAGGGAGGGAGAGTGAGGGCAGGGTCAAGTTCATCAAGACCTTCCCACCTGAGTATGTGGCCCTGCACCCCCGACCCTGTGACCATGCGGTGGCCCCTGATGCCCCTCCCCTGGCCCACCTTTGGCAACCACCAGCAGCCCTCCGCTCTGCAGCAGATCCCCGGAGAGATTCCCCTGGATGCCGACAGCCTTGGCCTGGGGGGAGCGGAGCAGGCCCAGGTCAGTCCTAGACAGAAGCCCCTGCACCTGAGTCCCACACGACCTCGGCAGTCACAAACCTTGGCGGCCACATCACGAACAGGCTTCCCCAGGGAGGCCGGCAGGATGCTCAAGCTGTTGTACCTGCCAAGACACAGCTGGCTTGTCCAGGCTCTGACTCTTCACCAAAGACGGAGCCCCAGAGCCTGCCCCCAGTCTCTGCACAGACCAGTTCCGACAAGCAGGCCCCACCCCATCTCACCAGGGGCTCAGGGGAAGCCAGGCCAGCAGCTGGCCCAGCCAGGAGCAGCTGCCAGAGCCATGGGGCACCCAGCCTGTGGGCTGGCAGGCCTGGGGCCCCACAGAGGGTGTGGGGAGTGTGGACTGGGTGAGCCCGGGGGTTCTGGCTCAGCTGGCACTGCCAATCAGAGGAGGCAGCCAGCCGGTGGCAGATGTACCCGAGGTGGCTAGGGTGGCCCCTGACTAGGGCGCTAGGTCCAGGTGCCCTCTGCAGCCAGTTGTGGGGAGGCCCTGGGTGAGAAACCTAACCTACAGCCCATAATAGACACTCGGCACCCAAAAGAGAGCCCGGCAGGGCTGGCTGGAGCAGTGGATGCCCCCAGAGCCCACTTGGCCAGGGAGAGGGGGGAGGGGAGAAGAGGAAGAGGGGAGCAGTGAAGCCCCGAGCCCCCAGCTCACCGCTTGAAGCCCAGCTCCTTGTAAAACTGCTTGCTCTCATCCAGGTAGAGCTCTGAAAAGCAGAGGCCACAGGTGGGTGCCCCAGGCCCACCTGCCCCCCCGGCTCACCCTCCTGCATCCGGCCGTCTGTCCACCCTTGGTACCCAGCTCGCCCACCAAGGACCAGGAGGGGCACAGCAGGGCTGACTGTCCCCATTGTTAGAGGAGAGGCAGAGGCCCAGAGGTACAGGTGGGAGAAGCAGGACTTGTCTGGACTCTGCCACTGGGCCCAGGGCTCTGTGAGGGGAGGGGTCCAGCGGCGTGGGGTCGGCAGGCAGCGCAGCCTGGGCTCTGGTCCCAGATACTTCTTGGGGAAAGCATCCGGGGAAGTTCAGGATCTGGCTCCTGGGGAGGCGAGGAGCTGGCAGCTGACCCAGTGAAGACCTTTGCCCTGGATCGCAGGCCAGAGTCACCACTGAGCCCTCCTCAGCGGGAAGAACATCATGTCTGGGAAAGGCGGGTAGAGGCCACAGCCGGAGAAGGCAGGGGAGGGGAGGGGACACAGGAGCCTATCAAGGCCTCTCCTGGAGAGAGAAGGGCCTAGGCTGGGCAAGAAGGAGGCAGCGAATGCCCTGAGTTTGAGGAGGGGTCTCAGGGCGGGTTGGGCATTTGGGGGGGTGGGTGCTGCAGGGGGAGGAGGGTGGGGAGTGCAGGCACCTCCCGCGAAGTAGCCACCGTCCAGGAACTCCTGCAGGCCCAGGGCCTCGGGCCCCACGCCCACCAGGCGCACGCCGTGTTGGTCCAGGAGACCCTTCAGGCTGCTGAGGTCCCGGGCGATCCAGCGACACACCATGCAGCCGAAGCGCCGCAGGCCGGCCACCACGCACGCCTGCTCCTGCCACAGGCTCCGCAGCTCCACGGCCTGCGCCGGGGCGAGTGAGGGGCGCCGCCGGACCACCGCCCGTGCGCACGTCCTCACCCCCGGCCCCGCTCCCGCGCCCCGTGCCCCCGGCCAGCGCCGTGCACGCCCAGCCTGCGCCCCCAGCTCCGCCCTGTGCCCCGGCGCCGGCCTCGGATGCCGCTGCCAGGTGCCGGGGCGCACCCACCACCCTGAGCCCGTCCAGCCTCACCTCCCCGGTCACCGCGTGCTTCAGGACACATGCGCCCACGCGGGCAAGGTCTACCGTGCTCATGGCAGCTGCCGCCCCGTATCCCAGCAGCAAACCCGCTCTCCAGCAGTCCGCTCAGCCTTCAGTCTTGTACGCGGCCCGCCCCCGCCCCGGACACGCCCCCGCCCCGGACACGCCCCCAGACCACCGCCCCGGTCCGCCCCCTCCGCCCTGGCCCCGGCTCCGGCCCCGGCCCCGGCCCCGGCCCCGCCTACCGCAGCTGCCCGTAAGCAAAATAGGCTCCCGGGCACGCATTTTGTAGATGCATGAGCCCGTCAGCCAATGGCGCCGCTGGTAGTGGGCGGAGCTTGGCGTCTGGACTGCAGGCACGCGGTGCGCCTGCGCAGAGTGCAGCGTCCTGCCGGGGGCGGGGTCAGTCGTGGAGTGCTGGGTGATAAGCGACGGAGCTGTGGGTTCCCGGGGTTCCGGCGGGGGTCCCACCTGGTGGAGGAGTCCGAGGGCTTAGCTTTTCCCGTGGTCTTGTTTCATCTGGAAAATCCATGAGAATGCAGCGTTTTCTCAGTTACACGTCCGTGTTGGCTTTAATCATAAAATACTTTCAATTTCATGCCACCTAAATATCTGCCTTTAAACCCCAAACTTTGGGTGAAAGGGACCCGAAAGGGATAACAGCAGTTTACTAGGTGCCTTGCCAATTTGTCTTGTTTTTTCCTCGCGACAGCCCTCTGACACCTTTCAGTATCACCCAATCTTACCGATGAGGGCCCTTGGCACAGAGGCTTGAGGGGTGGAGCAAGGCAACTCGGACCGTGGTGTCCCACCTGGGCATGGCCCGCCCCCCTCCGAGGGACTGCGGTTCCTGGCACTCGGCCTCACTCCCCAGGGCCCACAGACAGCTCCAGGCCCTGGACAAGGCTGGAGAATGAAGGGGCAACAAGCCGCCTGCCCTGGGTTTGGGGAGGGGGAGTCCCCCTCTTGATACCACACTGTATTCCACAGGACCTCCCAAAGGGGGGGGGGACTGAGACCCAAGGGGGTGCTGCTGCCTTCTTAGCCTGCCCTTGGGCCTGGGAGGATGAGGGTACTGGGAGTGGCTGAAGATCCAGGCTCCAAAACCAAGTTACGATGCCAAAAAGAGAAGGATTTCAGTTTCTGGGTATTGAAGGCAGAAAGGGCAGGCCACGCAGAAACTAGTAGTGGCAGGGGGCCCTTTGCCCAGCAGGGAAGGAGAAACAAGGGGGAAATGCCACAGTTCCCAAACCCAGCCGTGCAGCCCCCCGGAGGCCGAGGTACCTCCTGGATCTCTGTGGGCATCAGGCATCCTGGTGCCACGTGTGCTGCTCCACATCCCGCCTCTCCTCTCTGCAAAGTGCGGCAACGCTTTTGAGTTGGAAGCAAACCCTGGGACCGGCAGCACAACGTCATGTGACATGTTCCTCCTGGAGCATTTATCTCGCGGTTATCGTCCCCGTCGTTCTTGTGGGACTTGTCATAATATACCGGCAATGCATGAAAACCAGAAGGCTACCTGGTGAGCAAAGCCTATGGTCCTGTCAGGGCTCAGGTCCTGAGGAGTCACAGCCCAGAGACCCTCCACGCTCTATCCCTCAAATCTAGAGGAGGCAGACCCCAAGAGTATCTCCAGCATTCCTTGCCCCTTAGGGATGTGGACCTCCCACAGAGCCAGAGCCACTGTGTCATGGGATCTCTCAAAGGTAGGGGGACAGGATGAGGAGCCCTCTTCCTCCTTGGTGCCCACTCACAGCCATGAACTCTGAGCTCCCATCCTCCCTGAGGGGGCAGTGGGGGCACAGGGCAGGCTGCAAACAGCTGGGAGAGGCACTGGGATAAAGGGTTAGAAGCCCCGTTGTCAAGGCTGTGTTCCCACCAAGAGCCTAAGTGTCCTTCATTCCTTTACTGGTTTGTTCATTTATTCACTTCTTCTCTTATCTGCCCTACTCTGGGCTCCTCGTCTGCACCAGGTCCCAGCTGGACACCAACATCCGGCCTGTGTAGACCCAGCTCTGGCCTTTGGGAAGCCCCATGCACACCCAAAAGGGAGCAGGTACTCAGCAAAGATATCCAAATTAGGGAGGTCGGCGACCATCTCAGGGTGTGTCAGCAAATCCTTGCTGTGTCCTCACCCGAAGTTCCCCAAGGTGCAGAGAGGTCTCAGGTTCCAGGCTCTGAGCAGACCGGCCGGGCAGTGGCCAGTGTCCCTTCTCACCCCAATTCTGTGGCACCTGCTCCTTGAGGGATGGGGGGGAACCTCCTCTCTGAAGTGCTGACCCCCTGTCTGTGCCTGATGGTCACATTGGAGTTAGGGACCAGGATTTGGCAACTGAGCAGATGGGCAGGTTTCCCCCTATATCTCTTCATGTGTCCTGGGCCCCTGGGGGTCAGGCCAGCAAGAAGCCCTGTCCGCATTGGCCTGGCCTGTCTCTGAAAAGCTCAGTCTCCTGGGGGAGAGGCCCCACATCTCTGTTTGGTTCCTCCTGATGTCTCTGTTTCACAGGAAGACTCGCCAAAGGGAGATTCTCCCTCCAGGTATTAATACCTGTCCCCCCAACTGGAGGTGATGCTGCTGGGGTGGGTAGACGCTCCCAGGCCTCTGATGGTCTTGAGTCCTTAGTCTACAGCCCTGCCTGCTAAGCTGGGAAGAGAGACACAACTCCTTCCATACACACCGAGTCCCTGGGACACCTGGGAGCTGGAGCCAGGCTGGAGCTGAGCGTGCCCTGCAGGGTGCGGAAGTGGACGCAGCTCTCCAGGCTCTGCAGGCCCTGCCGGGTGTCACCGCAGAGGCTGTGGAGGACGCTGCAACCGAGTTCACTGCGAGGGGCCGACCTGCTGGTCAACGGGTCCGGGACGCAGGCGCCTGAGATACCTCGGGCCGTGCCTGCTGGGAGCTTCAGCATCCCCAGGCCCGAGTGTGGAGGCAAGGGGAGCTGGTGGGACCCCTCCTGAGCTCGCTTCAGACTCTGCCCAGCAGAGAGAGGGGCCGCTGCTCAGGGGCTTTGCAGACCCCTCACACACACCTCCCCGTCAACTGCAGGAGGCCTCACTCCTGAGCTGCCCAAGCACTGAGCCAGCCCTGTGAGGAGGAAGCCACTAGCCCTTCCTGGCGCCCCACCCCCCAATCCCCGGCCCTCTGAGCCCCAGGTGCTCATCCGGAGGATGGACCTGTGGGCACCTCCCTCCCAGGGCTGGGTCTGGACTGGATGGGCCTGAATGTGGCCTTATGTGAACGTCACATTTGGAAGGGATTTCTAAACTGGAGTCGTGTTCTGCTCCGTTTCCTCATTTGGAGGCTCTGGCCTCCATTGGGGGTCAGACAGGTGTGGACAGAGGCCTAAGGCTCCCGACAGGGAAGATCCATAGGAGGTGGGCTGGGGCTGGGGCCGGGCCAGGGGCGGCACCTGGTCCTCCACATGTTGGGGGTGGGGCAGTAGCAGGATCTGGGGGCCGGGGTCACCTTTCCTGCCTGGGTCACAGACTTGGCACTGCAGACCCTCGATCAGGCATTGAGGTGGGCCATGGAGGCCCTGGGGTTGCGGGGAGCAACTCCCACAGGGCTGCCTCGCCCAGTGCCCTGCAGCCCAGGGACCCAGGGCACTCAGGGCTGGGAGGGCCAGAGGGAGCCCCCCATCACCGGACACCCCCGGCAGGTACGACCCCATCTGCAGTGACCTAAAGGCACCTGGGCTCTTCCCCACCCCATGGTGAGCATGCTGGGGGAAGTCAGATCATTCTGGGAGAACGTGGAGCCCTCCTGGGACACCTGGGCCTGGTTCCGTCACAGGGGCCGCCCTACGGGGCCCATGGCCCACTCCTGCCGTCTGTGCCTCCTGCCAGGGGCTTCATGTTACCCCTGGTGGTAGGCGCTGTGAACGGAGGGGCTCCTGGACAGGGAAGGGGCGGGGGATCTGCCCTCAGCCCACAGTGCTGGACCCCCAAACCAGCCCCACAGAGAGGGTCCCTCCAGGGCTGCACTCGGGGAGCATTCGGCCTCCACCTCCTCCTCTTTGCCCAGGGTCATCGCCAGGGCCCAGCAGGAAGCCCTCCCGGGAGCAGGAGGTACAGCTCCTAAGGGAGATGGCACCGAGCCTCAGTCTCTCTCTCTGTGAAATGGGGCAGCAGCCCCGCCTCTGGCCATGCCCTGCAGGGATGCCACTGGTGGACCCAGGACAGGCTCCGGGAATGCCTGAGTATGACTATCCCGCTCAGGTCTTGGCTCCCCCTGCCTGGCAGTGTGGGAACGCCACCCTCAGGGAGCCCAAGCCCTGTGGTCTGGACAGCGTGCCAGCCTCCCTGCTGGCCTGTGCTGGGCCCGCTGAGCCCTGGGGAGCCGGAAGCATCAGAGCAGCGGAGGCCCCCAGGCCTGCCCAGTCGGGGAGACAGGCTGCTCTGGGCCCAGGGCTGGGGGAGGCCATGCTGGGGCCCTGGTTCCAGGGCTGGCTCTCCCTGGCAGTCAGGGCCCCTCCCTGAGGAGTAATGGCCTGGACTGGCAGGGGAGCCACACTGGCCAGGAGGAGGTGGTCTCCGGCCCCCTGCATGAACATCTGGGCTTATCACCCAGGACAGGGCTGCCGGCTGTGGGTGGAGATCGGCTGCCTGCTGCAGAGCCCCACCCCAAGGGCACGTCCCAGCCAGGCTTTCCAAGAGCAGCCAGGCCAGGGAGCATCCTTGCCTGCAGTGGGCTCACCTGAGACTCCTGAATGGGGCTGCGGTGCAGGGGCCTGCAGAGGGCAGTTTCTGCTGGTGGTGGGCCTGGCTCTCCTGAGGTCAGGGGGACAGGGTGCCAGGGCCTGGGTCAGCCCGGGAGAGCCAGATACTGGGGGACAGAGGCCCATGTGAGGTCAGGACAGGGACATGGCCCAGGCCGGGATGGGGAGGGAGGGGTCACCGGGGCACACCCAGAGGGCAGGAGTGGGGACACTGCTGGGTGGTGGGACAGGCAGACAAGCTCAGGGGTCTCCCCAGGCTCCAAGCGTTAGCCTTGAGCACCGGGCACCAGGGTGGCAGCCCCCCGCCTCACAGAGGCTCCGTGTCCCTCCACAGGACCATTCATACCCTGGCTACGGTCCCCCAGAAAGCCAGGGAGGAGGTGTCACCTGCAGCAGGAAGTGTTTGCTGTCCAGCCCCCAGGGTCCCCTGGGCCCACAGCTGCTGGGGTGGCAGGTCTCCTCGGCGACAGCTCAGATGGGGGTGCAGGCTGCGTGCAGGGGAGAGGCGGGGAGACCGGAGTCAGGCGGGGGGTGCGGGCTGCCAACGGGGTGGGAGGGGAGGGGAGGGGCGTGTAAGCGGGGAGGTCAGGCCCCCACTGGTGCAGTCTCCGGGCACGGGTCCTCCTGCCCCACCCAGTGCCAGCATCCTGGCCCCACCCCTGCGCATTAGCAGCCACATTTCAGTTCCTGTAGAAGCAGGTGGCCCCCCAGAGGTCATGTGCGCTCCGCCCGGTACTCTGACCCCACAGCACTGAGCCCACAAAGAGGGCCCAGCTTGGCTTCCCTTTACCCGTCCCAGCCTCCACAGGTGCCAGTCCCCACCCGCACGCAGTATGCCCCATGCGCGTCCCCACCCCTGCTAGGCTGTGAGTCCGGCTGCCTCCTGCGCCTTCCTGAGCTCAGCTCTGCAGAGTCCGAGGGGATGTGGGAGCGCGCACTTTGCCGTCTTTAATGACCAGAGGGCCTCCCCACCTTGTCCACACCCCACCTGTCCCTGGAAAGGGGCAGGGCTGGGTCATTTTGCTCCATTTCACTGAAGGGGAGACAGGGGCTCAGAAAGGGACAGGCCTTGCCCAGATTCCCCTGTGCAAACTGTGCTTAGACCCAAACCCCGATCTTCCTGTCCAGTGGGTCTTGGGGCTCTCCCCACCCAGGCTTCTCAGCTCCACCACTGCCCTCAGAGCTGGTGAACAGGGGCAGGCCTGGGGGTGGGGACCACCACTGCCACCCTCTTGTGCCTCCGGGCTGCAGAAGGAGGGTGTGAAGAGCCCCACCTCACATGACACTGGAGCAGGACGCCGGGAGGGTGGGGACCCCACGGGCAGGTGCGGGTGTCACCAGGCTGCAGGCACGTGGGGTCAGCCACCTTTGCCTGGATCTCCCCAGGCAGGAGCTACACCAGTAGAACTGGCCAGCGGCCACCACGTCCTCATGGTCACCACCTACTTCCATTTCCAGGGGAGCCTGGGGAGGAGAGCCTGGGTGCCAGGGAAGGGACAGGGCAGGGGTGCAGTCATGGGGGTTGGCGGGGGGGGGATCGACTACCATCCTGTTTGCAAAACTTCCCAGAGCTCAGACGCAGAGCTAACCACCAGCCCCTGTCCCCCAGTACAGCCAGCTCAGTCCCACAGACTCCAGGAATCTGAGGCAGGGTGGAGGACAAGTGTGACCCAGTGGCTTGGGAGCCCCTGTGAGATGCCCACTAGCACAGGCTCCCATCCCCCTGGGAGGGCCTGTCAGATTGGGCTCCTGCCCTGCTATTTACCTCTCCACTGCCTGCAGGCCACCTGGGGGTTTCCAGTAAGGGGGAAAGGGCACCCCTGCATCCTTGGAGGAGGCTGGGGCGGGGCCCTTCCCCACTCACCATGTGTCCCCATCTCTGCTGTCATCTGCTGGGTGTCCCCTCTCCTCCCTCGGCCCCAGGCCCCCAGGATCAGCAGGCAGGGCGGCATCAGAGAGTATCCCCCAGAGAGCCCTGTGTCTGTCGGAGGCTCCATGGGGCTCCTGCACCCAATCTAAACTTGGGGGGACAGAGGCAGAGCCCGCATCCCAGGGCCTCTCCTTCCACTTCCCTGTGTGACTGCGGCGCTGGGACCCAGGGCCTCCTCTCTCCTCTCCTGACTGAGCCAGGGCCTGTGCCAGAGACCCCCCTGCACCCTCAGGGCCCAGGGGAAGGCTGTGCCCTGTCAGGATCACAGACCCTGACACAAGGCTGAGCCTCTCCCCCATCCCAGTTCTACCACAGCTGGAGGAGCCCCAACTCCAGCCCCCATCACCCACTGTCCCCTCGAGATCCTCCCACAGCCCCAACTGTGCCCTCCAGGGAGCTGCCTTTCCCACTGTGTCACCCAACACCCCGGCCACCCTGTCAAGACACCTCCAGATGGACTCCTGGAAACCCCTGATCACATTTCCCCTCTCTTCTTGAGAGGGAGATTTCCAGGGTCTTGAGGGTGGAGAGAGATTGTGAGATGAGCCACAGTCCTGGGGAGCAGGAGGACGGGGCATCCCAAGCCCCACTCTGGAGGCTCCCCTTCCTCTCCTCTGCGTTCAGGCTAGCCTCAGCTCCCCCTGCTCTGTGGCAGCCCCAGGCTGGGCATGGGGCTGATGGGCAAAGCAGCCTGGTCCCCACCCTCCTGGGGCTCATGGTCTAGTGAGGAAGCCAAGTCTAAAAGCCAGAGTAGCTTCATGTGGTGAAGGCTCACTTATATAGGCCGCAGATGCCAGGCAGGGCTCTGAAGGATGAACAGAAGCCCTGCAGGGGTGGGAGGGACAAGGTGAGAAAGGCGCTCTCTGAGGAAGGATGTGTGCTGAGCAATGTGGCAGGGCCCACTCCTGGTGAGGCCTGGAGCAGGTGGCGACACAACGCCGGCCATGGCCCATCCCGTAGGGAGGCTGGAGCTAAGGCAAACCACCTGCCAGGAGAAAATATTCACATCACATATATCTTGGATCCAAAAGATATAATTCTTCCAACTCAATAAGACAAACAACCCAATTTGCAAGAGATTTGAACAGATCCTTCAAACCAGAGAAGATGCACAGAGAGCACCAGCAAAGAGGCGCAACATCATTAGTCACCAGGGAAACCCAAGCTAAAACCATCGGAGCAGCTGAGATTAGAGTCTGACCAAGTGTTGACGAGCATTTGGAGCCACTGGGACTCTCAACGCTCCTGGTGGGAATGGAAAGTGCAACGGACACTTTGGACAACAGGCTGGCAAGTTGTTACAAAGCTACACACACACCTACCATAGGACCCAGCCATTCCCCTCCTGGGTAAATAACAAAGAGAAATGAGACCACGTGTCCACACCGGAACTCGTTTATAGAAGTTCAGAGCAGCTTTCCTGGTAACAACCAAGAGCAGGAAGCCACCCAGACAGACAGGTGAGTGAATATGCAAAGTGTGGCATATTCATACAATGGGATACTAGTCGGTAATAAGAAAATGAATTTTGATATGCACAGCATCACGGGGGAACCTTGCAGTCACGATGCTGAGGGGAGAACCAGGCCCAAAGGAGCCAGGCTGCATAACCATGTGGACGCGAAATTCGAGCAGGAAGATATAACCTAGAGTGACAGCCAATCAGGGATGCTTGGACCGGGGCTGGGGCCTGCCCGCAAGGGGTCGGGGTTAGTGGCAAGGGCTGCCATGGCAACGTACCTGGGGCTGGAGGGCTTAAACAACAAGAAGTTATTTCTCTCGGGTCTGGAGGCTGGAAGCCTGAGATCAAGGTGTCACAGGCTGGTCTGAGGCCTCCCTCCTTGGCTTGCCAATGGCTGCCTTCTTGCCATGTCCTCACCTGGCCTTTTCTCTGTGCACATCCCTGTGTCTCTCTTCGTACAAGGACATCAGTCTTATGGGATTAGGGCTCCTGCCTTTCGAGCTCCTTTAACTGGAACCACCTCCTGAGAGCCCTGTCTCCAGATCCAGCCACCCTGGGGGCCAGCGCTTCAACACGTGAATTCAGAGCAAACAGTCTCTGAGCAGAACGCCAGTTCCCCAGGGCAGGGAACTCTCTCCCCTGCTCAGTGTTATGTAGCCAGCACCTGGCATCGAGAGGGCACTCGGAACAAATCTGCTGGGGAATGGTGAGGTGGAGGAGAGCCACCCGGTGCTCTCAGCCAGCATCACTGCCCTCCTGGTGAATTGAGCCATGTCACACCTGCAAGAACACGCCGACCAGGTCTGACCTCAGACTGAACTCAAACACCGTCAGCGCACAAAAGTGACCAGGCTGATGCGGTGACCACAGCTCCTTCCTTCCACACCCACAGCTCCAGCCCCGCTCCATCCACTGACATCCTGGATGAGACGTACTGAGATGCCCCATCACAGACTTACCCCGCCCCTGACAGTGAAACCGAACAGGAGCCTTTGGGGATCCTGGGCACTGAAACCTTTCTGTGTCCCCAGTTTCTTGTTTGTAGGGAATAGACTCCAGCCTCCATGACTTTCCCTGAGTTCCAAAGGGCATATTTGAGCAGTTGCTAATCAGGGAAGGGAGGGGATGCAGAGACAAGGGAGGAGCAGCCAAGAAACGATGGTGCAGCCTTGGGGCAGGGTCCTGGTTCTGCCTCAAGGGATGCACAAGACAATATCTTTGAACCCTTTATAGAACTAAAACCCCCGACAAATGGAAGATGTTAATTACTTGATGAAGCATTCTTCATTCAAGAGAAAAGGTCACAGTTTGATAACCTCGAGAACCACAAAAGCTCATTAGGAGACCCCGAGGCCAGATTAAAGGGAAGCAGGCCCTGCATACACCCTGATCCTTATCAGTAACCCCACCCTTGAACCATGGCTATAAAACTCCTCACCAAATCCCCCCAGGTTGGGACATAATTTTTCAGGGCACGAGCCCACTGTGCCCCTTTGCCTGGCAGAGCACTCAAGCTGTTCTTTTCTACTTCACCCAAACTCTGTCTCTGAGACATGACCCGGCACTGGTGCACAGAGGCCGAGTTGCTCCGGCACCCAGAGCTCTCCATCCAGCGCAGCTTGCTCCCTTGAGCCCTCCCCCAATCACCCTGCACAACGTCAGACCCCAAATTCCTGTCTAACACCCTCACTGGGGCACCCTCACCATGCCGGGCCATCACCGCATCCTTACGGGAGGTGGGCGTGCTCCCAGCACTTGGCTGCAGCGCTCTGGCTGGTATTTGGGTTCTTCGGGTAAAGTAGCAACGAGATGAACAGATGCCCGTCCTCTTGCTTGTGGGGCTCTCCCTGGGGGCAGAACTGGGGGATCGATTTGCTAAAAGATCTGGGACACCCACACACAAGTGTGCGCTAGCATCCACACACGTGTGTGCACGCACATCCCAGCCATGAGGACAGGGAGGCCAGGAGCTGGCACAAGGGACAGAGAGGCCCAGCCGAGGCTGTGGATCACAGAAGTCCCTCCTGCGTGCGTATGCTTCTCCATGTCCTGAAAAACGCCAGGTGTGCTTCTGGGCTGGGGCTGGGGGCGATGGGGGGAAATGGCAGGGGGATAGGGGACTGCCACAGACAACATCCGCTTTCTCCTCTATCCTCTTCTGCATGGTGTGAGTTTTGGTAACCATAAGTTTCACTTTTACAAGAAAAAGGCTGATCAGGACACGGATTAACATTCACTGCTGGTCAAGGCCGAGTCACCAGGCCAGCCCCGGGGGGCCCCATGCTGTCCCCAGAAGGGAGCCCTGCCAGGCACTCCCTGTCCACTGCACCACCACCCCATTCCCCACTCTCCACGCTGGGCCCCCACCCCTCAGTCCTGGACTGCGGGGTTCGGAAATGAATTGGGCCCAGCCCTTCCCGGCCATGTCCAGGGCTTTGTACACCCATGTGGCAAAGCAGCATTCGTCACCCCATCACCAAAAGGTGGAAGACACCTGGGAATCCAGCCACAGAAGAATGGCACCCCTGTACAAGGGAGGGTTATTCACCCAGAAGAAGGAATGAAGCTCTGACACCTGCTGCAACGTGGATGAACCTTGAGGATATGATGCTACGTGAAATAAGCCATCACCAAAGGACAAGTACCGACTAATTCCAGGTATGTGAGGTGTCTGGAGTAGCCAAGTTCACAGAGACAGCAGGTGGAAGAAGGGCCACCAGGGCCACCGGGAGAGGGGAAAGGGGGAGTGAGTGTTTAATGGGGAGAGAGTTTCTACTGAGATGGTGAAAAAGTTCTGGAGACGGATGGTGGCGATGGCTGCACAGCAATGTTTATGTCCTTAAGGCCACAGAATTGTACACTTACAGATGGCTAAGGTGGTAACTTTTATATTATGTATGTATGTTTTATCACTATCTGAAATCAATGATTCAATAAAGTTTTTTTTTTCCAAAGAAAGCAGAAGTGATCCTTGCGGTGACGGAATGTTCTATATCTCGACCCGATCAATGCCTGTTGCTCTCATCCCTGTTCTATAGTTTTGCGAGACGTTACTGACAGGGAAACCAGGTGAAAGGTGCATGGGATCCTTCTGTGTTGTTTCTTACAATTCCCTGTGAATTATCTCCAAACAAAATGTTCAACTAAAAGAATACAAATAAAAGGGAAGCACTGTGAATTGAAGTTTGCTTTCGAGGTGCAGGAAAAGTTGGCCAACAGGTGCCCAAGCTCACCGGCCGTGGACCCTGCACCTTTGGAGATGCCACCCAGGGTATTTCGCCAGCTTCGGTCCTCGGCCAGAAACAGGAAACGCTGCCCCCAGGAGGTGACCTGGGAGGGTTAGGCCCCTTAGGCCTGGAGTGCTTGTCCTGTCCTCCGTCTTCAACAGCTATAGTTTCCTTTTTTTTTTTTTTTTTTGTTTTGCGGTATGCGGGCCTCTCACTCGTCATGGCCTCTCCCGTTGTGGAGCACAGTCTCCAGATACGTAGGCTCAGCGGCCATGGCTCACGGGCCCAGCCGCTCTGTGGCATGTGGGATCTTCCCGGACCGGGGCACGAACCCGCGTCCCCTGCATCGGCAGGCGGACTCCCAACCACTGCGCCACCAGGGAAGCCCTCCTTTTTTTTTTAATGTGAACCTTGAACATGTTTTTCCCCATAATCATGTTTGTCATCAAGAAATAAAAAAGATAGCTCACCCTGGCCTGTCTCCTTTGTTTACACATGGTCACAGGATGTAATTTCACAAAGAAAACCTGGGACAATGAAGGGGATGTTGGTGCTGAGGCAGGAGATAGATGGGCCCCGGGCTGAGCAGCCGGGATCTGTCCCCTATGGACAGATTCTCCGAGATAAAGAGAGTCACAGGAGCAAAGGAGGAGCTGAGCCCCGTCAGATAAAAGATCAAGAGACCACATAGTCCTCATTCTCGAGGTCAAGGAGACCTTCCCGACTGCACATGCACAGAAAGCCTCCTTGGGGGTCAAGAGGGAGGGGGTGCCACCCCATAGTAGGTGATGCCAATCTACCCATAGGCCTCTGCACTAGAATCCATCTTGGCTAAGAGATGAGCACGCACACAGGGGAGGACCCTGAGATAAACCAAATACGGAATCAGAGCCAGGCAAACCAAGATGACTGGCCAGAGGAAACCGGAAGAAATGCCCCATATAAGTAATTCAAACTACCCCAAGGGCACGACTCTTCCTCTGAGCCCGCCTGTATGTGTCTATCCACACATACTTTTTTCCTCCTAATAAACACTTTACTTGTTTCCCTACTTTCTGTCTCTTTGTTGAAATTCATTGCTACAAAGCAGACAGGCCAGGGTCTTGTCACTGGTCACTGGCCCTCGTGGTCTAGTGGCCAGGATTCAGCACTCTCACTGCTGCGGCCTGGCTTCAATCTCTGGTCTGGGAACAGAGATCCTGCTTCAAGCCTCTGCAGGCTGACGCCGCCGGAGATCAGTGTGTGGCAACAGCCTGGTGAGAGGCTCCCCATCCCCCACTCATTCTCTCTCGCCCCTTCGAGCATTTGTGGGGCAGCCCTGAGTCCCCACCCGCCTGTGAAATGGACACGCTGATGCACATCCATGGAGAGGCTGCGACACCCAGGGCCGGGCTGCTGTCCCTCTCCACACTCAGTGTATGTCCCACACCTGCGTTCCTGTGTCCCATAGAAGGTCCTGCGCACAAGCCCTCGATTGACCCCCAAATAATCCATCTTATGAGGGGCACCCCCCCATACTGATGCTGAGATATCTGACAGGTGACAGATCGGATCCCTGGATTCGCCATCCAGCCACACTGACCAACTGCCCCAAGAGACCCAGAAGCAGGGGGCGCGACCACGGCCCCAGCCCTGCCCCTGGGCAAAGGCCCTGAGATAGGCTGGCGGGGAGAGGAGGGGGCATCGGCCCAGGCACCCAGTGGTCGCCCGCTGCATGGCTGAGGGTCTCTGCCCGCCCCCCCTTAGGGATGCTGGAGGGCCCTGAGCCAGCACAGCCTTACCCGGAGTCCAGGCTCCTCAAGCCTCCAGAAAGCCATGCTCTGTTTAGCCCACATTTATTAAGCACCTACTGCATGCCAGGGAATGGGGCAGGGGATGGCCCATTGGGGCCGTCCCCTCCCCCAGAGGAGTGATGTGCTGGTAGACAGGGTAACTAGAATCCTGAGTGTGGACAAGGGGGCTCAGAGGTGGGCACCTGAATTGGGGTGGGAGAGGCTCACGACCCCATGATCTGGAGCTGCTCCAGGCACAGAGGCAGCAGCCGTATCCACAAGGCGGCCGCAGGCTGCTGTGGTCACCACCCACCCCTGCCCGCTGACCTCCCTCTCTGGTCCCTCTCCGCGTGAGGCCGGCCTCTGGGCCCCTCCCCCACGGGGCGGTGCTTCCCGGAAGGTGACGCCCCTCTGGTTTCAGCGTAACCCCACCCCTTTCCCAGAACTTGCCTGAAGGCCCGCCCAGGCCGGGGCGGTCCCTGGCTGTCAATCCCCACCCACCGTGGCCCGCACACACCCGGGGCTGGGGCAGGCTTGAGCCGAGGAACCCTCCGCCTCCGCCTCCGCCTCCGCCTCCGTCTTCGCCTCCGCCTCCGCCTCCGCCGCGGGAGAGACCTCGGCGCCCCTTCCCTTCCCGGGAGCTGCCAGGCGGCAGGGCCAGGCCGCGAGACGCCAGGGGGCAGCAAACCCCACACCTGTGCCCCGGTCTCTCCTGGGCGGGCTTCAGCCTCCACCGCGGGGTCGGGGAGCTGGTGGGCAGGGGTCTGGGGCCACACTCCCTTTAAGACTGTGAGCCCACGCCCCCTCCTGTCGGGTTCAGTGCGGGGCACTTCTCAGCCCTGCTGCCACGTGGGAGAAGGTGGGGAATAAACGGGGGGCGAGGTTTGGGGGACCAGGAAGAGGTAAGCAGGGGGGGCTCCACTCCTTGATCTGCTCCGTCATGCCGGGCGGCCACAGCAGGGGCAGGGAGGGGGCGAAGGCGGTCAGGGCGAGCCCCCACTGCTGAGGGGCACCAGCCCACCCCCGACTCCTGGTGAGTACGTGGCAGGGTCCCTGAGTCAGCAAAGTCTCGGAATGCTCTGCTGTGACCTGGGGACAATGACGTTCCTGCCTTGGAACCCACGACTTGGGCACCGTGCGGGGCTCACACAAACGGAGGCTCCCCCCAGGAGGCCTGGGGAGGGAAGGAGCTGTGGCTGGCTCAGAGCATCCTGAGGGTCTTCTTTGTCATTAGGGGCCAGGGGAGTGGGCTGGGCATTGACCATGGTTCCAGAGAAGAGGCCAGCAGGGCAGGGGTCTAGCCCAGGATACCCTGGCACAGTGCCCCACCCCAGCAGGCCCAGTTCCCTCCCCATGCGCTGGGCAGGGGCCCTGAATCTCGGGGGTGGTGGTCAGCTTGGGGGTGGGACAAGAGACCCAGGGGGAGTCTGCAGACCAGAACTTTTATTCAAGCCCCATGTTATCCAGCTCTGAGACGTACACAGTATTTACCCTGCACGCATCCGCAATGCATACACCTGCATCCCACGGGGATCTCACGTGCCCCTTGCCCCCACTGGTGTCGGGCAGGTGGCCACGCCCTTCAAATGCACAGCATCCTCCCAGCCCACTCCCTCTCTAACATAAAGCATCCAGCCCTTTCCTGGCCTGGAAGAAGCAGAGGTCCAACTGCAACGCCTGGCTGGGATGACCAGGCACACCTACCCTCCCCCAGGCCCCTCCCCACTTCCCTGCCACGGACGATCTTGACCACTTACAGCCTTTGTAACCTACAAAACCCTTGTCCCCAGGACCCCTCCTTCAAGGTTAAGACCCAGGACTTCCCTGGTGGCGCAGTGGTTAAGAATCCGCCTGCCAATGCAGTGGACACGGGTTCGAGCCCTGGTCTAGGAAGATCCCACGTGCTGCGGAGCAACTAAGCCCGTGCGCCACAACTACTGAGCCTGCGCTCTGCAGACCGCGAGCCACAACTACTGAAGCCCACGTGCCACAACTACTGAAGCCCATGCACCTAGAGCCCGTGCTCTGCAACAAGAGAAGCCACCGCAATGAGAAGGCCGCACACCGCAACAAAGCCTGCTCGCTGCAACTAGAGAAAGCCTGCGCGCAGCAACGAAGACCCAACGCAGCCAAATAAATAAATAAATTTTTTTTTTTAAAAAGACCCAGGCACTGCCTGCAGCTGACGGCCCCACCAGTGGCAGGCCAGGCTGCTCAACCTTGGCCCTGGCGTGGGCAGGAAAAGGATGGGAACCCCATTCCTTTCTTCAGGAGGAGCGCGGCGCCTGGCCAGCCCGGGCACTCGTCTTTGGGTCCAAGGGGCCTGGCAAAGTCCCCACCAGGGCCTCACCCGGACCCTTGTGGGAGGGGGCTGCGCGGGCGTGCTGCTCTGGGGCGGCGGGGGAGGGGGTTCTTCTGCAAGTCGCTCTTCAGCTCCGCCTGAGTCTCCATCCTCGCCTGGTGATGGGGGGGTTCAGGAAGGCTTCGTGGAGGCAGCGCGCCGTGCCTTCCCTGGATCCATCCGCGGTGCTCTCAGTGTTGGGGTGCTGCAAAGAGTGAGGCCAGCTGGAGACCGCGCAGGGGGAGCGGGGAGTGGCGGGGCGCCGAGCCCCCGGTTTGGGTGACGCCCCTGTCACAACCCCTTCCAACCCCCAGGCCGGGCGCGGAGCTCACCAGGGAGGGCGCCACCTCCGTCTCCGTGATGTCTGTTCCCCAGCGCAAACGTCCCGAGCAGGAGGGAGAGAGGGCGGTGGCGTGGCGTCCGCAGTACCCTGCTGGGACCGCCGGGGGCGCCCTGTGCCGCTGTCGCACCAGACCCTGATCGGGCTTCACTTTGGGGGTGCTCACGGGGCCACGCCTGCCGCCGGGCGCGAGGGGCTGGAGCGCCTGGCGTAGGAGGGTGGCGGGAAGGCGGTAGTGGTGGTGCCTTTATGGGACTGGGTCGGGGGTGGGGGGGCCAAGGGCAATCGGGCTTCCCCACCTCCCCACTCTCGGCAGCCAATCGGAGGCTGGAGCTGGACAAAGCTCGGGACACCAGAGGCTGCTGGGCTGGGTAAGGACGTGCCTCCGCCCCCAGCAGGTGGGGGCGTAGGCAGGGCTGTCGGGGACACGTGGGGCGCAAGCTGGATGTCCTGCCCCTGAGTCCAGCCCTCAAAGCCCCACAGACCGGCCCCCAGCGGTCCAGCAGCCTCCCCAGGATGCAGGGCCAGGAGAAGGGTCCTTCCCTGGGGTCTTAGCATACGGAGCAGCTCCTTCCCTGACACCAAGGACAAGCGTCCCCACTGGCCACCCTCTGGCCACTGCCTGTCCACCGGTGACACCCTTGGTCCCTCTTAAGAACCTCTCCAGTTCCTCACACCTGACCAGGAGCTCTCTCAGCCAGGGAACCTGCTGGACCAGGGCCACTCTCACTGGGTGACACAAGTGGTGCAGGGGCCACCCAGGATATGGGAGCACAATGGACACACATCCTAATCAGAGAAGGCTCCTACCAGCAGAGCTGCACCCAGGGGTCAGGGCCACCGGACTGGGCCAGCACCTCTGCCCCTGGGAGTTCCCACCCTCCCCCTTGCTTTTGAGAAGCCAGGCTCCAGTTGCCACCTCCTCCAGGAAGCTCCCCTGGCCTCCCCTGGCCTCCCCCAGGCTGGTCCTCTTCTGATGTGCTCTGGGCAGCTAATTCCTGGGGCCAGGTCCCCTGCCTCCCCTCCCTGCCAACCCCACCCCCGCTTCTCCAGGACCTGCTATTTTTAAACAGCTGAACTTAGGGAGCTCTTACACCAGCCCAGGGAAGTGGCAGTGCTGTCCCGCACGTCAGATGACGAAGCTAAGGTCAGGGAGGAGGCCTTGCCCAGCCCTCTGCCCCCACCGTGTCCCCCTCCTGTCACCGGCACTGTGGGGCAGAACGGGGTTGGGGTGGGTGAGGGTTTCAAAGTAAATGGGAGGTGAGAGAAGCAAGGCAGTGTGCCAGCGAGGTGACGGCCCAGCGTGGACGGCGAGGTGGGGGTGGGGCAGCCCGATGGCAGCGGCAGGCACAGCAGCAGGAATGTGAGGGTCCGAGAGAGGAGGCCCAGGATGAGTGATGGGGCCCAGGAACCGTGCCAGCCTCGGGCAAATGGTGGGGGGCGCGAGTGGCCAGCCCGGGTGGCCCCACAAGGCTCTCCCAAGTGCCCAGCCCCAGGGACCACTGGGCCCTCGGTGGTCAGTGGGCAGGCACCGCCCCGTGGACACAGGCACTGCTTGGGGGTGGCCAGGTAGGCTGCGGCTGAGCCTCTGCTCACCCCACCCGCCTCCGGGCCCTGAAAGGCTGGGAGCCTTTTGTGGGAGAGCAGCTGGCGGCCCGGCCTTTATGTGGGGCTGTGGGAAAGTCCCCGGGCCAGCCTCTCACAGCCTCTCAAAGGCAGGGATTATCTTGGGGCCTGCAGGACACCCTCTCAAGGACACCCCTCCCAGCAGGGGTGGGGGCAGGGCGCCTCCCAGAGGTCCTGTCCACCAAGCCCTGGCCCTACAAGCCCCTTGGCCGGGAAGGGTCCCCTGGGTGGAAACCCTGCCCCCAGCCATCCAGCTGCCAGGCTCAGAACCGCGTGCCACACAAGAGTGCCCCCCACCATGCCCCTCTGGGGCTCTCCCCTCTGATTGTCCAGGCCCCTGGCCCTTTGGGGGGCTGGTCAGCAGAAAGTCATGCTCGGGGCTGTGCCCGCACTGGGCTGACTCAGGGCAGGCCCAGGGATGAGGTCAGGAGGCCTGGAATGGGAGGGTGGGCACACTTATTTAGCACCTACTGCATGCAGGCTGAGCGGGTCGTGCGCCTTCTCCCTGGAATTGCTCGGAATCCCGAGAGGGAGGCAGGACCACTGCTGCTCCACAGAGCAGGGGACAGAGCAGGCCCAGCTCCCTGCTGAGGTCACCCTGTCCTGGGTGCACCTTCGCCCCATGCCTGGCCTTTTCCTGTTCCATCAGCTGGCTTCCAGGTGGCGCAGACATAGGCGGGGATCACCCACCCAAGAAACGGACCAAAGTGGGGTGGGCGGAGGCAAAGGCTCAGGGTGACCCTGGTGTTAATACCAGCAGCGGCTGCGAGGCCACCTGAATACTCTGCTTTTGACCCCTCCCCCCATCCTCAGCACATACCCACAGTGGGCTGTTATTAGGCCCCTTTTACAGATAAAGATACTGAGGTCCAGAGAACCCAAGTACTGAGTGGCAGCACCTGGACTTGAATCCTGAGCCCACAGCGCTGTCCCAAGTCCATGCTGGCTCCAGAGGCTCTCTGGCAGGCGCATCCAAGGGGTAGCACTCCGAAGGGCTGGGGACAGGGAGGCAGGTGGCCCCCTGGTCCCCTCGTCCTGCCTCCTGCCATCATGCTGTCATGCCTAGCGATGCCAGGCCAGGCGTGCACGGGACACCCGGGGGCTGTGGGGCAGGAAGGAGACGCTGGGCCAGATGTGTGGCCTTCCAGCCGCTGCCGCTTCCCCAACCTTCAAAGGCAACCCGGGGCCCCGCCCCGCTGGGACGACTGCTCCCCAGATGGCCTCTGGGCCCGCAGCTCTGCACACAAAGCCAGGCGGCCCATGTAAATGAGTTTGTCGCCGGGCACGCGCCTTTTGTGCCGGATGAATGTCCTCAGCAGGGGGGCGGGGTGTGGGAAGCCACCCGGAGCGGCCTCCCGCCCGAATTCTCTCACAAGACTGGGGGCGGGCAGGGCTCTGGGGCGGCTGCTCGTGGAGGGGGAGCCCCAGAGCCAAGATCCGGTGGCACAGCGGCGGGCAGCCCACACCCCCCGTGCCCCATACTCCTGGGCCTTCTCAAGTAGCATCAGACAAACAGGGCTCCATGAGGCCAGCGAGACCACTGGAGTTCTCTGCACAAGCAGAGAAGCAGAGGCCTTTGGGGGACTGACAGGGGCAGTCCTCACTCTCCCATGGAAGTGGGCTCTAGGGTAGGTGGAGGCTGCCCCATGGGGCCCAGAGCCTACTGGGTGAGCCCAGGTGGTGGCCTTCTGGACACCTCTGGTTGAGACCAGGAGCCATCTGAGTCCTGGAGGGCAGAGGCGGGAGACAGGATGAGGCCACTGCCAAACTCAGGGACAAGCAGAGAAGGGAGGGCCAGATTCCAGAGCCCTCACCTTTACCCAGTACCCCCGAGCCCTACCCCACGCCAGGCTCTGGACACTCTGCCTGGCACAGAGCAGCTACTTCAAGTGGGTCATCACTGCTCAGCGGAGGGTGGGCACCCTTGCTCTGGCCTCCTCCCCTAAGCTTTCGGCCAGCTGGGAGCCCAGGACTGGTTTGGCCACACTTGCCTTCATCTGTGAACCAGGGTGCCATGTCCCCTGCCCCACTGAGTGGGTCCAAGGAGACCCCCAGCCCAGTGGCTGTAGGAGCATCAGGTGTGCCCTGGGCCACTGCTGAGCCTCACTGCGGGGTCCCCACAATAGGCTGGAAGCCCAGAGCCCCTGACAGCTGGCTCTGACTGCCGGTCATAATGTGGGGTCTGCAGGAGGTGGGAGCCCCGGCAGGTACCCACAGGGAATGCTGATGAAGTTGTTGTTTGGCGTCAGGGCAGCGGTCCTGGGGGGGGTTGGGGAGGAGCTGGGGCATCAGGCATCAGGGAGCAATGACCCTGAAGGGCGAGGAGCCTGAGCCCCACATCTGTGATCCCTCAGGTCCCCGTAATACCTGGGAGCCGAGCGTCCCGGCTGGGATGGTACCTGCAGGGCTGGGGTTCTTCTCTCCTTTCAGCCATCGTAGGATGGGGGGAGGCGAGCCTGGGTCAGCCCGGTGAGGCAAAGAGAAAGGACTTCCAAGCTCAGCGCCCCAGAGCTGCAGGTCTCCTTCCCACCCCAGCCCCCATAATTGGTCCACCAGCAGGCAGCCCCCAACCCCCATGGGGCCCTTTGTTCTCTCCTGCCAACCCCTAAAGCCCTCTTCCTCTGAGCTGCTGCCCTCCTGCACTTCCTGCCCCTCAAGAAAGCAGGGTACTCCCACCCCCGGGCTTGTTTTGCAAGCCCCCAGTGACCTGACCAGGAGGCAGCGGAGCTCCCTAAAGATCAGCCAGGCCAACGCAACAATCAGCGGGGAAAATGAGGCCCAGGGCAGGCTGCCTGGTCTCCAGCAGGCCCACAGCTGGACTGCTGGTGGAGGAAAGGAGTGGACGAGTCAGTCTAGGGCCCCCGATGAGAAAGTGGGGGCAGCTGTGTGAAAGTGACCTTAGCCAGGGAGGGGGAGCTGGATGCTTTTAGGACAAAATGGATCTTTCCAGGGTGTGCAATAGCACACACGCTCGGGGAAGGGGGGAGGCACGGACCCACCCAGTGTGTGTGACGGGGAAGATTCCCCCCAGGCCGTGGAAGAAGCACAGGACGGGCCTGGAGGCTGAGTGACCACCTTGGTGCTTTCTCCGGGGAGGGGGAGCTGCCCCATCTGCCCTAACCCAGGGTCCGGTCTGGCCTCAGCCGCCATCTGGGCCTCAGTTTGCTTACCTGTACAATGTGCAGGAAGACCCTCAGCCTCAGCAAGGCAGCCACCCCTGAGTGGGGCTCCCACACCAGCCCCAGAAGAGAGAGGGATGGGCGGGGCAAGCCCCCCCCGCCCGCCCCCGGGGGTGGTAAGGACAGCAGTTAACACGGCGACAGCGTGGTGGGTGCCATTCCACCCTGCGGGTGGGGCAAACCTGCCCCACAGTAAGTATGTTAGGGTTTGGGTGACTGTGTTTCACCCACTCGATTCTGCCTCGCATCAGGAAAGCAACACTCATAGTAAGGGAATGGCCTGGCTGTGTTCCAGTACAATTTTATTTCTGTATGCTGAAATTTGAATTCCATCTCATTTTCACTTGCCTCAAAATATTTTTCTCCTTTGGATGTTTTTTTAAGGATTTAAAAATGTAACAGAGTCCTTCTTGGAAGGCACAGAAATGGTGACGGGCCTGATGCTTGCCCGGTCCTAAAATGGGATGATCCTCCAAAACCTAGCAGGTGTGCGCAGGCATCGTCCCCGTTTTACAGATAAGAAAACCGAGGCACCCGTAGGGTTCATGGCCTACCCGAGTCATCCGGTGCCGAGACACCCCGGGAGGGGCCTCCGGGAGTCCCCCCACCCCAGGCCCCGACCCGCGAGCCTTCCCTTGGGCGCCGGGCAGCCCCGCCGGGAGCTGCGATGCGCGCGCCCATCCGCGCCCCGCCCGCGGCCGGCGGACTGTGGGTCCGCGCCGCCAGGCGGTTCCCACACAGCGCGGCGGGCGCGGAAGCGTGCCTGCCCCCCGCGGCATTAGTGCCGGGGTCTGCCTCTGAATGAATGAGGGCGGCCGCGGGGGGCGAGGGGGGGCAACTCCCAAAAGACCATCTGGCTCCGCGTTATAATAGAGCAATAAAGGGCTTGTCTGCCTTTCAGAGGTTGGGAACGAGCTGCTCTCTGACACCGCGGGGTTTTTAACCAGCTGGGGACAGCGACCCGGCCCTGCCCCGGCCTCGCGGGGAGGGGGCGGGGCGCGGCCACGTGGGCCCGCGCGGCCCCTAATCCGGAGGCGCCCGTGAGACGCGCGGCTCCCGCGCTTTCCCACCGCCCACCTCTACGCGTCCCTGTCGCCACCGCCCTGGCCCCTGCTTTACACCTGGGAGACTGAGGCCCGGGAAGCGGGGATTGAACGAGCCTGGGGTCGATGCCCATGGCTGCCAAGTCTGGAGCGCAGCCCTTTTGGGAACCTGGAGCCTGGTTTGGTCCCCAAAAGCGGGGGTCCCCAAGTCTGGCCTGGGGACTTGACAGGACTGCAGAAACTGGCTAACCACCGTGCCCACCCCCCACCCCACCTTGGAGGGCAGGAGTCCCTCAGATCTACGGATACCCTGCCCCAACCCCAGAGTCAGGTCCCAGGGTAGAGCCCGACCTCGGTGAGATGAGAGAAGGGGGTGGGGGAAGCTGGGTAGCCATCCAAGGGCAGCTTCGGGGGAAGGGTCCAAGCCCCCCGGATCACAGAACCTGATCGAGTCATCAGGTTTGTGAACTGACTCCCCAGCTGGCCAGACCCGGGCCAGGCAAGCCGCAGAAATGGACATCTGCAGCCCCAGCCCAGCCCTACCTCCTGGGCACCTGCACACAGGCCTTCCTGAGCATCCCTCCCGGCTCGGAGCCCCCAGCGGCTCCCACTGCAGAGGGAGAGGTTGCTGCGTGGGCCTGGGGCACGGAGGGCCCTGTCCCATGACTCTGTGGCCCTGACTCTGCGCACTGGCCATACTTCAGACGAGAGCCACGGGCAGCCCACGCAATCAGCCCCAGCAGTGGGGGCTCCTCCTGGGCCGGGGGGCCCAGCAATGCCCCAGCCCCGCTTTGGCCACCCTCGGTCATCTCCAGCAACCTGGAGCCAGTCCCTCCCTCAGGTGGTCTTAGCAGGGAAAGCCCATGCTACACAGGTAAACTGAGGCCACAGAAAACCAAGGGCAGAGCCCAGCCTCAGCCTGGACACCCCCTGTGCCCATCCCGCCCAGTCCCTTCTCCCCTGAGACCCAGCTCCCACAGTGCAGCACTGAAATGTCGGAAGCAGGGAGACTTTCTTCAGCGAGGACGGTCTGTGTCTACGCAGGGGGAGTAGTACAGACCCCAGAAACTGGGAGCCAGCTGCGGAGTCAACCAGCCAAGGGAAGGGCATCTTGGTCCCACTCAGCACCCAGGGTGAGGCTCCATCACGGGCACTGGTTTTGATCCCAATGGCAACCTGGAAACCACCCCGCTTTGGATGGGGGCCCAGCCTGGAAAACTCGGAGCTTAGGCAGCAGCTGCAAGACAGAGGCTGAGAGTCTGACCCCCAGGGGCGGGCCCAGGCAGGGGCTCTGGGGCCTTAGGGCACGAGAGAAAAACTCTAGGCGGGAGCTAAAGGGTGGGTAGAGAGGAGGTGAGTGCAGAAGACAAAGCTGCCCGCCCCTGCCTCTGCCCCTGGAGCCTCCACCTCCTCTGACCTGTGGGCAAGAAGAGCTGCAGGGCCCCAGCTGCCTGGCTCACTCTGTGGCCTTGGGCCAGTCCCTTCCCCTTTCGAAGCTTCAGTTTCCTCATCTGTGCGATGGACAGGATAACAATCATCCTTCAATCCCAGAGTTGCTGTCCAGATACAAAGCCCCTACTCTGGGGCTCGACGTGCAGCAGGCGCTCAGTAAATGCCAGCTTTACATTAGTGCCCTGTGAGCTGGGGGCAGCCCGGCCTCGAGGGTTGACTGGTGTCCACCTAGGATGATAAGATGCCCAACCTCTGACAGAGGAGATGTGGAGACAGGATGGCAGACCCCTCCCTCCCCAAATCACCCCCTGCAGCCTGCTCTCTGTCCTGGGGCCGAATGGGCTCTGCCACCAGGAACCCCCCACCCAGCAGCACCCAGACTCGGCTGAGAAGCTGTCTGCAGCCCCAGCTGCCCTGGGGAGAGGTCTGGGGGCCACCCCTCTGCAGCCTGGCTTCCTTTACAGGGGCTCCAGGCCGAGGGGCAGGAGAAGGCATCTGGCCCCTGCCCCCCTTCCGTGGGGCCTCAGGTTCCCGCTCTGTGTAAGCATCCCCCCACCCACTATCACTGGACTCCGCGTCCCCCTCTTGGGTCCAGCATAACCCTGGGGTGGAGGGGCTGGTCCTGAGCATGGAGGGCCGTGCTGGAGGGGAGGCCCCTCCCCGGCCACCCTGCACCCCCAGCCCCCTTCTGGGCTCTGGGGCTGACTGACCCACCATGCGGCCCAGGACCACAGCCCACTCCCAGGTAGGGTGGTGGCAGTCCGCGGCCACAGGCCTTTTGGCAGGCTACTGCACCCTCAACACCTCAGCTTCCTCGGTTTCCCCCATGAAACGGAGATCATCTTTCCTGCCTCTGAACGTTGCTGGAGGCCTGGATGAGCCATGGTGCCACACTGGGCAGGGCACTGACCCCTAGACAGTGCAGGAGAGGGGCTGCTGACAGACAGGGTCTTCCTCACACCCACCCGGGGCCCAGGGTCCACCTACTCCAGGAGGGGTGCCCAGAGCAGCGCTCCGCCCAACTCAGGCACCCCTCCCATCGGGGCCTCTAACGCTGGGCAGTGGGCAGGGAGGAGAGGACGCCTGAGGTGTGTCCACACGTTGACCCGCCAAGGAAAGCGGGCCAAGCTGAGGGGCCGGGGGGCAGTGCCAGGCCCTTTATCTCCAGAGCCCAGGCACGGGTGTGCATTCACAGGCACGCATGCAAGGGCACACGTGCATGGCACACACATGGGCACGCACAAAGGCGGGCACACGTGCATGGCGCACGTGCATGGGCGCACATGCACAGGCACACACACACAGGGGAGCCTCTCCCAGCCATTCTTGGACACTTCTGGTGCCTGCTTCCGCTCACCCCCAAGTCCGTATCCCACCATTCTCTTTTCCTGGATAAATCTTCCCAGAATTCCTCACCTGGGACACACCCAGTCTCCCTTCAAGGACCTCCTCAGGCATCACCTCCTCCAGGAAGCCCTCCCTTGGCAACCCTGCCTTTCCCTTCATCGCCCTACATCCAGGGCTCTTCTGAAAAACGTCAGTATCTCAAGCCTTCCCCCAAGACGCCCCCTTGTTCCCTGGGGCCTCTGTGGGAGCCTAAACGTGCCTTTTTAGAAATTATACAAACAGTAGACACTCCTTCAAGAAAATCTGGATAAAGCAGACATAAGAAAAACTAACCAAGTTTCTGGCCCCCAAAATGTCAGCATTTGGGAGGTTCCCTCCATCTCTCTGCCAATGTCAGGTGGACACTCGGTCTTCGATGTAACTCCATGGTGGGCTAACTACACCTCCAAAGTGACCTCCTACGTGCAAGGTCTCCCCAGCCCCAAGTTCAGCCCCCGTCCACCCCCCAGGGCAGGGGCCAGGCCTCAGTCCCTTCTCAGCCCAGGTGTGCCCAGGTGTCCGCTGCCCCAGGGAAGGGAAGGGAAGAGTCCCGCATCTGGGAGGGAGGAAAGAGCCCCCTCTCGCATCCAGTTCTTTGGTCTGGTTCTGGGGGGCGCGGGGAGCTAGGGCAGAGGGGGGCTGGGGAGTGGAGGGCGGGGTTTCCTCCCACCCCCCAGAGCACCCCTCCCCCAGAGCGGCCACGCAGCCGGAGGTTCCCACACTCTGGACCCTCCGCCTGCGCGGCGACAAAGGCAGCCTGCGTGCCTCGCAGGCCGCCTGGGAGCTGCGGCTGCCCTTTGTCCACGGTCCTGGCCACCCGCCATCTGGAACAAGACTCCGACCAGGGGATCGAGGGATCGATGCGGCTGCTCCTGCGTGCCATGGGGGAGACGCATGTCACCCCTCCCCGGTTCCCTCTCCACGGCAGGGTCCACTCACGTCAGCGCCCCAGGCCCACGGCCGGGGCTCTGCGCCCCTTCCCCTCCCCCATTCCATCTCCACGGGTCCAAGTCCCAGCTCCCACCCTCACCCTCCCAAGTGGCCTCAGCGACCTCTCGGTGCCTGGGGGCTCTCGGAAAAAAGGAAGTAATAATACTGCCTGGTCCCCAGGCAGGTCTAGCCTGGGAAATACACCAGAGCTCTTATCCCTGTCTAGTACGGAATAATAATAATAAATGTTCAAAAACCCTCTGGTTCCTATCTGTGAAATGGGGCAGGGACACTCCCCTCACAGGGCAGTTCTAAGAAGGCAGATTCCTGTTCCCTGCCTGGTGCTTAGTAGATGCTCAGAAACTGGGACTCTTACCCCCATCCAGCTCCCGCCTGGATCCCCAAGGAGAGACCCCAAACCCCCTCCCCCGCCCCAGACAGACTCAGCAACCTATAGCCACCGCCTCTCCAGTGCTCCCAGGGGCCTGCCTGGCTGGGGGCAACTGTGAGAGGCACCCAGTCCAGCCTTGCCCCTTCACACCTGGGGACCCGAGCCAGGCGCCTCCCTGCTGTCCTGGGTGCTCTTTCAGTGGCTACCACAGGTGGACCGGCTGGTGATGGAGGGCTGGCCGGGGGCCCCCCTGGGAGCCACTGGAGGGCAGGAGAGGGGCACAGCACTGAGTTTGGATGGGCCCAGGGTGAGAGCCATGGCACAGAACCACCGCAGGGGGCACCAGTCTCTGGGCTATGCACAGCCTGGGGTCCTTGTGGTGGCACATGGGGGTGTCACAGTGGGTTGTCACTGTCCCTCCTCTCCCAGAAGGCCAGCCTGCCCACTCCCCATACCCCAAGAAGGAAACCCTCCTGGGACCAGAAACACCCAGGTTGTGGACAGCCTGGGACTTCACAGAACCCTGTGGATGGCACAACCTGCTCCAGGGAATCTGGCCCCGGGCTGAGGTGGAGGTGGCAGTGCGGATCTGGGCAGAGGCCAGTGGGTACAGCAGTGGCCTTTCCACACCGGTCCAGTCTGCAGGGCACTGGGAGGTCCAGGGCAGGGTCACTTGGGGCTGGATGGGGGGTGGGTGGGAGGGAATGTGTGGCTCTTCCCCAAGGAGTCCTCCTTTTTTATTTTTTTTAAATTGTGGTAGAATACACATAACATAAAATAACCTTAATTATTTATAAGTGCACAGCTCAGTGGCATTAAGCACATGCACGCTATTGTACAACCATCACCACCGTCATCTCCAGAACTTTCTCATCTTCCCAAACTGACACTCTGCCCCCATGAGACACTCACTGCCCACCCCCTCCCCCAGCCCCGGTCCCACCCTCCGACTTTCTGTCTCTGTGAGTGTGACTCCTCCAGGGACGTCACAGAAGCGGGATCATGTAGGATGTGTCCTTTCGTGGCTGGCTCATTTCGCTCAGCACAGTGTCCTCAAGGTCCATCCACGTTGGAGCAGGTATCAGAATCGCCTTTCTTTTTAACGCTGAATAACATTCTGCTGTATGGATGGACCACATTTCACTTATCCATTCATCTCTTGATGGACACACGTTGTTTTTACCTCTTGGTGATTGTGAATAATGCTTCTGTGGACATGGGTATACGAGGGTCTCTTTGAGACCCCGCTTTCAATTCTTTTGGGTACAGAGCACAAGTGGAATTGCCACGTCTCGTGGTAATTCTACGTTTAATTTTGGAGGAACCACCACACTGTTTACCACAGCAGCTGCACCATCCCTATGAGAAGACCTCCCTTGTCATGGGGAGCAAATGCCCCTGGAGCGCCGCCCCCATCATGGTGCCCTTTGCTTTGCAGTCAGCCTGGGAAGGGTGGAGTTGGGGTGTGGGTTATTTAGAAATGGGTTATGGGGCTTCCCTGGTGGCACAGGGGTTAGGAATCCACCTGCCAATGCAGGGGACATCGGTTCGAGCCCTGGTCCAGGAAGATCCCACATGCCGCGGAGCAACGAAGCCCATGTGCCACAACTACTGAAGCGCTCTAGAGCCCGCGAGCCACAACTACTGAGCCCACGCACCACAACTACTGAAGCCCGTGTGCCTAGAGCCCGTGCTCTGCAACAAGAGAAGCCACCGCAATGAGAAGCCCGCGCACCGCAACAAAGAGTAGCCCCCACTCACCGCAACTAGAGAAAGCCTGCGTGCAGCAACGAAGACCCAACACAGCCAAAGACAAATAAATAATTAAATTTTTTTAAAAAAAGAAAAAAGAAACGGGTTGTGGTCCTAGATCCCTGAATTCTAGCGTAATCATACCCAGCTCGTGGGTTTGGCCTGGAGCCCCACATCCACAGCAGGCACCTTGCCTCAGTGGCTGTTTCTAGACACCTCACCCCACCCTAGACTTACCGAGCTCTCCAGGGTGGGGGCAGGACGAACTCTCCCCGCCCCTCCAGCTGCTGGGGGCAGCCAAAGCGGAGGATTCGAGCCCCCTCCACGTTCCGGGATGCTTCTGCGCTAAGCCTGCCAGCCAGGAGAGGCCCTGGGCTCTCCCCCTCCTCCCTCCTCCGCAGCCCCCCCAGGCTGCTGGGCCACTCACCTCGGATGGACGTGTGAGCCGGGAGCCCAGCGACTTTCCCACACTTTGGCCCCATTCACAGCGTTAAACGGCCCACAAAGGCCAGGCGTGTGCCTCGGAGGCCGCGCTGCCATCTGGCCCGCACTCGGGGAGGGATCAAGCCTTTCATCCGGCCGGGCTGAGATTTAACACTATTCATTTCATATTTCCCACAACTCAAAATTGGATCAAAGCTGCTACTGTCCAGGGGGAGGGGGGAGGGGAGGAAGGCGGGAGGAGTCAGTCCCCCACAGCCCACCCGCCACCCTCACCTCCACCCTGGCCCACTGCGGGTGGGCGTGCAGCTGCGGTGGGGTGGGGTAGGGGGTGGACCACGTCTCTGGCACGTGTCTCCTTTGGGCCGAGAGCTGGCTTGGGGGAGGTGGCCAACTGCCCCTCTGAAGCTGTGGGGGTGGGGGACTGGGGGACGGGGCCGGCCTGGGTGCTGCCCTCAGTTCCGGGCAGAGCCCTGGGGCCCCCGCTGCCAGCAGCCAGGCAGTCAAGCACACGCCCCTTGTCCCTGCATTCCCTCTTCCTTGGCCAAGCTCCTCCTTGGCGCCAGGTGCCGGGCTGGCAGGGTGTGGGCGATGGGACACAGGCAACTAAGCCATCCTGCCCTCCCCCCGACAGTCCACCTCCAGGGAGTCCATAGGCAGGCAAGGGACCCACCAAAACGTGCCGGTCGCCCAGCACAAGCCCCACTTTTGGTGCAAAAATGGCTCCAGTGACACTGAGCGTCACCGGGTGCCCCTTGCAGCCTATGAGATCTGCCAGCCCACGCTGACAGTGCCCGCCAGGGCTGTGGAGCAGAGGGCAGAGAGCACGTGTCTCCAGCACGCCCATCCCAGTTTGCCTGGGTGCCCTCTGCCTGTTTGCATCAAACCTGATCGGGCCAGATATCTGTGGTAGGGGGTCCACCTGCTCGAGAGGAGCCCAGGCTCAGGGTCACCCACCTCCCAAAGCCAGCCTGGGGCCTGTTTCCCCTTCAAGAGAGGGGCTCTGGGGGAAGAGCAGGTGCCAAAGGGGGAACGGGGCTGCCCTCCACTCCCTTCCAAAGTCACCTGAAGGCTCCCCCCCCCGGAGCCCCCCAGCCTAACGCACCCCGTGGGTGACCAGCAGGCTCTTGGGGCTGCCCTGTGCTGGCTCCAAGCCAAGCCCGCCCTGGCCGTCCTGACACCACCCTCCTGCTTCCCGGATGGGCCCGTCCCCGGTTCCCCAAAGGCTCCTCGTGCTGCGGGCTTCTTGAGCAGGTCCACCAAGCAGGCCACTCATAGCTGTGAGTCACTGCCAAGACCCTTGTTAAGGCCCTGCAATTCCCAGCTGCACTCGGACATGGCTGCCGTCCAGGGAACTGTGCTCTTGGATTTAGGTTCTGGCTAATGCACCCTGATGCCAGCCGCTGGCTCCCCGGGCTGAAGCCCTGCCTCCTCTTTGGACTTTGCCGGGGCCCGCCTTGCCCCTAGAAGGTAGTCCCAGCCCCACCCCCTCCCGCAGTCCCGGCAGAACTGGATTCCTGGCTGCAGAGAATCAAAGTAAAGTGATTGTTTTGGGTGGAGGGGGGCTCCCAACAAGCCCTCCCCTAGGGACCCAGGGTGGGGCTGGTGGCCCCCCAAGCAGCGGCGGGCCCTCAGCTGGGCTGACCAAGTACCGGGATCAGCGGTTCCTCCAGTGGGTCTGAGCAGGTACAGCGTTCGTGTGGGCTCCAGGCAGGAGCCTCATGTCTGCCACCTGGCATCCCCTTCCTCACCACTGGCAAAATGCCTAGGGACAGCAAGCCTTACAAGTGCTCCTAAGGCAGTGCAGAGGGTAGCATGCAGCCGAGGCTTCCCCCGAGTCACGCAGGAGCAGTGACCACACACCTGTACAGAGCACGCCTGGAGCCACGCACCCTCCCGTGCTCCATGGACAGCCACGGTCAGACTCCCATCCAGATGGGGGTGGGGTGGGACCCTGGAGGCCACCTGCTGATTCAGAGCACCCCAGATGCCACAGTCTGCTGAACTGCTCCAGGGAGGAGGGAATGCAGCTCCTGGGGGGACCGCCTAGGTGCCAGGCTCCATGCTGGGCGTTTCGGGTACTCTGGCTCCCTGAAGCTACCCAGAGCCCAGCCAGGGAGGCGTGGCGGCCCATTTTCTAGCTCTGAAGTCACGTGTCCCAGGTGACAGCCTGGGGACTTGCCACATGTGCCAGTAGGACTGATCCTGAGAGCCTGGGCCCCTCTTCCACCTGTGCAGAGGGAGGTGACTGTGTCTGTTCAGGAAAAGTGCGGCTTCCTCCGTCCCCCTAGCCTGTCAGGGACGGTGCCCACCCTCCTGGAAGCTGCCCGCACTTGTGCATTCTAAAGCTTCCCCTTATCTGGGCTCCTGGCCTCTGCCAGCCAGCAGCGAGGAGTCGCTGGGGAGGGGGGGAGAAGGGAGAGAAGAGGGGGAGGGAGGGAAGGGGAGGGGAGGGGCGCAGCTCCTTCCTGCCCCCACCCTTGTCCCCGCGGCCTGGGAAAAGGCAGCATATTGAGGCGCGGGGCTCCCAGCATCAGGCCCCGGGATGCTAATGAGGGCGAGCGCGTTCCCACAGCCCCGACATTGTGCCGCGCGGCCCACCTGCTCCTCGGGGAGCGCCCATTGTGCCCGCGCCAATTCACAGGCAATTTAGCGTGCGCTAATGGGCCGGCGCCTTTGTGCGGCCCGCGCCGCCATTGGCCGCGGAGTGTGGGAACGGCCGCGGCGCCCGGGCCCCAGGCGCCAGCCCGCCGCCCGCGCCTATATAGGGGCCGGGGCCCGCGCCAGCACGGGACGCGCCCGCTCCGCTCCCTGCTTCCTCGCCTCCTCGCCTCTCCCCGCGCCAGGCATGGCCCCCAGCACCGTGGCTGTGGAGCTGCTCAGCCCCAAAGAGAAAAACCGAGTAAGTGCGCGGCCGCGGCCCCTGCGGCCCCCGCGCTGGCGCGGCCCCGCTGACGCCCCCTCCTCCCGCCCGCAGCTGCGGAAGCCGGTGGTGGAGAAGATGCGCCGCGACCGCATCAACAGCAGCATCGAGCAGCTGAAGCTGCTGCTGGAGCAGGAGTTCGCGCGCCACCAGCCCAACTCCAAGCTGGAGAAGGCCGACATCCTGGAGATGGCCGTCAGCTACCTGAAACACAGCAAAGGTGAGCCGCCCGGCGCCCTGGAGCCCCGGCCCGCGCGACCCCCGCCCCGCCCCGCGCCCCGCCGCCCCGCGCCCCAGGCTCCCCGGCCCCGCTCACCGCCGCCCCGACTCCCCGCAGCCTTCGCCGCCGCCGCCGCCGGCCCCAAGAGCCTGCACCAGGACTACAGCGAGGGCTACTCGTGGTGCCTGCAGGAGGCCGTGCAGTTCCTGACGCTGCACGCGGCCAGCGACACGCAGATGAAGCTGCTCTACCACTTCCAGCGCCCGCCGGCCGCGCCGGCCGCGCCCGCCAAGGAGCCCAAGGCGCCTGGCTCCGCGCCCGCGCCCGCCCCGGCCAAGGCCGCCGCCGCCTCTGCGCGCCAGCCCGCCTGCGGCCTCTGGCGGCCGTGGTGACCCGCGGGCGGCCGCCCTGCCCGGAGGACCAGAGGGCCAGCGCGTTCCTCTGGCAGAGGGAAGGGCCTCCCCATCGTCCGTGCCGCCCCTGGCTTGGACTGGCCCCTTCTCCGGAAGGCTCTCTCTCCGGGCTGGCGGGCCAGCAGGAGGGTCATTCTCAGAGAATGTGCGTGCAGTGTCCTTGTCACTTAGGGCCCATCTTCTGCCAAATGTCTGACCCCATGGGGTTGCTCTGTGTTTGCATTTCAGCAAGTGACTTCTGGGAAGTCCCCACTGCCGGGGTTCTATGATATTTGTAGGCGGCGGGGCTCGGCCAGCCGGCGCCCCATGCGTAGAGGGCTTTCTTCAGATCCGGTGCTGCCAGGCCAGTGGGCCTGGCGCAGGCCGTGCCGTGGGCACATTTGCCTTTTGTGAAGGCGGAACTCAAGGTGTATCCTCGTAGGAACGAGAGTGTCAGCCTGGATGGGCGTGGAAGGACAGGGCAGAGCCGTGGGCGCAAGGCCCCTGGGGATGCTTTGCTGTCTGTTCCGGGCTCACACCGGGGCTGTGTGGGGCGGCTGGGGGTCTCCACCACGATCCTTAAAGGATTCCCGTGTGGGTGGGTGCGCGTGGGCACAACTTTGTACTCAGAATTTGAACTCTCAGTCACGTGGGAGCCACGGGACTGCTCTAAAGACTTCTAATAAAATCCGACTAGTTCAGCCCCCTCCGCTGTCTGTCTCTTGTGCCTTACACGTGTCCTTGGTGGCCACCGGGCAGGCGGGTCTGCAGGGATGACGGGGAGTGGGCACTATCGTGGTATGCAGCCACGGGGGGGCAGTGTCCTTGCCAGCGACCCCCTGGACACAGGAAGAAGGGCTGGGCTCCTGCTGAAGAGAGAGGGGAGGGAGGAGGGCAGGCAGAGGAGAAGCCCGGAGGGAGGAAGCGGAGGTGACAGGCGGTGGGGGGGGCGGTGGTGGAGCAGAAGCTGGAAATGAGGGGTGAGGGGTCAGGTCAGGAGGCCGGGGAGAAATGGGGTTGGGGGGAGAAAGTGAGTGAGAGGCAGGGAAGCAGGGGAGAGACAGGCTGGAAGGGAGAGGGCCTCACGGAGCATATTAGGTCCCCCGTGTGTAGTAGGAGGGGACATGGCGGGGGACCTGGGTTCCCGCCCTAGACCTCTCACTATAGCTCCCTGCAGGTGGGGGGTGGTGGCGAAGTGACAGGAATGTCCAGCTCTGTCCAGCTGAGAGCAACCCAAAAGCCACAGCCTGCAGCAGACCTCTTGCTGCAGCAAAAAGGGTGTAGCTGGGCCAAACACACAGAAGGGGTCTGCCCCTCCACGGTCCTCCCTGCCCGGTGGCCCTGTCCTGGGACAAGCTCCTGGGGTAACTTTCTCGGCTGGCCCACAGGTGGCCAGCTGCCCTGCCTTCCTGCAGGTGGACCGCTCACCAAGGCTGAAACAGGCAGTGCTGGCAATGAACCTGCCAAGGGCAGGCCCTGGTCTCAGAAAGGGCACCTATTTTTAGGCAGGCCCAGGGTGTTGGTTGAGTCTGCAGGGACCCAGAGGTACCCAGACTGGCCCTCCCTCGTTCCTGCTTGGCACCTCTCTTTGCTCTGCCTTCCATCCCTTTCTGTCCACTCTGCAGCGGAGGTCCGTAGCACCCCTTCCAGGCCAGTAGTGCTAGTGGCCTCTGGGGTCCCTGCTGAGCCCTGGGAGTGGTGAGCAAGGGATGGGAAGCCCCTCTCACACCCCTCACGTTTATTGCTTGTGCGGCAGGCACATCATTGAACTTAGCGGGGGCAATCGCTGTCCTCGTGGGTGTACCTCCTGGTCAGGCTGACCTGGTCAGGCAGCTGGTGGCATGCTCAGACCGAGGCTGAGGTCCAGAGACTCAAAGTAACTGGCCCAGGGTCACCTAGGAGGCAGGTGCCAAAGCCACAGCAGGCCCTCGGCATGCTTCCAACACTGGGCTCTTTTGCAAAGTGCCCACTGCTTTTGAGGGGTACGTGCCCCTTAAGAAGAGCCTCCACGCCTTCCCAGAGACTAGCCCTGGAAGCCTGTCCCCAACACCATATGGAAGCTTTCTCAGCTTGTTCCCTGCAAACTCCCACAGACTCCCTCTTTTGCCAGAAAATGGCCTCCTCCAGGAAGGCTGCCCAGCTTTCCCCTGCACTTTCTGAGGATCTCACCATCATTCACTGCAAGGGTAGCTCCTACTCCAGGCGGGGTGAGAAAGGCTTCTAGAGGGCAGGGTCCCCAACTCCCCCTGTTTGCATAGGGTTTTTAACACCCACGGTCCTGCACTCCTAGGGAACCAAGCTGGTGGGTCCCAAGCGTCTTCACGTGCAGGTGCCAGACTCACAACCGCAGTCACTAAAGAAACCGATTACCCTGGTGGTCTCCAAACCCCAGGTGCCCCCTCTGCACTAGCTCGTATCATTTGAGGTCAGCATCCGGCCAACTCAGTGAAGGAACAACAAAGACGACGACAGCCCAGAGGTTTTGTGTTGAGCGGCCTCGCGGTCCGGTCTGGGGCACCCGAGCCCGCCTGCGTGAGTCGGCCCTCCAGCCGCCACCGCCGCCGCGGCGGGAGGGGCGAGGGCCGGCCCGAGTGCTCATTAGCATAATCTATGCGCGGGAGGCGTTTAGCAGTCAAATATATGCGCATATATCTCCATGGCTGATTAGGCTGGCCGAGCACATTCAAAATGGCGGAGTGTAGAGCGAGCGGCAGCGGGAGCAGCGGGGACAGCCTGGACAAGAGCATCACACTGCCCCCCGACGAGATCTTCCGCAACCTGGAGAACGCCAAGCGCTTCGCCATAGACATAGGTCGCCGCGGGCGGGCGCGGGGAGCGGGGCGGCGGGGGCGGGCGCGGGCGCGGGCAGCGAGGCCGGCGGGCCGGGGCGGTGGCAAGGACGAAGGGCGGGGCGCGGGCCGTCGGCTCGCACGGCCTATCGGGCCTTGTAGTCCGCGGGCAGCCGGCGGCGCCCGCTCGCCGCGGCAGCCGGACTACAGCTCCCGGTAGGCGCCGCGCGGCCGGAGCGGGGCATGCAGGGGCTCGTAGTCCCGCGGGAGAGGCGGCCTGGCTGCCCCTCTGGCATCCCGCCTCGGGAGCCGGGGTGGGGGTCGGCCGCCGGGCGGCGCAGCTCCCCGCCTGCCGACGATCGGGGACCGGATGTCTGGGGCCGGGGCTTTGGAGGACCTGGGCGCAGACCTCAGGTCGGAAGCACCCCCGAGCCCCGCCCCCCGCGGGTCCCTCCTTCCCTCTCCGATGCCTTGACGCCTCCCGCTGACCGCTTTCTCGGATGTGGACGCCGAGGCGCGGACACCCGGGCGGTCCGCGGCCGGTCCATGACCTCCGGCCCGGGACCCCCGCGCGCCTGGCCCGCCGTGGCCGCTCGGTGAATGCAGGGACGGACCTTGCGCTTCTCCCCGGAGGGGTTGGGCCGCCCCGCTCCCCTGTCCTTGAGGGCGGGGGCGGTCCCTGGAGTCACGGGCTTGGGGGAGGGGCGGTGTCCAGGAAAGTGGGGAGCGTCCTGAACCCCCACCTGCAAAGCCGGAGGCCGGGCGGAGCCAGGCAGAGGGCGGGCGAGGGCAGCTGTGAGCCTGAGGTCGTCCCCCCGAAGGGGACCCGCCTGAACGGTGCCCGGCTGGACGTTGGGCCAGAGACGGTGAGCGCGGAGGAGCCGCCTGGGGGCTCAAGTCAGCCCCTCGGGGCCCTGCCGCTGTCCTCGGAGCCCTGTGCACTCCTGATGTGATGGCAGTCCAGTGGCCGTGCGCTTGGAGCTTCCGCACGTGATGCTGCTGCCCTAACCCTGGGGGCTCTGCTCCTACGGGTCGGCACCTAACGTTTCTGAAGCGCCCCTGACGATTGGCTGGCCACAGGGCTTACTTGGGTCGTTCTGCGTGGCCCTAGCTTGCGGCGCGGAAGGAGTGCCTGCCTGTCCTCCAGGGGCAAGCCCTGTCAGGGTTACTTAGCAGAAGGACACTCAAAGGCGTATTTTCAGTGTCCGTGTTTATTTCCTCTCTGAAATTTCCCCCTGGCTCTGGGTCCTCTGTCTGGTTCTTTAAAAGACACGTGTATTGCTACTAAGGACAGACATTTGTGTTTGTGGGGGGGCGGGCGGGGTTTGGCCACCCTGCGAGGTTTGTGGGGTCTTCGTTCTCCGACCAGGGATTGAACCTGGGCCCCCAGCAGTGAGAGCGCAGAGTCCTAACCACTGGACCGCCAGGGAATTCACAAGGACAGACTTTTGTTAGTGTAGCTGAGGGGAGGTCAGGGCTCAGGGCAGGGGCCCTCCAGCCAGGAATCCGCAAGTCAGCGGTGTGGTTCACAAGCAGGTTGCCGGTTTCCTCTCCCCTCCCCAAGCCTCTCAGTCCAGCTCTGATGGGGCAGCCCTCTCCGCTGGCGGAGTCCCTGCTTCAAAAGCCTCAGGGACGCTTTGGGTCAACACATACTTGAAGCTGACTTGACTCCAGGTTTCTGCTGGGCGGAGGGAGGGTCCCTTGGGTGAAGCAGCAGGGGCCACAGGGCAGGGATGTGCACAGAGGTGCCTGGAGTGGAAGGACAGCCCCGCACCAGGCCCCAGGGTTCTGGATAAACTGGCGGGTCTTGGCTCATGTTCCTCCCATCAGTCGAGGATGCTGTGGGCCCCAGGGTGGAGCATGGGGTGGGGTGGCCTGGAGAGCCCATGGCGTCCACCAGAGAGCACGGGACTGTGCTGGCTGCCTGGTCACTGCCCTCATCAGGTGTGACGTGTGCGGCCCCGGGCCAAGTTGGCATTCACTCTAATCGCAAGGGACCCTGAGAGCAGGTGGGCTCCCGCAGGCGCCCCCTGTGCTGCTCTGTGAACTCACCCTGGCTCAGACTGACCGCACTGCTCTGCTCGCAGCCCCCTGCCCCATCCGCTGTCTCCTGGCTGGGGTGGGAGACAAGTCTGGGCAGTGCCGGGCTTTGCCCCACTCGGGGTGCATGGTGTGCGGTGCACAGAACCCAGCTCACCCCCCACGGCCCCCCACGGCCCCCCACAAACCCCAGCACTGTGTGTTTTGGTTGTGATTTATAGCTGACTTGAAGAGCACACTGTCTGGAATTGGATTTCTGGGACCTGGGTAACTTTTGATGAGCTTCTCAAAAGATGTCTTCATCCCTTTGCGTTGCCTGTCTTTTTAGGAAACGATTTATTCACAGAGGTGAATCGGGCAACAGGCATTTCAGTGAAAGATGCTCCGGGCTAGGCCGGGATTGGGGGCAGGGAGGAGGGATAAGGAGGCTTAAGGCCAAGTTCAGTGTCTTAAGCTCACGGTCTGGGGATGAGAGCAAGCCCAGGACGACGGTGATCAGTGACCAAACATGGCCCAACGAGGCCAGGTCGCAGGACGTCCCAGGAGGCCCTGTCCACACTGCCAGGCAGGCAGCTCCGATGGGACAGGTGTGATTGGTCTCGGAAGCTGGGGTTTGATTTTTCTTACCTGGAAGAGCTTTGGCCTTTGGATACTGTGTTTCCAAATCTGTGTTTCTGACTTGAGCGTTTGTGGTATATTCCCTTAGTGTTTTGTCACAAAACAACAGTTGTTAATAATTTTAGCCGCCTTCTCAAGACAAGGGGTTTCCCCCTGATTTTTGTCGGGCCTCCTAGGAAACACAGTTTGTTCCAAGGTCACTTTGCAGAGCTGAGCCTCCTGCCTCTCTCTGCTCTGCCGTTCGTGGCTTTCACAGCCGTGAATCACCTGTAGCCTCCGACGCCTCCTCTCTGACTCAGGAGCGGGGCTCGCCAGAACTCCTCCTCCAGAAGGACTGCTCTGGGGATCTTTTTAACTTGCCCAAAGGCCTCATCTGCTTCCTGATATTCTGTCCCTGGTCACACGCCAGGGGCATCCAGGCTTCCCAGGGGCGTTAACAAGTCCCCACCGCCCTCTGCAGGGCCTCCCTGGTGAGTCCGGGCCTCAGCTGCTGCTCTGCGGCCCCTTGCACATTCCTGGTGAAAACAGCCCCTCCCCCGCCCGTCCGCTCTGGGAAGGGCTCCTCGCATTGCCTTCTCCACCTCTTTCCACGGACCGTCCGTCCGTTGTATGCTTTTCAGTGAAAACAGTGGATTTGTCAGCATTTTCCTTTGGTTCATCCTCAAGATCAGAGTTTGAAACAGAATTTTCCTAAACCACTGAGGATCGCCGAGTCACCCAGAAACAGCAGGTTCCTTGCTCGTCAAGGACTCAGTGCTGGTGGAGAGACGGACAATCTCCGTTTCAGTCTGGGCCCTGAGGAGGAACAGAGCTTTTCAAGGAAGGCAGAGTGTGTTTAGGTCTCGCAGTTCATTCCCTTCCTCTCTTTGGTGCCCTGCAGGGTTTTCAAGTTCAAGTAGCACCAAACTCCTTGTGGGCAGGACCCAGGTCTGGCAGATGAGGGCCTGTGCAAGGGCAGCCTCGGGTCCCGTCCAGCCACTTCTGAATCTGCTGCATCTGTGTCTCCCCCGTAGGCGGGTCGCTGACCAAGCTGGCCTACTACTCCACCGTGCAGCACAAAGTTGCCAAAGTGCGGTCCTTCGACCACTCAGACAAGGTGAGCTTCCTGGGAGGACCCCGGGCAGGCCCTGGAAGCTTCTAGTGCCGATGCCCCTCCCTCCATGCTCCCAGCTTAGTTCCCCTTCCATCCCAGCCCTGGCAAGAGCACCCCCGCCTGCTCGTGCCTCCCTGCCCCGAATCTCCCACCTGCGTCGCCATCAAGACTCCCACGGACTTCAGGGTAGGCAGAAATCGTCGGCGCTGCTGAGGGTGCTCAGGGGCTGTGTGTCAGCGTCGTCCCCTCCCCGAGGCAGTGCACACACGCGGGTTCCCCAACCTCACCCCCAGGACACAGAGCAGGAGGACCACGAGCCGCCCTATGAGATCTCCGTCCAGGAGGAGGTTACCGCCAGGCTGCACTTTGTCAAGTTCGAGAACACCTACATAGAAGCCTGCCTGGACTTCATCAAAGACCACCTGGTCAACACCGAGACCAAAGTCATCCAGGCGACCGGGGGCGGGGCATACAAGTTCAAAGACCTCATCGAAGAGAAGCTGCAGCTGAAGTGAGTGGGGACCTCGGGGCGGGGAGGGGGAGCGTGGGGGCCGGTTGGCCTCCACTCACGGGGCCGGGCCCTGACGTGGCGGACGCAGTGGCCCCTCTCCTGCACCAGCCCGTTCGCCCGGCTCTGGGGGTTCCTAAGACCTCAGGACCCAGTGAGGCTCCGGGTGGCTGGTGGGTGGCCGTGGGCCTGAGGCCACGCTCTGGGCTGGCTGCAGTGGGATTCAGGTGGCCGAAACTCAGGAAGGCTCGGGGGACTGAAGATGGTGGGTGGGGAGAGGCGAGGGCTGAAAGAAAAGGAACGGAGCCCCGAGACCGAGTCGGCCCCGCTCCCGCGGTGCCGCGATGCTCGCCGTCCTGCTGGACGGAGGGTCCCGGGGCTACGGCCCTGCCGCGGGGGCGGGGAGGCAGGGGCCATTCGTGCCGTGGCCCGTGCCGGTGCCAGTGGCTGGGCTGCTCCCTGGCAGGGTTGACAAGGAGGACGTGATGACCTGCCTGATAAAGGGCTGCAACTTCGTGCTGAAGAACATCCCGCACGAGGCCTTCGTGTACCAGAAGGGCTCCAACCCCGAGTTCCGGTTTCAGACCAGCCACCCCAGCGTTTTCCCGTACCTCCTCGTCAGCATCGGCTCTGGGGTCTCTATCGTGAAGGTGGGGCCTGGCTCGTGGGAGAGGACGGGCCTCCGCAGCGCTTTGTTGAGCAATGGCTGCGTGTCGGAGCCATGCCAGGCACAGGCACGCGGGCACGGGGAGGCGGGCACAGACCCAGGCCTGCCTCTGGTGCTCACGGGCGCGAGGCCGCACGCGGAGTGCCTGGCGCGGGCAGTCCGCGGGGAGGTGGGCCCCCTGCTTCCAGCACGAGCACCTGCCGAGCCCACCCAGACTCGGCCTTCAAGAGCGCCGCCACCCAGGGCAGGGGATAGCCCTGAGCCACCGCGTCCCCGGGACCTGCTGGGCAGTGGCTGGGGGCCCCCTTGCTAACACGCCTGCCCTCGTCTCGCTGCAGGTGGAGACAGAGGACAGGTTCGAGTGGGTCGGCGGCAGCTCCATTGGGGGCGGCACCTTCTGGGGGCTCGGGGCTCTGCTCACCAAAACTAAGGTATTCGGGCGGCTCTAGGAGGATGCTCCTGGGTCCACGGGACAGCCTGTTTCCTGGTCCCCTCGGGAGAGGGTTGGCGGCTGTGGGCTCGGAGACTCGTGCTTGGCTGGGGTTGTTGCGAAGGTGGCTCTTCCGTGTACCTCGTCCTGCTTCCCGCGTCTCTGAAGGACGGGCGTCCGAGTGGCCAGAGTGTCACCCAGCTAGGTGGTCCACAGAGGCTGCCCGTCTCCCCCCACCTCTGGGCCGTGACAGGAGAGGGCCTTCCCTACCCAGCGCGGTGGCTGGCCCCCTTCCGTGGGCCCGTCCAGGGCCATGGGCTTCTGCCAGCTTGCGGCTCCTCAGGTGCTCCCGTCTGCTCTGTCCCCACAGAAGTTTGACGAGCTGCTGCATCTGGCTTCCCGAGGCCAGCACACGAACGTGGACATGCTGGTGCAGGACATCTACGGAGGGGCCCACCAGACCCTGGGGCTGAGCGGCAACCTCATTGCAAGCAGCTTCGGGAAGTCGGCCACCGCGGACACAGGTACTAGCCTCGCACCCGCTCTCACCCCCGGAGGCGCGAGGCGCCCACCCGGCCGCTTGCCCAGCTGCTGCTTCCGCCCCCAGAGTTCTCCAGGGAGGACATGGCCAAGAGCCTGCTACACATGATCAGCAACGACATCGGGCAGCTCGCCTGCCTGTACGCCAAGCTCCACTGCTTGGACCGGGTGTACTTCGGCGGCTTCTTCATCCGCGGCCACCCCGTCACCATGCGCACCATCACCTACAGCATCAACTTCTTCTCCAAGGTAACGGCCGCCGCGTCCTTCCTCTGCTTTGCCCGCCCCTGGCCCGGGCCCCCGTGTCTCCAGACTCGCAGGTTTGAGAGGGGTCGGGAGCAAGGCGGGACCCCGCTGAGCACCCCCAAGCCCCTGTCCCCAGCCCCTTCCCACCCACTGGCTCCGGGCATCCTGCGCTTGGGGCGCCGTGGCCATCCCTGAGTTTGGTGTGTTGCCGGGGGTGGGGTCTAGGGACTACCTCCCACTGTCCGCGAGCTCCAGGTGAGCTTCTAGGTGTCGGTCATGGCGTGGGGGGGGGGTGTGGCCCCCAGCAAGCGTGGGGAACTGGGTGGGTGTCCATTTTGTGGAAGAAGTTACTCACCCTCTGACCCGGAGCTCCCCATGCCCCGGGCTGCAGACCGGCACCTGTCTGCAGCCTGTTAGGAAGCAGGCCGCTCCCCATCGCCCGCATTACCGCCCGAACCATCACGCCCCCCCACCCCCACCCCCACACCACCCCCATCCATGGAAGAGTTGTCTTCCGTGAAACCGGTCCCTGGTGCCAGAAAGGCTGGCGACTGCTGCTCTAAACGATGGGCTCTTGAATTCCGCGTGTGCGTACAGCCCCATGGACAAGTGCCGAGTTGGGAGGGAGGCCACCTGTGTCAGGTGGACTTGCAGCCTTGGGCTGAGTGGCGCTTCAGGGGCGTCTCCGTGGCAGGGGGAGGTCCAGGCGCTGTTCTTGAGGCACGAAGGCTACCTGGGCGCCATAGGAGCGTTTCTTAAAGGAGCCGAGCAAGACAGTGAGTACAGCGCGGCCTGTGTTGGGCTGCGGCCTCGGAGGCGGGGGGGGGCCTTGGGGAGTGACTGGAGGGGCTGCTCGTGCTAAGCGACGGTCGAGGGCTGTGGGTGGACATGGTGTCTTCGTGGGCCTCCCCGGCAGTGGCAGGAGCCTTGGCTGTGGTTCTCCTGAGGGGCCAGTGGACACCAACTCGCGTGGGTGCCACGTAATCAACCCCTGGGTCCTTGTGAGCGACGGGGCTCCGTGCAGAGGCCGCGCACATGGCCTCCCCTCCGAAAGCCTCGGCCCTCCGGCGCTGCCCGGCCGTCTGCCCCGCTGTCGCTTCAGGTGCGCATCCGGTCTGTCCTCTTTGAAGGACACGTGAGGGAATCACAGGCGTGATTCTGCCCGAGGAAGCACAGGGCAGACTGCTTGGGGGACAGCGCCAATCAGAGCAGCCCAGGCAGACCTTCACCGCGTCCCTAAGTCCAGCTTCTTACTTGAGATAAACCACGGTACCTTTCGGAAGCTACTGCTCAGCTTGAGAGGTCTCCGTGCCAGTAAGAAATAACACAACAGAACGACGCCCCCGGCTCGCCTGGCGCCAGGGAGGCTTTCGGCAGCTGGTCCTCCCAGAGGCAGTCCGGCCGCCCAAGGTTTGCCGAGCCGCTCGCCCCTCTGTTGACGCCGGGTCTCTTGTCCCGCAGACCCAAACCAGTACAGCTGGGAAGAGAACTACGCCGGCAGCTCCGGGCTCATGAGCTCATCGCCCGAGCTCTGCCCGACGCAGCGGGCGAGGAGTGGCACCGTGAGTACGGGCTCGGGTGGTGCTGGGTCCCACGTGCGCTGCCTCAGCTAGGGCCTCCTGGTGGTCCCCGAGGAGAGCCCCCGTGCTGCCGTGGCCGGGCTCGAAGGCGCCTCCTCCTGGTGCAGGCCGGTCATGAACCGCAGACTCCGGGGCCGAAGAGAGACGTTTGCAGCCTGCAGCTGGCTGCTCTCGTTCCTCCCGTAGTGTCTCACGTTCTTCGGGTGTTCAGCCAGAGCGCCCGGGGCCACGCGGTCCCCGCCGTGTTTGCAGGGAGAATATAAAGTTCCGGGAGCACAGGGGGTCTCTCCTAGGGCTCTGGGACCGTTCACAGCAGGATCGGGTTAAAACCGTGGGTCGCGGGCACCAGCCTGGGCCCCTTCTCTTAGACCACGTTTTTGCATGATGGTTTCAAGTCAGTACCGAGCCTGCAGAGTCTGCGAATTTCCTCAGGCGATTCCACCCTTTCCTCAGTCGCCCCTTGGGGTGAGGCCCACCATGTCTGGATGGGGGCTCCCCCAGCCAGCCGAGCCGGTGTGGAGAGGGTCTCCCAGCTGGGACGAGATGGCACTGCCATGGCCCCGTCCTGGCCCAGATCATCATTGGACGAGCTGTTGCCGTCTTATTTTTATTTTTTTATTTGGTTTGCGGTTCGCGGGCCTCTCACTGTTGTGGCCTCTCCCGTTGCGGAGCACAGGCTCCAGACGCACAGGCTCAGCGGCCATGGCTCATGGGCCCGGCCGCTCCGTGGCATGTGGGATCTTCCCGGACGAACCCATGTCCCCTGCATTGGCAGGCAGCCTCTCAACCACTGCGCCACCAGGGAAGCCCATTGCCGTCTTATTGACATCACGTCCCTGATAACCCAGGGAGTGGTTTATCAGAATCGCACGCGGGGCTGGAGGATAGGCCGAGGCCTGCAGCTGCCTGGCCTGGCCTGGCCTGGCCTGGGCACACAGGTCGGGACGCCACCTTCAGGGCAGGTTGCTGGCCGTTTGGAGGGAAAGTTGCTTTTCAGTCGTAGTTGGAGATTCTCTTGTAAATCGGTGTAAACATGGCAAGAATGTGCCTCATCCGCCTTTCACTTCCTGGGCAGAGTCCCCCGCATGTGGCACCCCTAGTTCCCACAGCTCCGCACCGCATCCTTCGCAGCCAGCTGTGCGGGGGTAGCTGGGCCCTTCCCAAAGGCAGGTGCCAGGGGCAGGGTTGGCAAGGCCCAGGCCCACCGTGACGGGTGTGCAGAGAAAGGCCTTAACGTCTCTGACTTGTCAAGGGCGACGTGGATGCCAGCCACACAGATGGCAGAATGAAATGGGTGGGCGGGCCAGAAGCCTTTCAGCCAGTGCTGACGTGCAACACGGCCCCTCTCCATGACAGTTTGGGCACCCCACGCGCCTGTCGTGCTGGGGTGGCCTTGCGAGTGGGCGTGGGGATCCCCAGGGGCAGGGGACCAGGCCGTTTCTCTGGGTGTCCACAGCCAAGGCCAGGCCGAGCTCAGGTCTGAGCTCCCACTCATCGGAGGGCAGGGCAGCCCCTGCAGGCCGGCCGGGCAGGAGGCAGCCATTGCCGCCTTTGACCCCCGTGGAAACACGCCAGCTCCTTCCCTGCTAAACGTGCGGTCACGTGGCGCGTCCCCAAAGCCCGTCTCTCCCTCGTGGGGTGGATCTTGTCATCCAGACCATCCCTGGTCCGAGCACACCTGCCGCCTCACCCTGCTAGTGGGCGAGTCAGCAACACAGGGCCAAGTCCCAGGTGGGCAGCTCCCTGGAGGGTGGGGGACAGGAGGGGTGCCTGGAGGACTAGCCCTGAGCTCACTTGCTTGTCACGTCCCTGGAGCAGCTGCCTGACTCAGTTCTCATCCGAGGACGGGGCCAGGCACACAGGACCCTTCGTTTGAAAGACCCTGGCGTGGGCATCGAGCATTCCAGCCTTGCTGAGCGTGGCAGGGGCAGTGGGTCTGGATGCGGGGTGTGGGGGAAGGGGCGGTGTGTCCCCGCCTAGGAACCAACCCTGGGCAGGAGCCGCAGGACAGAGCCCGGCGGGCAGGGCGGGAGGACCAGAAAGGCGGTCGGTGTGCGTGGTTCAGAGCACGAGGCGCGGCGGGAAGGCGGGGGTCGTGAGCGGACCCAGGGTCGGGGCGTCGGGCTCGGGCCCCCGGACAAGTGGAGGGCTCGCCCGGGCTGAGAGAGGCCGTGAGCGGCGGGCAGGGCCCAGGGCCGGGGAGGAGCCGGGCTCTCCACGAGCCGCGCACGGCAGCTTCCCTTCGTGAGGAGAAGCCGGTTCCCAGACCTGTAGGAGGGGGTTTTGGTCTTTCAGGAAGGACACGGCTGACGTGCCCACCTGCTTCTCGTCCTCCCAGTTCGACTTGCTGGAAATGGACCGTCTGGAGAGGCCACTCGTCAACCTGCCTCTCCTTCTGGACCCGTCCTCCTACGTGCCTGACACGGTCGACCTCACGGACGACGCGCTGGCCCGAAAGTACTGGCTCACCTGCTTTGAGGAGGCCCTGGACGGGGTGAGGGCCTGGGGTGGGGGTGAGGTTGGGATGAGGGCTGGGGGCGGGGCTGGACACCCCCAGGAAGAAGACACCCGTCCGTCCAGGGATTTGGCTGTGGGCCTTGGGGGTCCTGGCCGTCTCTGACTGTCTCAGGTTCCCAAGGGCAGTGAGAGGCGGGAACGAGGAGAGCGGGGGTTTCCAGGAGCTTTTTATCTAGGGTGTGATTCATAGTTCCCAGGTGGGAGCCTGACCGAGTAGTTTGTTGGGACGTGGTGTCAGCGAGGTGCGTCCTCACCAGCTCGCAAGTGGCTTTCCCGGCTACCTTGTTTCTTTAAAAAGCAAGCAGTTCGGGCTTCCCTGGTGGCACAGTGGTTGGGAGTCCGCCTGCCGATGCAGGGGACACGGGTTCGTACCCCGGTCTGGGAGGATCCCACGTGCCGCGGAGCGGCTGGGCCTGTGAGCCATGGCCGCTGGGCCTGCGCGTCCGGAGCCTGTGCTCCGCGGCGGGAGAGGCCACAGCGGTGAGAGGCCCGCGTACCGCAAAAAAAAAAAAAAAAAAAAAAAAAAAAAAAAAAAGCAAGCAGTTCGCACAGGGCTCAGGGGCAGCGGTGGCTGGCCTCCGGCTCCGGGCTCAGGAGGGTCAAGGCCACGGGAGCCTCTTGGGAACACCCATTCCTCCACGACACCCCTCAGGCCCATGGGGTCTGTCTTCAGAGCGAGGGGTCCCACCCTGCTCTGGACTCTGCACAGACTTGGAGGATGGTCCATAACCACCAGTCCCCTCAGCAGAGCAGGAGCTGGTTTGCAGTGGGGCCCTGGGGCTGGTATCAGAGGACACGGATATGAGCTTTGGGTCAGGGCTGGCGGCAACCCCATTCCCACCTGGCAAGGGAAGCCCCCAGTGGCTGCCACCAATGCTTGCCATCCACGGGCTGGGGGCTGCCCTGAGCACTGCTGGCTGCCCCGTTCTTGGTAGGTCGTGAAACGCGCTGTGGCGAGCCAGCCAGGCTCCGTGGATGCAGCCGAGAGGGCCGAGAAGTTCCGCCAGAAGTACTGGAACAAGCTGCAGACGCTGCGGCACCAGCCCTTGTGAGTGGCCCACCTGCTTGCCCTGGGCCAGAGCCCCGAGAGGCGGCCTCTATGGGAACGCGCACTCGCACCCGAGGGCCGAGTCCCTCGAAGTTTCCCAGGAAGCTCTGCGCCCCTCCCCTGGCACACACTCGGGGACGCTCAGCACCCCGCTGGCCTCCTGGGCTTCTCCTATTGGCACCTGGATGCCGCGAGGACGCCCCTGGGGGTGGAGGGTGCGATGGGCGGCGCAGCCAGCTGTCCAGGCCCCTCAGCCGCCCTCCACCCGGCTCTGTCTTCAGCGCTTACGGGACCCTGACCGTGCGCAGCCTCCTGGACACGAGGGAGCACTGTTTGAATGAGTTCAACTTCCCGGACCCCTACTCCAAGGTGAGCACCCCCTTCTGGTGGGTGGGCACATGCTTGTAGGGGGCCGTGGGGGACGGGGCGTCAGTCCCGTCCTGTCCAGCGAGCGGGTGTGCTGGCAGCCCTGACCCCCGGCGCTGGCGACAGGCTGCATCCTGGAGCCGCCCTGGTGAGGGTCCATCTCCCAGGAGCGCTGGGCCGCGGCCCCTCGGTTGGCAGCACCGGTTGAACAGCTGTGGACCGATGCCGGCACCACTGTGACCTCGTCAGCAGCGTGTCCTGGGGGCTCTAACCAGCCGTCGGTGAGGGTGGCAGGCATGTGGCACTGAGGCCCCCTCGCCTCTTCCTGGCCTCCTGAGCTCAGCCTGGAAACTCAAGAGTTGGTGCCTGAGGATGTCCGTCCTGGCCACGAGCCATCCAGGGCCTGGCTGGTAGCCTGGAGGTGCCTCCCTGGGCTCTTTGACCAGGAAGCCGTGTGCCCTGGAGCCGTGGGCGGGGTCCAGAGCCAGCCTACCTCAGCTCCCTGCCACCTCCTCCCTGCCCTCGCACAGGAGTGTCTGGGGACGGTGGGTCTGGGTGCTGAGGATCTCACGGTCAGGGCAGTGGGCACCCGTGGGGGTGTGGGTCCTCCGCGCTCGGCCACGGCGCAGTCACACCTGAGCCTCCACCCTCAGTGCACACCTCAAACCTGCTCTGATATCAGCGTGCCCCCCGCACTTGCTCTCAGCCCGCGCTGTTCCGAGTCAGCGCTGCGTTTAACCTGACGCCATCTGGGTTCGTTCAGCCTCCTGCAGTGACATCACGTGGGAGTCTTCTGTCCCCTGGAGCAGGCGCACTGTTGGTGACGTTCTCCGCAGCGTGCCGGCACGGCGCCCTCCTCTCCCTGCTCTGCCAGGGGCCTGGGGGAGGGCAGACCACGTCTTCATGCGCGTCTCCCCGCAGGTGAAGCAGAAAGACAACGGCGTGGCATTAAAGTGTTTCCAGAGGGTGATCCACTCTCTGGACGCCCTGGGCTGGGAGGAGAGGCAGCTGGCCCTGGTGCGAGGGCTCCTGGCCGGCAACGTCTTCGACTGGGGAGCGAAAGCCGTCTCTGAGTAGGTGCCCGCTGTCCTCACAGGCCCGTCCCCTCCCCTCCTCCTTCCAGCTCAGCCTTAGAGCCACAGCCCCTGGGCCCAAACTGACGCCTGGGCCACTCGTGGCTCCGGCAGTCCCAGCCTCAGCCGGCCCAGCTTGGCCCTCGAGGAGGTGGCAGTGGGGGCACCGGGGGTTCTCGGGAGATGGGGTGCTGCTCGGGGCTTGCTGGGCACGTGTGGCCTCGGGAACGGACGGGACAGGTGCTGGGACCCAGCCTCCCTGCCCGCACGCAAGAGCAGGCACATGGAGGGCTGCGGGTGTGGGTGTCGTCAGTGTGAAACTCCGTGTCACCATGACTGTGTGGGTGGGCTTAGACGGTGCTGGGTGTTGGAGTGCACAGGTGCCTCGTGAAGTTCAGTGGTGGGCACGCGTCTCCCCGGGACCCGCCGTCTGGTGCCTTCCCCGGGGCTCCCGTGCAGGGGCCTTGCTGGATCACCCAACGTGCGCTTTCGGACCCGGGCACCCGGGACAGCCGCCGCCCCCTCCCTGCCCTCGGCACTGGCTGCCCCTTGGGCGGCACGTTGGGGCGAGGCTGGTGGCCAGGGCTCCCCGGGGGCCTGGCCTGTGGCTGCAGGCACGGAGGCTTCCCCGTGCCACCTCCCCCGTCCTCGAGCTGACGCGGCAGCAGTGACGGGTGACAGTGCACTCGTCCAGCTCGGGAGGGGCTTCGTGGCCCACAGGAGCGACGGAGGCCGAGGTCCGGGGCTTGGGTGACTCTATTTTCTCGTCCCCTGTGCAGCGTCCTTGAGTCTGACCCCCAGTTTGGGTTTGAGGAGGCGAAGAGGAAGCTGCAAGGTAGGGGCGCCCCGGGCTCTCCTCCAGTGCCAGGACTCGGGCCGGTGGGGGGACGGAGCGAGGCGGCCGCGCGTCCCCGCTGAGCTGGGGGGAGGTGAGGACCGGCTCCCCGGAGAGGCCGGCGGGCGGGTGACCGCGTCCCTGTGTCCCACAGAGCGGCCGTGGCTCGTGGACTCCTACAGCAAGTGGCTTCAGAGACTGAAGGTACATGGAGCTGTCCCCGCCTCTGTCCTGTGCCCTAGGGGCCCGGGCGGGGTTCATGGGCGGGGAGATGGCGCGGGCGACAGGCACAGAGCTGCCTGGGGTGGGGAGCAGGCCCGCGCAGTGCACCAAGGGCCCCCCAGGAGTGTCCCCCTCAGCCCCCCGCCCCGAGCTACAAGTACGAGCTGGCTTCCCCGCTCCAAGCCTGACTTCGGCGGGACAGTGATGAGGTCACTGGCCTCAGGTCAGAGGTCCTTCGGGCTAGCAGTTCTGGAAGAGGCCGGGGCTGCCCCTGTGCCCCCAGTGCCCAGAGGGCCCAGCAGCCCTCGCCCGGCCGCGGGGCGCGGAGCGTGGAGGTGTCTGGATCGCCCGGCCGCGGGGCGCGGAGCGTGGAGGTGTCTGGATCGCTTGGACGCGCCTGTTCCCAACTGAACGTCCTGGTTTTGTCTTACAGGGGCCCCCTCACAAATGTGCCTTAATTTTCGCAGATAACAGTGGAGTAGACGTCATTTTGGGAGTCTTCCCCTTTGTCAGGGAGCTTCTCTCTAGAGGGACGGAGGTGAGTGTGGAGGCCGCGTGGCGGGTCCCTTGCCCAGCTCCTGTGCTCGGTGGGGTTGGCGTCGCCCCGGGCCCCTCCGTGTGCAGGTAGGTGCCGAGTGGGCGGGGGCACGGCAGGAGCGGAGGAGGAGACCCAGCCGGTCGCGTCCTGGGGCTTAGGTCGGCCTGACCGCGGGGCCCTGGGGCCGTCTCCCGTCCTTCCCCGAGAGCCGGCCCAGCCGTGAGAGGTGGCCGGAGGCCGTGCTCCTCCGCCAGCAGCCCCAGGTGGGTGGGTGGGGGGCGGGAGGGTGGGCGGGCGAGCCCAGGCACTGCCGGCGGCCGAGGCCCCTAAAGAGCCCGGCGTCCTGTCGCAGGTCATCCTGGCGTGCAACTCGGGCCCCGCCTTGAACGACGTGACCTACAGCGAGTCCCTCATCGTGGCTGAGCGCATCGCGGCCATGGACCCCATCGTCCAGTAAGCTGGGCGGGAGGCTGGGGTCCGGCGTGGCGTGGTGGGGGCGTGGCGGGGCAGCCTCCCAGGGCGCCGCCTCACGGGTGACCACCCCTGTGCTCGGCAGCTCGGCGCTCAGAGAAGGGAGGCTGCTGCTCATGCAGACTGGCTCCAGCTCCCCGTGTCTCGACCTCAGGTATGTGGCCCCTCTGCCCCCGGGTCCCCCTGGTCCCCTGCAGAAGTCAGCTCTGCCAGCCGCAGCCCCGGGTGGGGTCCAGGCACTCTGGGCTCGGGACCCTGGGAGGAAGAAGCAGGGGGGCTGTGTCCCCACCTTGGATGATTATCCCTGGATAATCAGTTCATCACCGTAGTGCTTTCCACCCTGGGGCTTCTAGAACCTGGAGCGGCCCGTGTAAAGGAGGGCACATCGGGGCTCTGGGACCATTAGGCTCTCAGTCTGTTCCGGTGCCGATTCTCCAGTGTTGACTTAATCCCCTTCCAGGTCCGCTATTAACCAACAAGGAGGGACAGTAAAAAGCTGTAAGAAGGACTCAGGTTCTTTAAAGTTCAAAATACAAAAGTATCATCAAGGCCCAGTTTTCAGAACCGGCTTCCTTGTAGTAACGGGAGCGCAGCTGCCAGGGGTCCCCGAGACCCTGGGCCCCGGGCCACGGGAGGGCAGCTGCCGGGCTGGCTGTCCGGGGAGCAGGCTGGACCCAGGGCCCACGTAGTTGGGGGTGCCGAGGGTCGGGGGTCTCCGGCGTTCCCGCCAGTCGCCACCCTTGGCGGGAGGCAGGGTATGGCGTCTGCCCTGGGTGCAGCTCAGTGCAGGGTGCCGGGCCCCCCGCCTGCACCCTCCTCACTGCCCCCTTCCTCCCTGAAGCCGCCTGGACAAGGGGCTGGCCGTGCTGGTGCGGGAGCGCGGCGCCGACCTGGTGGTCATCGAGGGCATGGGCCGCGCCGTGCACACCAACTACCACGCGGCCCTGCGCTGCGAGAGCCTCAAGCTGGCCGTCATCAAGAACGCGTGGCTGGCCGAGCGGCTGGGGGGCCGGCTCTTCAGCGTCATCTTCAAGTACGAGGTCCCGGCCGAGTGAGGCGCCCCCGCCGCCGGGCTGCTCTGCCCGCCGCGTCAGGAACGTGTCTCGACTGCAACAGGGACCCGCGTTCAAATCCGAATATTTATATTGTGCTTCTGTGAGTGAGCCGGCTGCACCCGGGTGTGGGCTCGGCGCCCGCGGCCTCGGGCTCGGTGTTTCTTCAGTGCTGACGTGTTCGTGGTGGGGAGACACGACTTCTGTCCCGTGAGACGTTCTTATTGGAATATATTTAACTGTTAAATAATCTTTTATATATATATACATATATATATATATATAAATATAAATATATACGTATACGCCTCTGACAGGACGCTGAGGTCAGGGCACAGCAAATAGTTTCCAGAGTGAGAACAGAGCGTCTCTGCCTTTGCTGTTCGGTGTGAGGGTGGGCAGACCCCTGGGGGGCCCTGCCCACCCCTCCCCCAGGGAGCCCAGCAGTGGGGTCTCTCCCTAGGTGATCTCTAGCGCTCTTAGGCCCACCTTGGCCCGTGGGCCATGGCCCCTGCCCTGTCACGTGGCCTCCAGCATCACTCCCCAGCGTGTCTGTCTGGAGAAGGCCTCCCCCTGCGCCCCTGCCCCGCCTGGGCCCGCTGCACACGGGAAGGACAGACAGGCTTTGAGCAGCACTCCTGACTCAAGAGCTCCTGAGAGGAGGCCACGGGCTTCGAGGGCCCTCGAAGACTTTCAGGGACTTGGTGGCTGGTCCACTCTCCTGCTCGGAGCACCTCAGACCACGTGGGTTCTGTCGCCACGGCCTTGAGCCCATGCCCAGAGCCCTGCCTAACGGCAGGCGGGTGGGGGGCTCACTGGGCCCGGCGCTGGAGGTGCTGCGAGATGGCGGGGGCTCCTCCCCCGCTGGACCCGTCCCTCGGGGTGCGGACCTGAGCCTCAGATGCCACATCGCGGCAGGGGAACTGGCCACAGAGCTGCGAGGCCACCTGTGTGTGCCATGGGTCTCAGGAACCAAGAGTTGTGCGGGGGCCCTGCTGCCGTGGCCCCGGGCCCTGTGCACTGAGGAAGCCCCACTGCCCAGCACCCAGGTCCCTCACTGCTGGAGCACCCAGCAACGTGAGGACGGGTGGGATGAGGAAGGCCGGCGGGGCTGCCCCTGCAGGGACCTGAGCCCCGCCCTCTTTGCCCAAGACCCCCTCGCACTTGCCCTGCTGGGCCAGGGAAACCGGGGCCCTGCACCCCCTTTCGGGAGACTGAGCTCAGCGGTCTGGAACCTGCACTGAACCTCAGAGGGTGCTCAGCCCGTCCTGCACCACAGCAGCCCCCCTGGGTGACCCACGTGCTGCCCCCCACTCCTGGATGGACGGAACTCAAAGCACTTGCTCTGTCGGCAGAGAGGGCCCTGGCCGTCCTGTGAGCAGCCACCAGGGGGAGCAGGGGGCACGGCCGTCTAGAGGGCACAGGCCAGGCCTGTCCAGTGGGTGGTCCCTGTGATCCCCTTTCGGGGAAGGCTCACCCGCCTTGACCCCAGCACAGCCCCTCACTACCCCCCAGCCTGCACCCAGGCACGGCTCGGCTTCCTGTGGTCTCGCCTCTGAGGCCTGGCCTGGCCCCTCTTCTGCCCAGGCCACCCTCTGTCCTCCCGTCCCTGGTGGTGGAGCAGCATCATCCTAGCTGGTCTGGGGCTCCCTGTGCACGGCATGCCCTGCACAGACACCCAGGAGGACTCCAGAGGTCCAATCAGCGCCCAGCTCAGCCTGTGTCATGATGCGTCGCTGGGCCTCCCCTGAGTGCCGCTGGACAGGCGGGGGGAGCCTGCGGTGGCCCCGCAGTGAGTAGGGCACCAGGGCTCTGAGCACCTGCCCTGCCCTCAGGTACCCCTCTTGCGATGCCCTGTCCCTTTCTCAGCTGGGACAGAAAGTCTCTGGGCCTCCCAGCAGCTGAGGGCAGCCCCTGGGAGGTAACGGAACAAGAAGCAGTGCCCACATGGGGCTGGAGAAGGGCTGACCGCCCTCCCCCATATCTTGTGAGCCCTGGCAGATTGCCCCAGGCTGTGTCCCTCCCTGCCCCCCATCTCCCCTTCACTGCCCCCAAGATTCTAGGAGCCCAGACGCCCTGCCTTGGGGACCCCTCCCTTCCGGGGTTGGGCCACAGCTCCCCCAGGCTGAGCTCTCCCAACCAGAGGAAGGAGGAGGGCCTTCCCGGTTCCGAGGGGCCTGACAGGTCCTGGGAGGAAAGTGGCACCGGCACAACTGCCCATCCCCCAGGCCTTTGCTGAGTTTGGGCAAGCGGCCGGCGTGGGTCCCTGGGGCCTACAAGGGACACAGCAAGAGACAGCCCCCCACAGAGCGCCTGGCGCCCACCAACACCCAGCCTTTCAGACACCTTGCCCGGCGCCCACCGTCCCCAGGGCCTCCGACCCCGGACCATAGGGCTGATCCTGGTGCGGGGCCCGAGGCCTCCCCGAACTGAGCCGTGGGTGGGCTGCCCCCAGCCCCTGCCTGTTGTACCGAGAGAGTCCACCCTTGGGGTGGCCTCTGACACCTCAGCTGGCTTCTGTGCAGGCCAGGTGCCCGGGTGGGGAGAGCAGTCAGCCCCCCGGCTTCTCGAGGGAGGGAGCGGTCCTGAAACCGTGGGCACAAAAGACTTCGGGAGCAGCAGCCCCACAGCTGGGGACCCTCTGGCCTGGAGTCCCTGCCAGGGCCAATGTCTGCCCCCGATAAGTGGGGCTGGGAGAGAGGGAGGGAAAGAACAGGGGTGTGTTCGGGGCTTGTGGCCCTGACCCTGGGCGCGGTCCAGCCAAGCCATCTGCAGGCAGAGGGTGGGGGGCATCTTCTGGGTTCCGGCCCAGTGACACCGGGTACGCGGCCACAGAGGGAGCGGGCCGGCAGCCCACTCGGAGCAAGCGCAAGCGTGTTTATTGGAGTTGTGTTTGGGAGTTTACAAGAGTCTACAACATCCCGTACAGAGCAGAGTGTGTGCAGAACAAGCCAGCAGTCAGGGCGGGGATGGCCACGCTCCAGGTCACTCTGGGCGCCTCGCATGGCAGGGCCCAGCAGACGCGCACCCGCACACGCCCCGCAGCTGAAACCAGGGGAAAGTGGAAAAGGACACGGCACCATTTTCTTATTGTAGAAGCTTTGCCTCTAAAAATTTAAATCTCTCTCTATGTGTACGTGGATCTTAAAAGGTCGTGAAAACTCTGCCCTGCCCCAGGGCGGGCTCCTTCCTCCCAGGAAGAGGGGCAGGGCGGAGGGAGGGGCACAGCCACACCGGACAGGCGGGCAGCCTCGGGGGCGGCAGTTCCGCATCCTGAGCAAACGCGGGCCCCACCCAGCCCTGGGCTGCAGGGAGGGTGGCTCAGAGCCTCAGCAGGAGGCCAGTGGCGGCAGCACCTGACAGCTGGTTGGCAGCGCCCTTGGCGGGGGCCAGCGCATCCCCACAGCCCTCTTGCCCACGCAGCAGGCACCCTCGGGTACCCCGCTCCCCCTCTGGGGGGCCCCTCGGGCACTGCAGCCACTGCTGCTGCTCCTGGGCCCAGCGGGCCTGGCGGGCGAAGGCGCGCACACGGCTCTGGCTGCGGGAGGAGGAGCGCCGCAGGAAGCCCGGGCCCCCCGCTGCCCGCTCCCCAGCCAGGCCCCCGCTGGTGGGCAACGTGATGCCCCCAGCCTTCTGGAACCCCGTGAGGCTGCGCAGCTGCTCCGTCAGGGCGTCCGGCCGCGCCCCCTGCCCTGCCGGCCTCTCCCCGGCGAGGCCCAGGCCGCGGCCCGGGCTCTCCACGCGGGGGGCAAAGTCGTCCGCGGTCAGGTCCCCGAGGCTCTTGGACTTGGCAGCCACAGTGCAGTCCGGGAGGCCCACCAGGGAGTGGCGGGCCCAGGGTGGCCATGGGGCCAGGGGGCGGGGCTGCAGCTCGTCAGGCCCCACAGGCAGTTGGCCAGCAGCCTGCAGGTTGGAGTTGGATTTGCTCTTGGTCACAGCGGGCAGGTCCAGGCAGGCGGCCGAGGCCGAGCAGGGCCACAGGGGCAGGTGTCCCGCTGGGGCCCCTGGGAGGCTCTCAAGTCCCAAGCCCAGGCCCAGCAGGGAGAGGGCGATGACCGTGTCACCAGACGACAGGCTGGAGGACGAGGACACGCTGCCACAGTGGCTGCCTGGCTCCAGCTGCTGCCATAGCTGGTCACTGCCAGTGGCATCCAAGGACACGACGGGGCGGGGCCCGGCCAGGGGCCACCATCCTCCCAGGGACTCCGAGGGGACCTGCCCCTCGCTCTTGGCCCTTCTGGGCACATGGCCCAGAGCCCGTGGGTGGCCCCTGCTGTCCGTCTGGCTACCGGGGGCCCCCTGGCAGGCCCCAGCAGGGCCCCCGCCATGGCACGCCCACTGCCTGCTTTCGGGGGCTGGCTCCGTGTTCCCTTGGCTCCCGGTCCCAAGCTGGAGGGGCCCGGAAGCTCCCAGAGCCGCCCTTGGGGGGCTCGCCGAGCTGGTGCTGGGCCCTGAGGAGCACTGGGGCCCTCCAGGGGCGTGGCTGGGGGAGACGGCCGCTGGCAGTGGGGGGCCAGGACCCCGGGCTGGCTCCTCGGCAATGGTTTCCAGGCTGCACAGGGAGGAGAAGGGGTGGGCATCTGCGGGGAGAGGGGGAGGCAGGTGTCAGGGGCGCCCGCAGGGCTCCAGGCCCCTCCACGTGCTCACAGCTGCCCCCACCCTGCCCTCCGGCTCCGCTGCTGCTGGGGGAAGAGATGGGCCTGGGCGCACAGGCAGGGTCCTCCCGGGGCCGGCGCAGCTCAGGGCCCACGCGTGGCCGGGCCCCGTTACCTGGCACTCGGCCGCTCTCAATCCCTGACTAGGAAGGCAGCATGGGGACAGAAAGGAGAAGAGGGTGGTCAGCGCCGGGGTGGGGCTGGCCGTGGACAGACGGACGCAAGGCTGGGTGGGTACAGAGCGGGAGCGGGAGGATGGCCCAGCTTCCAGCACGCCCTCCCCAGGCTGGGACTGCTCCCTGTGACCAGGGGCCACAGGCAGTTCTGTCACGACCAGCCCTGGGGCCGGGGTGGGGGGTGTCCAGAGCAGAGCTGCTCATACGTGCGTCCCCAAGGCCAAGGGCCACGGTCGATCTGCTCCCCTCACACTTTGCAAACAGAGGCCTCTATGTCGGGACTCTGAGCCCCAGCCAGGAACCCAGGCCAGACTCCCCAGAGGACTGCGGTGCCGGCCAGGAACCAGGGGGAGGCAGAAGGAGGGCCTGGAAGCTGCCCCCGGGCCCTGGTGGTCAGGCCAGGGAGGGAGGCTCGGCCCGGGCACTGGGGCTGGTCTCCAGAGGCCACCCTTTGGGCTGCAGGCCTCGGCAAGCAGACCCGGCTCGGACTCCCCAGTCCCCAGCCCGGGGTGAGGACGGCTGCAGCCAGAGCTGCAATCACTTTCCCAGCCCCTGGGGGGCATCGGGAGCCTGCAGGGCAAATCATGGTCAGACGGGGGTCTGGGGGCTGAGGGGCCCCTGGGACCAGCCAGTGGAGCAAGGAAACGAAGGCACAGTGAACACACGGAGGCCACGGTTCTGGACACGGAAGCACAGTGGGGACGCCAGCCAGGCCATGCGGGGGCAGCGTGGGAGCCACCACGGGGACACTGCAGAGGAGTGTCTGGGCTTACCGGTGGAGAGCACGGGGGACTTACTCCTAATCTCCTCCAGCTTTTGAACAAACAGGGCGTTCATCTCCCTCTGCAGGGCCCCTGCCTGCCTGCGGGCGCCGTCAGGCCAGCAGGGGGTCCCCTCGGGGCTGCCTGGGCTGCTGGAGTCCGAGGACACGAAGCCGCGGCCGCCCGGCCCCGGCTGCCGGGACCCAGGGCCCTTGGGGGCCCCTCTGCTTCTCCCCGGTGCTGTGTGGGGGGCCCCCAGCGAGCCCGCCCAGGCGCGGGGCTGCTGGCTGATGGCCGCGTGCCTGCCCTCGGGCCCCGGGCTGGGCAGCTGCCCCCTCCGCAGGCCCTCAGCGTCCTCACCGGTGCAGGAGCCCACCACGCACTTCATGCAGGTGGTGGCCATCCTGGCAGGCCCAGGGCCCTCGGGGGCCTGCGGGGGCCGCACCTGCACCGGGCTCCTCTCCACCGGTGCCTTACCTCGAGGGCTGCGGCTGCCCGGCTCCTCCAGGGCCGGGGCCTCGGGAGCGGGTCCGGGGCTGGAGGGTGCTGCGTCGCTGGCCTCCCCCTCAGAGCCCACGTCCTGCGGGCCCAGGACCAGCTCTGGGAAGGCCTTGCGACCTGGCTTCTGACTCTTGGTTGGGGCACTGGCCGTGCGCCGCAGGAGCCGCTGGCTAACAGAGGGCCGGGTCGGGGGCCGCCCAGCAGCATGACTGTCCAGGGATCCGGGCTTTGGGCCTCGGAGGAACAGGCCTTTTAGGCCCAGAGCCTGCTTGACCTGCAAGAGAAGGAGATACATAGCCGACAGCTGGGCACCAGGGGCCGGAGACTGCCCAGCCCCATCCAGCTGTGCTCCGGAGGCCGTGGCCCAGGAGAGCCTGCTGCAGCCCGACGGGCCGGCTCGCTTGGGGCACCACTCAGGGCTGTGTGTAAGGAGGACAGTCTCCAGGGAGGCTCTACCAGGGGCGGAGGAGGCTGTGGCCTCAGCACAGCGTGGACGGCGCCTGCCTGCACCAGGGTGGAGGGAGTGGGCGCTGGCGGACGGTCTGTGGCTCTCAGGGCAGGTGGCCAGGGAGTGCTGGAGCGGGGAGGCCTCCCCAGGGTCTCCCAAGCAGAGACCTGGACCCCAGCCCTGTGCCCACTGCACTCTTCACCCCTCCAGCCCCTGGGGCCCCAGCTCTGGCAGGGCAGGCTGGCATGGGGCCCCCAGGGTGGCCCTGGTGTGGAGAACAAGACAGGGTGTGAACCAGACGGAGCAGCACCGCTCCCACCCGCCCCCAGGCACCGTGGCCGAGGAAGCAAGCACAGCCAGGTGCAGCCCCGCGGTCGGCTCACCCATACTCCTGCCCGGCCCTCTCCCCTGGAGGTGCTGCCTCTTCCGGGAAGCCTTTCCAGATGCCTGCCAGGCAGTCCTGCCCAGACGGCCGGGCCCGGGAGGCCCCTACAAGGCCTCTCCCCGCAGCCTCCCGGCCTGAGGAAGGAAGCCAGTGTCCCCAGGACCGGCTGGCACGTGCCTGGGTCAACCCCGGAGAGGCCAGCAGGGTCCTCACATGCAGAGACCCTGGAGACAGCCACGGTCCCCGCGACACGGGGGCACATCTGGGCAGAGGCGTTAGTGGCCAGCACTTGAATCAGCTGTCTGATTCAAGATCCCAAATCCAGAGCAATTTGGTCAAAGTTGGCTAGAAAGTCATTTAGAAGAAGGTCCAGAATTCAAGCTCGGAGCTCCTGGTCCCTGGGATCTACCCTGCCCCCACCCACCCACCCTCTCCCTCCAGCACTGGGCATCGAAGCACAGACAGATCAGAGGGGCACACAGGCAGGCAGAGCACAGAGGGAAGGGTGGGGAGACGGAGAGGGCGCGGGTGCTGGGAGGGCCGGCGGCTAGAGGACCGGACACAGGGGGGCAGGGCAGGGTGGGGGGTGGGGGAGGTGCAGGAGTCGGAGAGGCCAAGGGCAGGAGGAGATGGGCCAGACCTCGGGGCGGACACACAGGAGGCCCGGCTGAAGTCCTGGACCTGCCTCGTAAATGCTGCTCTGTGTCTGAGGATGGCCCAGGGGACCCGGAACCACGTCCCGACCCATGTCACATGAGCTGACAGTCTCCAAAATGCTACCAGGAATTCACGGAGGCTAATGGGGGTGGCCTGAGCATGCAGGTGGGGGGCGGGCAGGCCACGCCGCCCCCGTGCTGGGGTACCTTTGAGCTCCTAACAGGGCCGTGCTTCTAAAAGTAGACTTTGGACATACAGAAGCCCACTGCAAGACCAAAGAGACAGAGTGGGGCTGTGAGACACCAAAAGCGGGCGTGGAGCGCGGAGACGGAGACACAGGACCAACAGGGCAACCACGGACGCACAATGGAGCTGGGAGGCCTGCGGGGCCTCCATCGGCGGCACCCAGGGCCGAGGAACACGGTAGGAGAGAGACGGTTAGTGCCGGAAGCCATGTGGACCCTCGTGTGTGCCTGACAGACCACCGCGTGCAGCCTTGCTAGGCCCCAAACTTAGAACGAGGGACCCCTGGGCTCTGCAGACTGGGGAAGTCAGAGTGAGACCCCGTGTGGGGCAAATGTACTGGGAGCAGGTGAGGGACGGGGCAAAGCCAGGCAGACGCCTTCAAGGACGGACAGAGAACCAGGGGACCCCGGGCAGTAGAAGGGGAGGCTCAGGAGAGATGGGAGGGGCCGGGGCTGCCCAGGAAGGGCCATGTCTTCCATATGCTGGTGGCCACACTGGCCCCAGGACACAGAGGCACGCCCGGGGGCCCCGGCCACTCATTTCGTGGATGGAGACACAGGCCCATCAAGGTAACCACTAGGCCTCATGGCCCCAGGGACACGGATGTGGTGAGGGGTGGGGGGGGGCTGGGGCACCCCTTCCCAACAGCAAGTGACCTTGCAGGTGGCACTCACCTTACCACTGATGTCACTGATGGCCACGTGCACAAAGATGGAGGCCTCTTCCATCCCCTCCAGGTACACGTGCCGATAGCCTGAAACAGCCGGGGTCATGCTCACCACGGCTCCTACCCACCCACGTCCCCCACACTCTACTTAAAGGTCCCAAAGCCCTGAATACAACCTGTGAGCCCGGTCCTGGGGAGCCTACCTCCTCCAGGAAGCCTGCCAGGATTGCTGTCTCCTGCAGAGCAACCATCTTCTGGGGGCTAAGGGGCTCCGCAGCTGGTGCTCCCCTCCCCAACCCTGACCACACAGGGCCGTGGCCTTGAACCCTCCTCCTCAGCTCCCTCGGTATCCCCAGGCCCACCCGTGGTAGGAGGCAACGCGCAGGAGGAAGCTGAGCCCCACCCTGTCCTGGCGTCCTCTGCTGGCCTGCGGGGGACGCGCTACGGGGGGCACTGGCCCAGGGCTCTGCCCTCCCCGACCCCCACTGGCCCCCTGCCCACCTGGCATCATGCTGCTGAAGGCCAGCGTCCTTTGGCCTATGAAGTCACGCCCAATGGGGTCATGGTCCCAGACGAGGAAGCGCACCAGCGCTATCTCAGGCATGTGCACCGTGAACACCAGGGTCTCCTCCCACATGGGGTTGAATCCTGGAGGCCACCAGGAGGAGGTGTCTGTCACCTTTGCCCCGCCCCCACCTCTCAGACAGGCCGGTCCCCGTCCGTCCGCACCACAGCTCCAGCCTGGAGGCCACGTGGGCCCACGCCCTCTCCCAGCACCACCTCCTGGGCTGGCCACCAGCTGAGAGAAGCAACACGGGAAGGCCAGGTGGCTGTCACTGGGCGTCCAGCCGAGGGGGCATCCTGGACAGTTACGTGGGTCACAGGCGGTGGCCCTCACCCTTCCCTTCCCGGTCAGACTGGTGTCACCAGCACAGGAGCTGTGACGGGGCCTCGGGGCACAGGCTGGCCTCCGGGCGCCCCCGGCCCTCCCGCGTCCTCACCGTTGTCGTCCACGACGCGCGTCTGCTCCTTGCTGCAGTCCACGGGGAGCCCGACGACCTCCACCTCCACGAAGGGGTCGATGATCTGGCACACAGCGCAGGGTGGCACCCCCGGGCCACGTCCCGGCCCTCCCCGGCCCCCCAGGCCCTGCCTCCTACCTCCCCTCGGTCCCCCAGCATGGAGTCCCGCGGCTTGGGGAGCTGCTGTCCGCTGATGATCCGAAGCACCAGCTGCTTCTTGAGCTGACCAGGCAAAGGGTCCTCGGAGTTGGGGTTGAAGACGCCTGAGGGGGGCCAGGGTGAGGCTGAGCGGGCAGGGCAAACCCACCCCTGGCTCCCGGGGCAGCCCCAGTGCATCCACGCCCACCTCCACCCCATCCACTGGATGGGAGCCCCGGGTGCGGGAGGGGAGGGGAGGCAGGCTCCCAGGGCAGGGGTGGGCGCCGGGGGCCGTAGGCCGGTCACCTCTGTGGCCTCCCCATGATGTGGGCCCAGCTCACTCCTCCCACAGGTGGACCACGGGGGCTCAGCGCGAGGCCACACTGCCTCTGGGTGGGGGTCCGGGTGCCCGGGGACAGGGTCCAGGGTGGGGGGCCTGGGGCTGCGCACGTCGATAACTCAAAGAGGCCACTGCAGATAAACGCTGCACAGCACAAGCCAAGAGGCACGTGGGAGGACGGGTTAGGATTAAGATGGGAAGAAACCCACAAGTCGTTTTCAGCACATCGGGGAGAAAACTGAGGTGACCAAGAAGGGAGGAAGTGCCAGGCAGACCTCACCCAAGGGCGCCTCGCCCGGGGACCCTCGCACTGGGGCAGGGTGGGGAGGGGCCGCAGATGCCCGGCAGGGTGGCGGCGCTTCCCTGTGCCCCAGCCTGACCCGACAGGTGGCCTCGCTGTGGCCGCCCCCTGCCACCTCCGTGCAGCAGCCCCCACCCCCGTGTCCCCGTCCCGAGCCCGCAGCCTCACCCTGGCACATGCACGGGGGCTTGAGCACGTAGCCGCAGCTGCCGTTGGCGCTGAACTTGGCCCGGTTCAGCTGGAGCATCCGCCCCTCCGACTGGTAGTTCAGGGCGACTGTGGGGAAGGACGTGAGGTGGCTGGCTCAGCGCCCAGCCCATGTGTCCCGCCCCGCCGCTGCCCGTGAGCCCACGTCCACTATGTGAGCAGGGGCCCTGGGGCTCACATCGGGCACGACCAGGGCCGTGCGTCCCGGCAGGACTTCCCGCAGAGCCGGCACAGCGGCCTCGCGCACCTGAGGAGCCTGGACGCACCTGTGTCTTTCCCGCCTTGCCCTGGGGTCCTAAGGCCCCCGCCCCAGCGGCCCCCGCCCCGGCGCCATCCTGGTGACGTTGGCTGGATGCCGCGAAGGTTCTCCAGAGCCAAGGGCAAGCAGAGCAGCCGCGGAGAACCCAGCTGCACCCCCTCACCAGCCCGGCCGCCCCAGGCCCCGGCACCCACCCATCTGGCAGCCGGTGTTCCAGAAGGGCTGCGGGTTGTAGTTGCTGGAGTCCACTCGGTAGGAGGAGGGATAGACGCGAGAGAGCTGGTGCTGGTTGAAGCGCAGGTACTGGGCCGGCTTCTGCTGCAGGATCTGCTGGGCCTTGGTCTCGCTGAAGGAAGACACCTGCCAGCTGGACGCCACTGCCGGGTGAGACGGGCGGCATCAGGGCACCGGGTCAGCAACCCCCCCAGGGCCCCGATGCTCCCCCCACCCAGGGGCCCCTCACCCTCCATCTCCACGTCGTGGATGCCCACGGACTTGGTGTATTTGACCAGGTCTGAGAGGGCCCGGGACAGCTTCATGGTCTTCTTCTGCCGGGCGGCCCTGCGGGAGGGGTGGGGTCAGGACCTGGGTCGCACGCCTCCCTGTTCAGTCTCCGGGGAGCGTCCATCAGGCGTCCACTATGCCCCTGTGTTCCAGGCGTCGGGACATGCGGTGGACGTGCTGAGAGGTGACACTGGGGGAGGGGGCAGGTGGCCGACCGCGACAGCTGCTACAGAAACGAGCACAGGGACCCGCGCTCTCCAGTCTGGCCCTGCACCCCGGGGTCCCTGCCCTGGGCCCCCACGGCCGCTCCCCACCGCGCGGGTCCCTGAGCCTGCGCATCTGACGCCTACTGTTGCCAGGACAACGGTCTCAGCACTTCCTGCCGCGGTGCCTCTTCAAGGGCCCGGCATGGAGGCAGGGCACTGACCCTCGGCTCTGGCTGCCTTGGGAGTCCAGGTCCTCATCCCCCTCCTCCACGCTGGCTGCCTTCTTCAGCTTGCTGCTCTTTTTCTGTGCAGAGCCAGGGCACAGTCAGGACTGGTGGAGCCCCAGGCTCAGGCGGGCCGTCTGCAGAGGCCAGGAGGCTGCGAGGGAAGGGCCTGCAGCCCCGGGGTCCTGGCGCCCCCCTCCTCTGCAGTGCCCTGCTTGGCCCGGGCCCTGGGTGACCTGCACTCTGGGTATCGACCAGTGTGGACCAGGGGAGGGCCATCGAGGCCCCTGCTCCATCCGGCCCCGACCAGGGGCTCCAGGAATCCCAGAGGCCCTCGGTCCTGGAGGAGACCCCCCAACTCTGGCTGGCGCAGGGACAGCTGGGGCACATGGGGGCAGGGAGCCCACCCGGGAGCCCGGCAGACCTTGCGCTTGGAGAAGCTGCCCACGAGGAGCCGGCTGTTCTGTCTGCTGGTACCGGCCTCCTCCCCAGACTCCACGTCCTCCTCAGCCTGGGAGGAGAGACAGACAGCGGGGGTGGGGTGAGCCCAGCCTCAGACCCCACCATGGGTTGGGATGGGCAGCTCCTCCCAGAGGCCCTGGGCCGCCTTCCTGGAAGAGAGGGAGCTGGGAGGGGCGTGGAGGAAGGGGGGAGCCGGGCCCCAGGCTGGCCACTGATCCAGCCCCCGGGGTGCCGGGAGCAGAGGCCTGAGAACAGTGCCCGCTCGCGCGCCCGTATCGGCTCCCCACGATGTGCCATTCGAAACTCATCAAGTGCCTAGTCCTGATTTTTTCCCATGGATGGTGACGGCCTAATAAATGCCACTTGTGTGTCTGGAACATTCCTTGGCGAGCCCGCTTAGGTAATCCTCATACGGGGATCCCGCAGCTCAGGAGTCCCCGCCTGCTTCTTGCAGCGGCAAAGCTATTACCTACTTAGACAGTCCCCTGGGCCGTGGCCATTTACCGTTACCGATTGCACACGGGGCTACGGTGAACCTCCTGAGGCTACAGGACCAGCTTCTTCGCTGCTGTTACAGAACATGCACGTTGGCGGCTCCCCTCCTGCCCCCACCCAAGGGACTCCTGGTCCTGGCGGCACCCCGGCCTGTCCCTCCCCCTCTGGGGCCGAGGCACAAAGCTCTCATCCATCCTGAAGCTCAGTCACACCTCTGGAGCAGCTGGGAGTCTGTGCCAGCGTCCCCGAGGTCCCTCATCACAGCCGTCACCAGCCGCCCCCAGCCCCTTCCACAGATGCACCACCACCCCTGCCCCCGAACTCTCCCAACGTTGCTCAGGACGTGCCCACCAGGGCGGGAGCTGGCTTCGCAGCCGAGGTTCCCTGTCAAGGAGGGGCTTCAGCCAGGGGCACACACATCTGCACATATCTGCACACGCACCCTGCGTGCACCCACGCGAGCTTGTACGCACCCCACTGTGGGCGCCCCTGCGCACACACGCCTCCCTCGGCCACGCCCCTGCCTGGCTCGCTGGCCTCACCCAGAAAATGAGCAGAGCCCCTCAGGTCTGGGTTCCGGTCGCCGAGCAGGGAGTCTGGAGCTCAAGCGGGAGATGTGAGGCCCCCCAGGCCCGGCCAAGGAGGGCAGAGGGGTCGGGACGGCCACGGGGCCATCCCCCACCCCCTCCTCCGCCCCCTGGGGAGTGCTGTCTCCCACCCGCTGGCTGGCTGCCCCGAGGGGTGCTGGTCCAGAGCCCAAGGCACAGCAACGTAGGCGCTCAGAAAACCCGCGAGCTGGCAGAGGCACGGGAAGCCGTGTTCACGGCGTGTCAGGAGCCGGCAGGGCTGACACACCTCCTGGCTCTTTACACCCCGCGGTCACCCAGCACACGAGCACCCCTGAATCTGGGCACAAGCGCGGAGAGGCGCCTGCGGGCCCAGATCCTGGAGAAGTGCTGTGGCCACAGCCAGAATCTGCGCACCCACTCCCACCGTGCGCACCCCAAGTTCAGCAGGGGAGGCAGCGCCCGCCTGCCGTCCTCAGGGGGTGTGGGCAGCCCCGCCCACCAGGACACAGCGCCTGATGGGCCTCGCGCTCGCAAAATGGGGTCTGCGGGGCCAACCGGCACCCTCCTGGCCCCAAGGCCAGCTGCCCTGCCCACCACAGCCCCCGCAGGGCGCCGGCTTTCAGGCCACTCAGCTGATGTGGCCATCTCCAGTGTTTGCCGGCCCCTCCAGACGGCACCACAACTGCTCAGCAGCACTGGCCCGGCCCCCATATACTTCACATCCGCCTTGACGGCCCCCACGCTGTTCTCCCACAGAGGAACTTCCCAGAGCTCAGCGGCCCTTCCCTATGCGGCTGGAGGGCCTCCAGGCCGGGGACTGCACAGCTGCCCAGGACTCACTCGGCTCTGAGAGCCTGGAGCCCCTCCCTGTCACCACCAGACCCCCCAGGCCACGCCCAGGTCCTCTTCTGCAAGGAGCTGCAGGTGCCCTGGGGGCTGCCAGCCCTCTCCTGCCCACAGGCAGGGAGGGTGTGGGCTAGAGGAGCTGTCGCAGGCCTCCAGGGGACAGGCTGTTAGCCACACAAACAGGGCAGCCCCTCCCTGGCCATCTGCCTGTGACAGGGTGACAGCTGAGGGTCCCTCATGATGAGAATTGGAACAGCCAAGTGTGAGCTCCTGGAGGACCTGGGGTGGAGAGGTACACCAGGGGCAGTGTGTGTGTATGTGGGCAGATGTGTGTGTGTGCGTGTGGGCAGGTGAGTGTGTATGTGGGCAGATGTGTGTGTGGGGGTGTGTGCAGGTGAGTGTGTGTGTGTGCAGGTGAGTGTGTATGTGGGCATGTATGTGTGTGTGCAGATGTGTGTGCAGGTGTGTGTGTGTGGTGTGTGCGTGTGTGCAGGTTTGGGGGGGCAGGTGTGTGTGCGTGCAGGTGTGTGCGTGCAGCTATGCAGAAACCTCACGCTCTGGTCCCTCCCCCAGCTGCAGGCCGACCCTGCCGGCCTCGGGGCTCTCACCTTTGTGGCCTCTGCTTTGTGCCCGCGTCTGCCAGGCGGGGGCAGCGTGGCCGCGGTGACGTCACTGGGGTCCTCACGGTCCCGAATCTTTGACTCCTTCATTAGGGAATCCAGTTTCCTCTTGGCAATGTTTTCCACACGCTTCAGGTTGGTGGAGGCCTGCAAGAGGCGGACGGCCAGCCCCTTGGCCTCGGTCCCTAGCTTGCAGGCAGCAGCGGGGACAGCGTCCAGTCTCAGGCAGGGCCAGCACCACTTCACGCTCGCCCCATGTGAGCTCCAGCTCACGCCTGGAGCTGGCCCCAGGCTCGCTCCTACATCACGTTGCTGTGCGTCCCGGCATGTGATTTGTCCCGGGGCCTCAAACAGGGCCGAGCAGGCCCTGAGCCCAGGCCCATCTGATTCTAACACCTGTCTCCTTCAGATGCTGCCCGCGGGACCAAGTGGACCTCTCACCGGGCACCCAGCGGCCCCTCTGGGCTCTGAGAGCCGCTCAGCAGCTCAGGATCTGGGAACCCACCACCAGCCACCGTGCGCCTCAAGGAGATGGACGGGGTGGGGACAGCCCCCAGTGTGGCCCTGACCAACTTGGACCCTCCAGGCAGGGCCTGGGCCTTGGGCATCTGGGCACCCCCATGCCCAGGCTGGAGTGGGTGCAAGGTGGCCACCACAGACAGAGGGTTTACTATCACCCCTGGCCAGGCAGGGAAACATGCAAACCCACCGGAGCGGGAGGAATCCACTGCCTCAGGGCTTTCTAAAACAATTAGCCAGCTGCACAATTATTTTCCCACCCGATGGCCCCTCAGGGAGAAATAATACCTTGGTGGTACCCAGAAGAGGGAAGACGCTAATTAGAGAGTCCCCCCCTCCCATCCCCGCCTACCCCTTGGCTGCTCAAAGCCCTTGTGGACTCCTCAGCCTCGCCAGCATTGCCCCTGGTCCCAGCGACTCTCTGAGAAGAGGTGACAGCCGCTAGCTGGGAACTCGGGGTTCGTGTCCTGTGTGGAGGGGTGGGCAGGGGGTCCCCCGCTGGCCCAGGCCGAGTGCATGCCCAGCAGCCTGGCAGCTTTGCAAATCACCCTCAGAATCTGCCCCACGCCCCAACAAGGCTTGAGCTGGCTGCTCGGGGCTGCAGCTCCCCCGGCCCCCAACGCCCCCCACCCCCACTCACATCCCCGTTGAGGAGCTTGCAGTCGTCATCAATCTCGTCTGCACTGTCCTCGTCAGACACCTCGCCCTCCTCAGCATCCTCGCTGATGTCGGCCGGGAGCTTCTTGCCCTGGGGGAGGAGGGGGACCTCGGCAGGGGCCCTGTGGGAAGTGCTGGGGGGCCGGCACCCACAGGAGCAGCAGCAAAGCGTAGGAGCCTTTCCCAAGCTGGCTTGTGGCTCTCAGGCCGGGAGCAGGGCCGGCCCACCCATCCTTGCAGCAGCAGCGTGGGGGGGACATGCCCGGGTGTGCATGCCAAAGGCCCCAAATTGCTTGACCGGCATGGGGAGATGGAGGCCAGGTCAGGGGCAGGGCTTGCCGTGACCCCTCAAATCTATCACAGATGGTGTGGAACCCCAGCCTGTCTGGAGCAGGGCCTTGCCCTTGACCTGACTGCAGGTTAGAGGTCGGAGGTCAGAGGCTCAGCAGGATGCTGGCCCCAGGAGGGGCAGGCAGGGGCTCACCTTCACCAGGATCTTGCCCTTGAGCATCTGTGGAGAGGGTAGCATGGTGGCATCCTCACTGCTTACTGATGACAAGTCCAGCTTGTCCCCGAGGATGTCGGTCAGATACTGGGCCATCTTCTTCTGCTGGACGACACTGCAGTGGTTCTCGATGGACAGGATCACTGGATACCTGTGGCCCCAAGAGGGAAGGTGCAGAATGAGGCCAGGGGAAGGCTAGGTCTCACCTATGTAGGACTGCAGGTCACCTGCACCACTGAATGAGGAGGAATCTTCACAGGAGCCCAGGATAGACGGGGCTGCCAGCCACTCTGGGAGGGGGCCCACCAATGGCTTTCAAAAGCAAGTGAGTGTAGGGGAAAGGAACTGGGAGACCTTAGGGATGGGTAAAGAAGGCATGTACTTCTCCCAGTAAGAAAATAACAAAGGCAATTAGAAACTCCAGGAAAAACAGAAGGAAACGTTCAAGCAAGTCATGGTTTGAAAATGATGTGGGGGACCCCCCTGGTGGTCCAGCGTTAGGGCTCTGCGCTTGCACCGCAGGGAGCCCAGGGTTAGGGTTAGTTCCCCTCTGGTGGGGGAACTAATATCCCACAAGCCACGCAGCACGGCCAAAAAAAAATGCTGTGGACTACACTGAGGTGCAATGTGGAGCAATGGATAGACTGTGAGAAAGATGATCCCATTCACCGAGATACTGGTGACACTGTCTTGTGCATGGCCCTGGGGCCCAACGTTGGCCCAGTAAGGAAGGAGACATAGCCTGGTACACACCGTCTGGGGGGAACATCATTATTACCTACGTGGTGCAGAATGCGGAGTGCAGCGTGGGGATTTTCATGATAAGTTCTTCAGTTGTTTGATTTATTTTTTCAGCCATGTGCACATTTACTTGGATTTTTGCCCAAAGGCAACATAATCCTTTTAGAAAATGTAAATGACCCAGACCTAGAAGTCATAAACTAGAGCAAGAGATGGGTGAGTCCTGCGATGTGGAGAAGAACGGCCTGGGGCAAAGGTGCTCCTGTCCCCATTTCCCAGTCAGGGGACCGAGGCCTGGGGGAGAACCTTGTGCCCACAAAGATTATGCTGGCATGGGAGGTGCAAGCCCCGTCCTGAGACCCCAGCAGGCCCCTGGCCCCTTGGCACCTACAGGAGACCCGTGTGTCCCAGCCCCCCTGCCCTGAGACGCACCCCCACCTGCAATTCCAGAGGCCAGAAGGCCCTGCAGAGGTCCCTCACTCCCCTCCCATCCAAGACAGAGCCTGTGCCAGGTCTTCCCGGAGGGGCACCTCTGTTCCTAGTTCTTAAATCTGTCTCGCTTCCCCTCCCCCCTCCTTCACTCAGTTAGCTCCTCCCTCTCACCTGTGGGCCTCACTGAGCTGAGACTCCAGGGTAACAGTGTGGGGAGGCAGCCTTCTATTTCCAGAAACCAAACTGGATTTTGTTCAACAGTGTCTACAGCCGTTCTGAGTGACAGCAAGTTGAGTCTGGACACAGAGTAACTTCTTAAGGGCAATTAGTGCCAGAGCCACCACTGTCGAAGGCGTCTGACACCAGGTGTCTGTGGCCCGGGGCCGCCGACACACGCGCCCTGCCTGGCCCAGCTGTTGCTCCTGCATCCACCGCCTTGCCGCTCCTCCGCCCCTCCCCTGCCCCTCATCCTCAACAAGAAACCAGCCGCCAAAACGTTGCACGGCTCCGCAGAAAGGATGTACAGGAGGGGCAGGAAGAGGCCCTTGAGCCCCTCCCCACCCCAAACCCCAGGGCCAGCGCCCCCCAGTCCCAGCCACTCACTCGTTCTTGACAAAGGCGTATTTGTTGATGGTTTCAATGACGTCTTTGAAGAGGATCTTGGAGGTCAGGGTGTAGCCATGGTGCACAATGGGCTCCCCGTCAGGCCCATCCCAGCAGTCCACTGTAGGCAGACAGGCCTCAGTGGGTTCCAGGGGCCGGACCACCAATGCCCAGAGACCCACAGTCTGTGGACACTAACCGGAGTTGGTCCTCTTGCTCCACAGTTAACACCAGGAGAGACCTATCCCAGCCCCGGCCAGGCAGAGGGCAGAAACCGTGCCCAGAGGCTCCGGAGGGCTCCTCGGGGCCACCCCGCCCTCCCACAGGAGACGTCAGCCCGCGGCCAAGGCCCGGCCCCCGGGGTCAAGGGGCGTGCTGGGTCCCGGAGCCCCAGCACTCACCCTCCACGCAGCGGCAGCCGGCCTGCAGGACCCAGGCGTACATGTCCACCCTCGACTGGGACATGAGCTGGTCGCCCACGAGGTAGGTGTTGTGAGACGAGGTGATGAAGTAGTGGCTTAGCGGCCACGTCATGTCCTGGTGTACACGGTGGTGCTCCGGGTTGAAGATGTCGCCAGCGGGGCTCCGAGTGTAGTTGGTGAAACCTGCTGGGGGAGCAGGGTGGGGAAAAGGGGCTCAGCCCCATGTGCCAGCCCCGCCGTGGGCTCGTCTCGGGACCACCCGCCCCCATGCCGCGTGGACCCCTCCGCCCCCCGCTGACCTGGCAGCGCAGCTGGGCCGGCGTGGCGCCCACTCACCGTCAATGCCCATCGCCCCCTTACTCTTGTTCTCCGGGCACGGCTCAAACTGCTCGATGATGTCGCGGCAGCTCTCGAGGGTCACGCCCGTCATCTAGGCCAGAGCCAGGGCTTGAGGCCAGGCTGGCCCATCTCCAGCCCCACCGTGGGCCGCCTCCGTGCACGGGCGCTGACCACGCAAGGCTGAGGCCCTGTTCCCTGCGGCGTGCTCCCCCGATTGCGGGGCTCACTGGCCACCCCCAGTGGCATGAGACTTGGGACTCAGTGACCCGCAGACTACAGAGGGTCCCCTGGGTTTGGAAGAGCTGGCGCTGACTGAGGACCCTTGGCAGGGGAGGCGTCTTTGGCAGCATCAGCCGGGCCACCCGCCACCGCTGCTGCATTAGGGGTCTCAAGAGCTGTGGACCAGGGTGGGCTGGCAGGGAACAAGGCCTGGTGTGAGAAGGTGCAGGAGGGCCAGGGCCACGTCCCACCTTGGAGGAGCCCAGGGGGCTCACCTGGCCCCTCCTGTCACCTCCCCAAGTCCCTCGCGAGAAAGCTGCCCGTGGCAGCCGAGCCCAAGGTGGCCTTGCCCATCGGTGGACCCGTGTGTCAGAGGTCCCACAGTGCAGCCCCCAGGAGGCCCCCGCTCCCAGAGGCAGGCCCACTAGTGGGGCTACCTGGACATCCCCAGGAATGGGGGGATGGGTATGTAGTGGGGGGGAGGGGCAAATGGGGTCAGAGCTCGGAGCAGCTGTGGACCCAGGAGGCCCAGAGTCAGGGGCCAGGGCTCAAACCACCCAGCCGGTGGACAGTTTTGGCCCCAGACGGTAGGAAGAGCTCTGGAGAGCTTAGGGCAAAGGTCAGGGAGCAACGGGTCAGGTCTGCCCATCCCAGCCCAGGCCACATTCCCTCCCTCCACCCCTGTTGGAACAGCGGCCCCTCAGCCTCACTCTGGTGCTGCCCACAGTAGCCGCACTCATGTTATCTGCGGTCCGAGGCGGTCCGAGCCCCGCTGTGGGAGCGCTGTCCCCTCAGGGGGTGGCCTTCCCCTCCCCAACCCAGGCCCGGGATGAGGGGTCCAGACCCCTGAGCTTCTGGACCCTGAGCTTCAGCTAGGCAGTGCCTGGGGAGCACTCGGCCTCTCAGGAGGCATGGGGCGGCCTGGGGCCGAGGACAGTGGGCAGGCACACACTGCTGGCACCCAGAGGCACCTGCACGTCTGCTGGACAAATGTTGGAGTGAGTTGGCAATGGGCCCAGAGCCCTGGGGGTGGGAGCCGGCCAGACCCACGTGGCTGGACCAGGCCTGAAGGCTGGGCCAAGGGACCTAGGCCAGGAGATGCTTGACGCTAATGTTGGGGCCGAGGTCAAGCGTGGGCTCCCCTCTGGAAGTTCCAGGGGGGCCACGGTCAGGGCTGAGCCACTCTCCTTCCCCACCGGCTTGGCGGCTGGCCCGTGCTAGGAACCGAGGCAGGTCCAGTAAGTGGGCCTCGAATGCCAGACTGGTGCCCACACTTCCCCAAGCTCTCAGCCACACTGTGGACGGGCTCAAATGCCCCGGGAGGCCGAGGTGAGGCCACCGCCACCAGGAGCCCAGCTCCCGCTGGGGATCCTCACCTTCTGCTCCACCTCTAGGAAGCGCTGCAGGTCAGCGGCGTCCAGGTGGTCCTTGTGGTCGCTGTAGGCCAGCATGAGCAGGTAGAGGTCCCGGCGGGTGGACATCATCTTGTAGAAGGCACAGAACTCCTCAAAGCCCAGTGTCCCCTGGTGGTCATCTGTGTCTGCTTCCTGTAACGCAAGGCCTCCGGGTCCCCTCACATCCCACCCTGGGCCTCAACCGCAAGGGTGCCTCCAAGCTCCCCATTCCTCCGTCAACCCTGAGTCGAATCACCCCTCCCCCTTCCAGCATCACTGCCCAGGTCACGGGCTCATGAGTGCTCCCCAAGCCCGGCCCTGGTGTCCTCACTGGGCTCCCCCTCGCTTCTCCCACCAAGAAGCCACCGAGTGACCCGTTAACACAGATCTCACCCCACCTTCCCCTTTCCGAGCCTTCCAAGGTCAACCTGCATCTGAACCCAGCAAAGTCACCCCACCCTGGAGAAATACCCCACCCTGCAGCCAACAACACCCCACCCAGGAGTTAATGCCTATGCTGGGCTGTGATCTGTAATTAGGGTTGGCCATCCATTGATTAGAAAAGCACAGGGTCCCCGGGCATGTAGGAATCCCAGACTCTGGCTGCCACAGCAGAGATGAGAGGACACTGGTCTCAGCCACTGTCCTCATTTTGCCCAGAAAGCAGCTCACACAATACCCACAGGAACCCCCCAGGCAAACCCACCAGGCTGCTAATGAGACCACAGACTCCCTCATGAATCCACTCACTCAGGGAGCACTTGCTGAGGTGTCAGACCCTGGGGACACCAAGAGCCGAGGCCAGGGACAGACCCAGAGGACAAGGGCACCCAGTGATGGAGGCCAGGCTGCCCCTAGGAAGCCTGAGGGGCTACAAGGTCATGGGGGGTCCCTGGAGCTGGGCCAGAAGGGCCACGTGGAAGGTGCTCAAGACCCTGAGTGCCGAGGTTGGGTCCTTAGCCCGGTGAGCAGGGTGGGGGGCGGGGCGCGGGGGCAGGTGCGACTGCCCGGCAAAGAGACACCAGGTTCAGCACCACGGATAGCGGTGCACGCCAGCCTCTCGGGGCGTCTGCATTGTCTTTTCTCCTATGGCCACACGATCTGGGGTGGCTGGAGATGGGAATGAGGCCCCCTCTGAACCAGAAGGATCACCAGTGAGCCAGGTGCAGGCCACAGCCACCCCCATGTCCCCGGCCCTGGAGAGGGTAGGGCTCCTGGGAAGGCTGCCCTGCCTGCCCGGGCCCAGTGGCTTGGCCCCTAGGTGGGCGTCCAGCACAGCCCAAGCATCTCCCTCCAGGACCCGGGTGCCCATGCCGGGTGCTCACACCAAGGCCAGGACAGGGCCAGCTTGGTATGAGGGGCCCAGCCCAGGGCCACCTGCACGGGGCCAGCGGATGCCAGATGAGGACCCCTGTGTCTGTGCCAGGTTTGGGGGCAGCCCTGTGTCTAGAGCTGGTGAGACAGACCCAGGCAGGGCACTCACTGCAGGTCAAAGGGCCCCTTTGGGACAGAGGCCGGCTGGTAGCCCTCCCAGGGGCCGTGGCTGCAGCTGGGCAGAGATGCCCATCTGCTGAGTGTCCACCTGCAGGGTGATCTGGCCTCTCTGCAGGCTCCGGGCTGGGCAGCATGCCGAGGTGGTGGCTGAAAATGCTTTGTGATGACGAGGCCCTCAGGGGCCGGAAAGGCAGCTCTGAGCCCTCGGCCCCAGAAACGCCTCCATGTGGTCACGCAGCCACTCTCCCCTCCACAAAGGGAAACCGCAGCGGCTGAAAGCACACGCTGGCCGGAGCTGTGCTGCTGGGCCAGGCCTCAGAGCCGCCCAGGGGGCGGCCTGGCCTATGTTCCATGGTTATTTTAGGCTTAATGAAATTATGCTCAAGCCACTCTTTACCCACCATACAGATCTCTCCTTTGATTGGGGCAGTTCCAGGCAATGGAAACAATATTGAGATTTCTCGACCATAAAATTGTTACTAATTATCAGAGCCACTCTGCCTGGCTGGAGGTCAGCCCTCCCTCCCTGGGCTCCCGAGCGCCCACAGAGGGCCCTGTGCAGATGGGCAGGGAGGTCCAGGTGCTCAGGGGCCACTGTGGACAATGCCCACTTGGGGCTGAGCTGCCCAGGGTCTGGGGTCAGCAGCTTCTGGCCTACAGCCCCCTGCTGGCCTTTCTACAGGGCCCCACCGGCAGGTCCTCCTTGAAGCAGTCTAGACAGCGCCCGGACACCACTAGTCCTGGGGCTGGTCAGAGGGCTTTGTGGGGAGCCCCTTTTGTGCCCAGGGAGTGCGGGAGAGGCCCAGCCTCCTTACAGGAGGGGCAGGGGGCGTGGACTCTCCGGAGCTCCCAGCAGGGGGCATTTTCAAGCCAGGTCTTGGTGGTGGACCTTCAGGCCCCAGAAGCCTGTGCCCACTCGCACCCATTCCATGGGGGGCATTCGTCTCTCGTCCTGCCTCCGAGGCCAGTCTGAGCCCCTGACACAGCCTCACCGTTCTGGAAGGCACTGCTGACCCCCGAGCTGCCCCTGGAAGCAGGGCAGGCAGGGAACGGTGGGGCTGCTCCGCGGGCCTGAGCTATCTGCCGGCCCCTCACTGCCCAGGCAGGCTCTGTCCCGCTGGGCCTTCAGGAGGGGCCCTGTGGGCCCCCCAGTCCTCACCCAGCAGTCCGAGAGCATCCTGCTCACACCACCCCGCCCCCGCCGTTCACGCACGGATCCATGTGCTCTGAGCCGCCAGCTCCCCTCGCTCCAGCCGACCACACCCTCCCGTCCCTCATGAGAGCCCAGAAGGGAGCAGCCGGGGGCCGAGCCTCGTGGAGCAGTTGGGTGTGTGTGTGTGTGTGTGTGTGTGTGTGTGTGTGTGTGTGTGTTGGGGCACAGGGTCTGGGTCAAGCTCACGGAACCCTCTTCCCAGGTGGCAGCAAGACAGTGAGGCCTGAGTGAGGGTGGCGTTTGCTCGCCCGTCCCCACCCGGAACCAGGACCTGCTGACACCGCCTTCCTCCCCCGGCCCAGCAGGGGCTCCGCAAAGAGAGAAACTAATTACAGACAATAAAGGCGGCCGCTCAGCTGAGGATGCATTTTCATAACTGCTAACACTGGGGTGGCTGGGGACCACAGGCTGGGCGGTGGGTAACCAGAGCTGCTGCCCAAAAGGCAGGGCCCGTGCACCCCACTAAGTCTGGGGAATCGTGGGGCAGTGTGGGATGTGGGGTGCAGGTCCCGTGGGTGGTTCCCCTCGCTGACCCGGCGCCTGCCCACATGCCCGGTCCGCCGGCCTGGGGAGGCCCCGGGAGCTGCTGCAGTGGTGCCGGCACAGCCGCGAACAGGGGACAGCTTGGGGCATCTGACTGACCGCCCCACACAGGTGCAGGACGGCTGCTTCCCTGCCATTTGCTGCAGCTTGGATGGCACCGCCCGGGCCTCCTGCAGCTTGGACAGGGCCGGCCTGCTGCCGGACACACGCCTGTCCCCAGGAGCCCTCGCTCGGGGCCCGAGACCCCTGGCGGCCCCGCCGGCCTCACCTTGAACATCTGCTTCACCCTCTGCCGCGGCAGGTTCACGTTCAGCTTGTGCAGCAGCTGCAGGACCTCCCCGATGCTCAGGCTGCCGTCGCCGTTCTTGTCGGCCTCGTCAAACGTCTGCTTCAGCCACTTTGGGGCCAAGTTAGGGGCCAACGGAGGTGCAGCAAGGCCGGCCGCGCCTCCCTCCCCTCCCCTCCCCTCCCTCCCCTCCCTCCCCTCCCCTCCCCTCCCCCCCCTCCCCTCTCCCCCTCCCCTCCCCCCCCCTCCCCTCCCTGGGCAGGAAGGCGTGGAAGATCCCTACCCAAGCTCCACTTCCCGAAATATGTGAGCCAGCTGGGGCTTACCCGCCCCACACGGTGGACAGTGAGCGGTGGTCCCTGGGGCCCCCCCGCCGTCCGCGAGGATATTGGTCCCGGGTGCGCTGGCGGCGGGCCAGGCTGTCCTCGTCGCGGATGCCGGCCATGAGGTAGCGCAGGCCGGTGACCCAGGTGCGTGCCTCGTCGCCGCTGGGCGAGACCAGGTCCAGCGACTCTCGGTGGCTGCCGTAGTAGATGCTGAAGCAGCAGTTGGGGTCGAAGCTGCTGTCGGGGAAGCGCTGGAAGACCTCTGACTGCCGACCCTCGCTCACCTCCTGGATGGAGTCGATGGAGACTGCAGGGGGCGGGGGGCACGGTCACAGCCCTCCCCGGGGCCAGGCATCCTCCACCCACAGGCCCCAAGGTGCTCTCAGCAACAGCTGGGGCCCTTTGGGGTTTCCCGCCCCATCTGAGCCTGGGGCCGCCTCGGTAATAAAGTCTGGCACCAGCAGGTGGGGGCCGGGGGGGCAGCGGGGTCCCGCTTGGCGCGCGCCAGCTCAGGCACCATCAGGAATTTCATCACTGGCTGCAGCGCCTGCAGCTCCGTGGAGCATCTGTTCAGAGGCTGAGTCACCGCAAGGAGATGAGCTGAGAAGGGCGTTTGTAGGGTCTGTTCCTGTGCCTGAGGCAGGGCCCCCTCTCAGGCAGTCGGGGCACAGGTGGGCAGCATCCCCGCTGGGAGCAGGCACCCTGGGCTCGGCACAGCCAGGGACCCCAGCCCTGCACCCCCTGCCCGGCTCCTGCCCCCGGCGTCAGGCTCGGCACCACCCTGGACGTTATTGTGTCCGGGGCAGTAACGATGGGGCTTTCCCACTCGCGCAGTGAAGGGTGCGCGAGTCTTTCCGTCTTCTGCCCCCACTACCCCCTCCCTGGGAGCTCCCGCTTCCCCAGCTCCCTGTGCGCACGCACGTTCGTGGCGGGGGTGGGGGTTCTGGGCCCCCAGATTAGGGGGCGCTGACAGTCAGGAGACAGCTGCCCCCACACTGTTCCTCCCTCCTGGGGACCCCTCCACGGCCAGAGCCCCTGGTCTCCCCCCGTCCTAGCCTGCTGGTCTCTGCCCTGTCACCCCCTCCCCAGAGGGGCCTCCACGACCCCCACCCGCCTGCTCCCCTCTGTTTGCCGTCCTGTGTTCTTCTCGTCAATCAGCATGATATGAAGTTGTCCTACCATTAGGTGGTATCACCCACCTCGCACTCAGAAGACCAGCTTCATGGCGGCTCAGTTCCCAAAGGAGGCCCAGTGCTGGGAACAGTGCCTGGCACAGAGCAGGCGCTCCGGATGGAGCACAGGGGCTCCTGCCTGAGCAGCCAGTGGCGGTTCCACCTCCCCGGGGCCCACAGGGCAGTCCCAGCCCCCTCCTCCAAGACACCCTCCCAGGGGGCTCCACAGCATGGCTCTCTCCTGGGCCCCGTGGTGGCAACAGTGCCCTTAGCAACCACGGGGTGGAGGCCCTGCCCCGGCACACCCGCGTCTCTCCAGTCACCAACGCCAGAGGAGGGGCCGTAAAGTCCCCGCTCTCGCCTGTAAGGACCCACGTGTCTCTTCCTGACCCCCAGGACCCCCAGCCTGGTCCCTGCCCACAGCTCATCACCCGCCACCACCCACCCAGACAGCTCTGCAGCCTCCACACGCCTGTCAGCTGCTCACACCCCAGGCGGCCTGGGCCAGCATCCGGCACCACACCGGGGTCATGCCCTCAGGGTGCCCAGCAGGGTCTCTCTCTCTCTGCTCATGAGTGGTCTTATCTCCCCCGCTAGACTGGAGGACTTTTGCCTCTCAGCCCATCTCAGCATCCGGTGCAGGGCTGGGTGCTGGGGCCACTCAGCCTCCACTGAGTCCCAGAGGGCTCTGCTAGCTGGGCAGCAGGGCCAGGGCCCTCACCCCACTGCGTCCAGATGTCCCCGAGGATCTCCAAGGCCAGCTGAGCCCATGGGCCAGGCCTGGGCACTTCCAGGGCTCCGGGTCTTGCTGCCCCTTCAGCTGCCCAGTGGCTGCTCTGGGAGGGTCCTCTACCCCCCTGGGTGCTGGTCTAGGGGCTCTGCCCTGCCCGCCGCTCCCCCACCCAGGGCCACCCCACTCACTCTTGGCCTTCTCATTCTTGCGTGAGGGCCGCCAGCGGATGCAGGAGCGATGCTCATCCAGGAAGTAGAAGCGGACCAGGCCCTTGGAGCTGCCACGGAGCTTCACCATCTGTGTCCCCGCCTGCATGGCGCTCATACATCGCTCCACTGGTGGCCCGCCGACCCGGCACGCAGACGGACCAACACAGACAGACAGACACAGACGGGGGTGCCGGTGAGCGCTGCAGCAGCCCCTCCGTGCTCATCGCAGCCTCAGCCCCACCCCCCACATGCTCAAGGGGGTGCAGAGACCACCCACCCACCAGGGCACCAAACTCAGACCCCAGGCCTGCCTGCGGCCCCAGGTGCTGGCTCAGGTCACAGATCCAATCTGGGACCCTGATCAAAGGCCAGAGTCCACACAGAGAATCGGACCGATTCTGCGCAGCCAGGCTCCTGTTGGCCTCCCCGATGGTCCTGCGGCCCAAGGGCCAGGCGAGGTCCCAGACGGGACCCTGCCCACCCCCCAGCTCTACCCTGCTTCAGCGGCCTCCCACCCACCCCCTTCCACCACCATGACCTGCCCCAAAGGCTACGACACACGAGAGGACACAGGCATGGGTGGCCGAGCCCGCTCTCAGGAGCTGCTATGCAACGAGGTCCCGGGTCAGGCACAGGGTGGACCCAGGTGGGTGGCATGCAGGCAGCCCCCCACGATGCCCAGCCTGGCTCACTGGCCCGGCTGCAGGCACTCCTGAGAGCCTGCATCCCCTACCCGTGGCATCTTCAGGAAAGCCGCCCTCCTCACACGCGCCACAAGGGTGGCACCACACACATCCACCTGGAGGCCACGGAGGAGGCTCCACGAGACCAAGGCCCCACACCTTCCCCCAGGGGGCCCCTCTGCCTCTCCCCTCCCCTCCCCTAGTCCCCTCCCCTCCCCTCCCCTCCTCCTCCTGCCCCTCCCCTCCCCTCCCCTAGTCCCCTCCCCTCCCCTCCCCTCCCCTAGTCCCCTTCTCTCCCCTCCCCTCCCTTCCGTTCCCCTCCCCTCCCCTCCCCTCCCTTCCCTTTCCCTCCCAATCCCTCCCCTCTCCTCCCCTTCCTCCTCCTCCTCCCCCTCCTCCCCCTCCTCCTCCCCCTCCTCCTCCCCTCCTCCTCCTCCCCCTCCCCTCCCCTCCCCTCCCCTCCCCTCCTCCTCCTCCTCCCCCTCCCCTCCCCTCCCCTCTCCTCCCTCCCCTCCTCCTCCTCCTCCTCCTCCTCCTCCCTCCTCCTCCTCCTCCGCTCCCCTCCCCTCCTCCTCCTCCTCCTCCTCCTCCTCCTCCCCTCCCCTCCCCTCCCTCCTCCTCCTCCTCCTCCCCCTCCCCTCCCCTCCTCCTCCTCCCCCTCCCCTCCCCTCCCCTCCCCTTCCTCCCCTCCCCTCCCCTCCCCTCCTCCTCCCCCTCCCCTCCCCTCCCTCTCCTCCTCCTCCTCCTCCCTCCCCTCTCCTCCCCTCCCCTCCTCCTCCTCCTCCTCCCCCCCTCCCCTCCCCTCCCCTCTCCTCCCCTCTCCTCCTCCTCCTCCCCTCCCCTCCCTCCCCTCCTCCCCTCCCCTCCCTCCCCTCCTCCCCTCCCCTCCCTCCTCCCCTCCCTCCTCCCTCCCCTCCCCTCCCCTCCCCTCCCCTCTCCTCCCTCCCCTCCTCCTCCTCCATCTATTCAGCCTCCCATCTGCAGCTTGCATGTCTCCCAGGTACCAGGGGAGGCCGTGGCTGGCCAGGCTGGAGAAGCAGCAGGCTCCAGAAGTCCCAGGGACAGGTCTGTCCTGGCCCCGCTCCGGCCCTTCACAACTGCCTGCAGAAAGCCCGGGACCCAGGAAGTCCCATCTGGTGAAGCACCAAGTAATTACCCCACGAGGTCCCCCTGATGAGGAACCCTCGGATGTTGTTGTGGAGGCCCGTGGGCAGCGTCAGCCCGAGGGAACAGGCAGTGAGGGCTTCTCAGAGGAAGCCAACCTCTGACCTTGAACTGCAGGCCTTGGGTGGGGGGCGCAGTGGGGAGCCGTGCACAGGGAGGCTGGGCTCCAGGGGAGACATCGGGAGGTAGAGACGCGGTGTGGCTGCCAGGACGCAGGTAGCAGGGGGGAGGGGGGAGGCTGGGGATGGGGACAGGGACGGGCCCCAGAGGCCTAGAACCAGGTTCTGGAAGGTGGTACCTGGACCAGGCCCCATCCACCAGCTGGAACAGAGAGCCGGAGGGGCGGGCGGACCCGAATGGGGCCTTCCGTGGGCCGGCCCCACGAGGACGGACACTGTACCCTCCAGAGTCTCACCGCAGTGACGGGCACCCTGCCGGCCTCTAAGGGCTGACATGTCTGGCACCAGCATGCTGGCCTCACCACACCTGGGCTGAAGGTGCCACTGCCCCCCAAAGTAACAGGGACCCCCTCAGAGAGTGTCCAGCCGCACATCCACCAGGACCGTGGCCCCGGCCCCTCCTTTACCCCTGACTCCCCAACCCCTTCCTTCCCCACTGCCCGCCTGGGGTTCAGCCTCCAGGCCCTGAGCGGGAGTGGGGGTCAGACAGGCGCACCGGGGGATGCTGCCGGAGCCCCATGATCCCCAGAGGGAGACCCGAGGGGTCAGGAGGCTACAGGTTTGCATGGAGGTGGGGTGGGAGCCCCCAGGCCTTTCACAGCCCCAGGAGCAGCCCCCCCGCCCCGCTCCTGAGCCCAGTGACCCTGGGGCTGGGCGGGGCTCTAGCCAGGGAGGAGCAGACCGGCCCCGCCCCAGATGACCAGACCAGGCTGCTCCCTTACCTAGCAGGCCAAGCTGCCACTGCGGGGACACAGCCACGCTGCCGCCGACCCAGAGGAGGGCCTCCGCCAGGCAGGCCACCGTTCCCGTGGTCCGGCTGGGGGTAAATGGCCAGGGGACAGACATGCCCCGATGATGGCCAGGGGTGGGCTCACGGAGGCCAGAGAGGGCCAGCCCCCAGCCCCACCTCAGCGGCAGGTCAGGCGGTGGCAGGCAGCCCGGGGGCTCCACGGGGCCCCCTTCTCTCCTCGGCTTCTTCCTCCCCCTCACTGCCCACCGAGGCCCCCGCAGGGCTGCTCCCAGGCGCCTCTGGCATTGGCCTCTCACCTGCTGTCCCCGATGGCCCCCAAGCCAGCCCACCCACCACAGAGGGGTCCCAGGAGAAGCAACGCCCCAGGCCTGAGGTGGGGAAGCTGCAGGGCCTCTGCCCGCCCCGCCCACCCTCTGACCAATCCCCTGCGCTAATCCAAGCCTGGATCCAGCCCAGCTGGCCAGAGGATTTAGGCCAAGGGAACTCCCGGCCGGGGACCGGGAGGGGACCAGGCAGGTGGCAGTGTCGACCAAGGCCCCAGGCCACCAGCCCCCACACCCTGGCTGAGTAACGACAGGCAGGAGAGACAGGTGGTCTCCCTGGGGACCTGAAGACCACAGCTGTAAGGCCTGGGGTGATGGTCCTCATGGGACCACCCACTGGGGCGCACTCTCAGGCCCTACCAGGGGGTCTCCCTACCCCCCTCCGCAGGCTGGATGCTCTGCTGCATCCCAGCCTGTGCCCCAGGAGAAGGCCCTGATCTCACCCCACATCTCTCGTACTCCAGGGAAACTCCGAGTGGATTCCTGAAGTCCCAGTGGGCCTGGAGGTGGGACGGAAGCAGTAGTATCCTGCCCCCCAGCACCCAGCTCCCCGTGGGATGGCGCCCGAGAGCCAAGCTGGGCGGGCCTGCCTGGCCAGGCCTGTTTGGCCCACGGGGGACCCTGGGCCTACTGGGCCCCTTTCTGCTGCGACTACCAGCACTGGCTGAAGGGTGCAGGTCCCCAAGCCTGGGTCTAGCCCTCCTTGTCTCCGTCACCCAGCTCCAGGCCCCTGGCGTGCAGCCGCAGTCCCCAAGGACCAGCCCCCAAGACTGACCTTTCCCAGTGGAGGGGGCACATTCCTCACAGCATTCTGCCCCCAGAGGCTGGGCTGGCCCGGGCCAGCTGCCCTGCTCATGACCGACCTGTCCTGGGGGAGGAGGGCCAGGCCTAGGGGAGACCCGCCTGCTGCCTGCTGACCGGACACAAGGCCCAGTCAAGGCCACCCAGCTAAGGCCCAGACGAGGGGCAACCAGGAGAGGCAGGGCAGGTGGCACCCCCTCCTCCTGTGGGCCAGGGGCTGCCGGGCGTCGGAGGCTCCCAGGGCAGGCCAGCCTGGCAGACAAGGGGCACAGGCCGGGGGGCAGAACCCCACCCCAGTCACGGCAGCAGGGAGGACTGGGGTCTTGCCCCGAAGACCTCACGTTCCTCCTGCCGCTGGGCCCACGAGCCCCCAGCCCACCTTGTGCCCCCTGCCCAGGCACCGCAGGGACAGCATGAATCCGTGTCCCAGGCCACCTGTGGCACTGCTGGGCCTGCACCCCCCAGTCCTCACTGCCCCTGGGCTGTGCCAGGGCCATCAGCCTTCCCTCCCCAGCCACAGGGGCGGAGCCCGGGCCAGGCCACAGAGCCAAGGCCAGAGGGCACCAGAGGCCGGGCAGCCTGGAACACTCCCTTGGGTCCAGGGTCAGGGAGGGTAGGTGGCGCAAGCTCTGAGGAGTCAGAACGGGTCACCTGGGCTGACCACAAGAACCAGGGTCCCGTCATCGACTCAGAATCAAGTGCCCGAACCCAGTTAGGAGCTTTGCCCAGGAGGCACTGGCTCCGTCCCTGCAGGAGGTGGCTCTGCACGGAACTGGAAAGGGGACTCCGTCCTGGGCGTCCTCAGGAAGACGCAGGCTGCCGGAGCCCCTGTGATGGGCAGGGGGGGAAGGGGAACCAGAAAGCCCAGGGAGCATCAGGACCAGAGCAAGGCCAGGGATAGCCCCGGCCGAGGCCCAGTGGTCCACACTCTCGGTGCCCTGGGCCCCGTGTGATACCCACCCCTCCTTCCTGCTGACCCTTCCTGCAGTCACTGCCCTCATCCCGTCCGTGGCCCTGGACCACACAATCCCGCCCCAAAGCCTGCGTCTCCTCGAGCCCAGCTCACACCTGGTCCCTCCTGCTCTCCCCTCCCCAGAGCTGGCTCCAGTCTGGAGGTGCCCTCGCCTCCCCCCCGCAAAGCTCCCCCACCCCAAGCTCTCCTGCCAGGCCACGCCCTTGGGCTCTCAGCCACTGGCTGATCAAGGGTCTCCCGCCGCCACCCCAGGGGGCTTGGGTGCCCCCATCTTCCTGGGCAGGAGTTCTGGGAGGGGGCCCGGCCCCTGCATCCCAGACTCCCTGAGTCTCCACGGCTGCCCCAGGCCGTAATCCTCCACTGACCAGGCAGATGAGGTCCGGCTAATCTGCCTCAGGCAGGGCTCTGCTCATGAGGCCGCTGCCCAGGGGACACCCCGCTCCTCCTCTGACGCTCCAGGAGTCAGGTGGGCGCAGAACCACAGCTGCTGTGCAAGACGGGGATGCCCCAGGGCTGCAGGACGCTGGCGGGGAGCACCCCTCCCAGGGGTGGCTGTGTCACCTGCATGGTGCAACCGAGCACACTGGGTGCAAAGGCCACGCCCCCGGTAATTGCCAAGCCGGAGGTGAACCCCCTACAGGCCCCAAGCCCACGTGGCTCAGCCTCCCAAACCAGGAGGTGTGGGACCCCTGCCTCACACCCCCAGCAGCCCCCCAAAGGTGCCAGGCCAGCAACACCAGCTGGGACCCCCACTCCCGCAGAGTCCCACTCGGGGCCCAGGTCCCAAGGCCTGAGAAACAGCCCCCCAGGGGGCTGCCTGAGAGCAGACTTGGGTGACCCCTGGAGGGAGCAGGGCCTAGCACCCCACCTGGCCCCATAATGGGGGCCACAGATGGGGCCCTGGGGTGCCCTTCACACCTGGGCCAGGTCCACCCCACCCCCACAAAGGCAGGGGAGCCCACCGTAACCTGGTGTGCTCCCCCCACTGCCTGGGACCCATGCACCCTTCCCCGGGGTGGGGGCTGCCATTCCTCACAAGGCCCCAGACCCCAACTGTGGTCCACGCCCTCGGTCAGGGGCCTCCCTGCTCGAGCCCGGACACCTGCTGCAGGTGCCCAGCCCGCCACCCTGGCCCAGCCGTGTGGGGCTCAGGTGGGAGGAAGCAGCACACCTGGCCTCCAGGCCCTCATACCTGTCCCACCCTGAACGACAGGCCCACGCGGGAGGCCTGCCCTGCACTGGGACCCTCTGCACCCCCAGGCCAGGACAGCTGGGGGCCAGCTACCCAGGTCAGGAAGGCGCAGGAGGGCTCTGTCGGGGAGGGGGTTCCCCAGGCCCCTCCACCCTCACGCCCACCGGCACCCACAGGGGCACCACGTGCCGGGCCCTCCCCAGTGCTCCCCTCTCCAGGTCCTGCCCTGTGACCCCGGGTGATTCCTTCAAGGCTTCTCACGCTGCCTTGTGGCTGCTGACAGGACCACGTGTGTTCGCCTGCACGCTGTGTGCTCCAGGGAGGGGACGTCCCGGGCCTGTCCGGCTCTGCCCCTGCACCAGCTGGGACCAGGCGCTCGAGTAGGGGTGGGCACAGGGCCCAGGCCACCAAGCCAGCTCCAGGAGGTGACACGGAGCTGGCGTCTGGCCTGGCCGTCCAGCTTTCTAGGGCTCAGCCTCACCAGGCAGCACCGACACCTCCAGCCGCAGAGCCTGGCGTGCAGACGTGCCCAGCAGACGGGACGGGCAGGGCCAGCTCCCGAGGCGGGGAGAGAGCACAGCACCCTCGACCCCACACGACCCCCAGGGGAGAGGCGCCTGGGGCCCTCCTCGCCTCGGCCGCTGCACTGCGGCAGAACCGCCGCCCAGGACGCCTGGCCCAGCAGCCGCCAGGAAGCGGAGGCCTCAGACGGGCCTCGCCCGGCCCCCTGTCTCAGGTCCCCCAGCTGTCAGAAGGCGGCCCCCAGCCCCCGGCTCCTTCCTGCCCCAAGCCCCACGGAGGATGGCGGGCGGCTGCAGGACACGGGCGGCCATGGCTCCAAGGAAGGAGCGCCCTCGCGGTCAGAAGCTGGGTAGCTCTGGCTTCATTTTGTTTTCATGGCCGAGACTGATCTTGTCCTAACGCGGCAGCAACGAGGGAGCAGTGGCAGCGGCATCTCCGCCTCTCCCCCAGGGAAGGCTGGGAAATCAATTTACTCTTCCAACAACACCCACAAATTACACCCACAGGCTTCCCAGCGCGAGCGCACACACGCACACGCGCGCACACACACACACACACACACGCACGTGCGCACGCATGGACCCCTGCGGAGCCACAGGCCCGCCCCAGCAGGGACACGCCTTGTTCTCTTGCCCTTCGTGGGGCAAACCAGCATCTGCCCTCCCTGCTTGTCTGCTTCCAGCCCTTTCCTCCTCCGAAGCTTCTTTGCCTTCTTGAAGGACCTTCCAGTGGACCCTCCCCGTGTCCACTTTACTCAGAATGGTCAGTAACAGCGGGACACACAGGGTCCTCAGCCCCCCACCAGCCTCCCCCCGCACTGCACGGGGGGCCCTGCTCAGCGTGCAGTAGGCGCCCAGACAGTGCTCAGGTGGAGAAGGGGAAGGAGGCCGGGGCCTCCAGGAGGGAGAGACGGGCCCACTCACATGTGGTGGAGATTATTTAAACGTTTAGTCTGAGAAGCGGCACACCCCCGCACGTCTGGGTGTCTCCTCCCCAACTATTTTTATTTTATCAGGGAGTGTGAGCTGCCTCCTTCAAGCCCACCCTCCCAGGCAAGACCTCAAGGTGGCTGTGCTCCAGGTCGGGGAACACAGGAGCCCTGGCTGGCCCGAGGGGTCCGCACCACGGCAGTGGGGCTGGAGGGTCCTTTGGCCAGGTCAGCAAGGCCTGGGCCTGGCCCCAGGCAAGCCTGGGTGAGAGCTGAGGGCCCGGGGGGCAGGGCAGCAGCCGGGGAGGGAGACGCCCTGTCACCAGGATGAGCCCTTTTCCTCCTGCAGGGCCCACCCCCCACGGGGCAGGCAGCGGGAGAGATGAGCGTTCGGTGGACGGGGGCCTGGCCCCCTTGTATCGTCCAGCTGGGCCGTGAGGAGGGCCAGAGGGGGACGGGGCGTGAGCGGGCCAGGCTGCTTCTGGCCACCTGCCCTCTCTGGGCCTGTGCGCTAGACCTCAGGGAGTCGGGGACAGAGAGTGTCCTAGAGCGTGGGGACAGACTGGTGGCCAACCACGCTCCATCCAGCAGGCCGACTGACCAGCCGGGCTGGGCCTGCACTTTCCACCTGCCCACAGAGGCCTCTGGTGCTCCTGCTCTGGGTGGGGACGGCAGCAGCCTGCTCCACTGGCCCCCCAGCCGGTGCCCTGAGCTCCTTCCAGGATCAGCCCTGGGAAGGCCAGCGGGAACTTTCTGTCCACCACCCAACAGAGAGTGACGGAGCAGAAGGGTTCCACAGCTGTCCCAGCCTCCTGTGGCAGTGGGCACTGGTGGACAGGACACTCTCTGAGGCAGAGGGTGTCCAGTGCCCACACGTGCCCCCTGGACAAGCCCCTTCCCCCGCAGTGGGCCCCCACACTGACATGGAGCCATCTGAGCACCACGGGGGCCCGGGGGCTCTGCAGCACAGCGGGGTCCCAACGTTGGGCCTTCCTCTGCCCACCCAGCAGAGCCGGGGCCTCCTCGCACTGGCAGGGACAGGCCCAGCCCTGGAGGTCCCCCGCTCAGCTACAGCAGCAGCATTAATCACATCCGACAGACCTTCAGGAGAGGACTCCGCTAGCAGCTGTCCACGGCCTCCCGCCCTCAAAACTGCCCTGGTGCCTGTGTTCTGGGGGCTCCTGCCCTGGCATCACTTGGGTGAGGCTGCAAGGGCGGGCAGGCGGTGGGGGGCCGAGGCTGGTGCCGGCCCACATCAGGAGGGGAGCCCCAGCAAGTGGCTGCAGAGGGAGAGAGAGGCTCACAGCGGCACCGGGGGCGGGGGGCACTTCCCTGAAAAGTCACCAGATGGAACCTGGTCCGCCTGTGGGGAGGAGAGGAAACTCCTGCAGGGCTGGGGGGCAGCTCCAGGGGAGGGGTCCTCGCAGTACTGGCCAGCCGGCCCCGCCCCAGCCCTCACCCGCCCAGGCCCGTGCGGGGAGTCGGGGGGCAGCAGCCCGTGGGGCTGGACGGCCACCAGGCAGAACCACGGGGGAGACAAGAAACAGAAGGCTGAGCCCTTCCCCCAGCCCGGCCTCGCCTCCCAGCCAGGGTGGCCAGCCACCGCCAAAGCAGCTGCCGCGAGAGCCCAGGGGCCTCAGCACAGAGGGGGTGTTCCAGAACCGGGCAGGTCCTCCAAGTTTGACTAGTGTCCCACATCTCGTGCAGGACGCCCCTCCCACCCCACTTGGGGGCTGGACCAGCTGCCTGCCCCTGCTCCTCCCCGAGGGGCCCGGTGGACCTGCCTGGGCCTCACCCTGACTCCCCTCCATGAAGCCCCCAGACGCACACTGCTGACCGGGAAGGATGCCCAGGAAGAGCCGCCTGCACCTGGCCCACGGTCAGCTCCACCGCGGGGGCCTGACCGCCAGGGAGAGCTTCCAAAGGAAGCAGCAGCTCGGCTGAGGCAGGGCCCGGGGCGGGGGCCAGGCCAGGTCCCGGTCAGTGTGAAATCGGGACCGCCCTGAGTCACCTGGAGGCTTGTCTGTGGGTCCCCAGACCTGGGCAGGCTGAGGGGACCCCCAGGACAGGGTGGCCCTCTTTCCCTGAGCAGTGGCTTCATCATGGCTCCCGAGGACCCGCCTGCTGACGGAGCCTTCCTGGGCCACCACGCCTGCATTCCCATCCTTGGGACACTGAGCTTGAGGGTCCACGGGCTCTGCCACTGCTTGAGCAGGCAGACTCCTAGCAGCTCAGTCCCCTCGGCTGACCAGCCGGCACACGAGGCCCCACCCTGGGACCCTCCGCACACGCTGCCCCGGCGGGTGGAAACCCTGGTGGAGGGCTGCCCAGGTGGGTGACCTCCTCTTCCCAGAGCTCGCAGGAGCCACAGAAACATCCTGTCCTGGGGCGGGCATCCGCTGCCCCACCTGGAGGCCCACGCACACTGGCCTTTCCCACACGGGACGTCCGTCCAGCCCGCGGGAGCCCACGAGCTGGAAGCAGAGTCCCAGGAAGAAACAGACATTTCCGATTACTCGTGCCCCACCTCAAGCCCCCTCCCACCGACAGCTCTCAGAGAACGTGGAGCCGGCCGGGCACGGCACAGGAGGGGGCCCCGCATGCCCCTCACCCGCACCCTGCCCCTGGAGAGGGGTGCTTCCCGGTGGGGGCCGGACCACTGGCTGTTCAGTAGACAGGTGACAGGAGAGCGGAAACCTCGGCCGTCGGCTCATCAGCTGTGCAGCTGGAGGCCGGACCCAAGACTCCAGCCAGCTGCTCCATCCTCAGCTGCACGTTTGAGACCGCTCCCTCCCTGGGAGGGGGGCCCAGCACGCTCGGCCACGCCGCTCATCCCCACACTCGAGGCTGGCCGAGCCCTCAGCCCAGAGGACAGGGCACAGAGCGGGGCTCACGGAGGCTCCTGCTGCCAACCCCCTCCCCAGCCCAGGCTGCTCCCTCGCTGGCTGAAGACACTGGCTATGTCGGGGCTACCTGGACCTTGGGGCCCTGGGGCCACATGGCAGCAGCCATTCCTGCACCGCCTTCAAGCGGGCATCCTGCACCCAGCGGTTCTGAACGAGGCCGGGCCGGCCCAGGACTGTTGATTCCACAGAGTTCTCTGCAGGCCAGATTGGCAGGAATGTGCTGGGCCTGGCCCTCCCCAGGGACCACCCACCCATGGGAACCCTGCCCTGCGCTGGGGGCTGCGGTCAGGGAGTGGGTGCACTGGGGGTGGCCTGAGCACCCGGCCGAGCTGGGAACGCCTGCACCACCAGCCCCGTCTGTACACGCCACCCCGTCCTCCGCTCATAAAGGGCAACTCATCTCGGGATGCAGGAGGGGACAGGCGTTCCCGGAGCAGCCACACGGGCCAGGCGCACTCTCCTTAAGGCCACCCTGTGAAGGCAACCCCCTGCTGCCCCTCTCCTCCGTGAGAGGCTCAGAGAGGGTCAGTGCCTTGCTTGAGGTCACACAGCTCATCAGAGGCACCGGCGGGGACCCATCCTCAGTCCGCCTGGTAGTAACGCCCCTGCCTGCTACACATGCTTTCCAAGGCTCCCCAGGCCCTCCCCCGCGTCCGTGCCAATCAGAGGGCAGAACAAATTGGGTCCAGAGCAACCAGGATCCAGACAAATCACCAGAAGGCAGCTCCTACTGCCCTTGGAATCCCAGGCCTCAGTCAGGAAGTTCTTTTGCTGTCTGACCCAAGTCACTCCTGCTGCAGCTGTGGCACCGGCCCCCCTTCCCTCCCTGCCACTCCCACTCCTGGTCCGGAGCAAGTGCTGCACTGGGGACAGACAGAGACCCTCTTTGGAGAAGCTCGGCCCCATCCTGTCCCTGCAGGACAGGCCCTGACACCAAGCACCCGGCCCCTCTACATCCAAGCTCCTTGGTGCCGGGCAGCTCCGGGCAGCCTCAGAGGGCTCCCGCCAGCCCTGATGATCTGTGCTGTCTGCCCGGAGCAGCACCCAGATCAAGACAGCATGACAGATTTGAGCAAGAACTTGCCCACACAGGTGCCAGGGTTCAGCAAACAAGGGCAGGTCCCTCAGGTAGAGGCTGCCGCTGCCCTGTCCATGGTGCCGACAGAGGCTCGGGGCTACCTCCACGGCCTTGGATGGGGACAGCGTGAACAGGCTTGGCCCCTGGGTCCCACAGGTCAGGGCACCCAGCTCTGACCCCCAACAAGGCTGGAGTCCGTTGGGGGCAGGGTGGCGGTCAGGGGACTGTGTCGGCTCTGACAGGGCACCGCCCCCTGCTGCCCGCTGGGATTGTCACCACCCTTCAGAGTGGATGCCCGGGTAGGGCTGACGTGGGGGCCAGAGGCCGGGGGTGGGGAGACGTGTGCGGGTGTCGGTGCGAATGGGGTCGTCGGAGAGGTCCCTGGTCGGGGCGTCAGGCACCGCCCACGTGGCGTCGGCGGGTCACCGATGGGCAGCTCAGCACCTGGTCCTGGGCTCCCCGCGGGGCCCATCACAGCCTTCTTCCTTGAGCCCCTCCTGTCCCCCTTACCTTGGTCCCGGCTGAGCCCGCCAGGGTCCCCGGGCACTGCCATGGCCCACAGGCTCCACCCCGACTGCCACCGGCACAGCCTGAGGGGTCCCCAGGCAGCGTGCAGGCCCCGTGTGTCCCCGTGTCCAAGCTGGGCAGCCCTCGCGTGCCCATGCCCGATCAACGCGCGGCCCGCCCCGGCTGCCGCTGCTGCCGGGACCGCCCCGCCCGCGGGTTCCCCGCCCGCCTTAACCCTTCGCTGCCACTGCCGCCGACGGGCTGGGAACCACAGAGGGTGGAATGGTGCACACGGGGCACGTGTAGGGGTGGGAGTGGGGGGCAGGGGGCGCGGGCGGAGGCAAGAGCACGGGGTGGGGGAGGTGCTGTGCGCTCCTCCAGCAGGGGCTCTGCCCACCACCCTGGCTGTTCCTGGCCTCCCTCCCATCCTCCAGGTTGGCCCTCCTACCAGAGCGGGAGACGCTTGCATCCCCCCAGGAGCCAAATGTCCCCCAGCTGGCATCCCCCCACGTCACTGCACAGAGCCTCCTCCCAGGCCCATGGGCTGGATCCAGGACAAGTCACCCCACCCCACAAGGGTGCCCCACGAAGGCTCGGCGCTTCAGAGGTGGCTAGGATGACATTTCACTGGCTGTCCTGGTGGGGGGTGTGCAGGATGACAACAGCGGGGGTCCCAGGGCCCCTGGTGACAGCCCAGCCCCCTCGGCATCCAGATCCCTCCCGTGCTCCCCCCCGCCTTACACGCATCCCAAAGGGAGGGTCCTCCAGAGGCCTGTGGGGGCTGGGAGGTGGGGGGGCTGCTGGGGGTACCGGAGAATAGCCCCCCACGCCCGCCTCTGCACGCCGCCTGGAGGGGTCCTGCTGGGAGCGAAGCCGGGGGCAGAGTCTCAGGAGGGCAAGTGTCAAGCAGCCCCCACCTGGTCCCGATCCCCAGCAAAGCCCGCCTCCCCCCGCTGTGCTCTGGTTTGACCTGCTGCATCCAGCATTTGAGGGAAATTACATTTCCCACATCAACAAAAGAGATTTCTGTCCCTGGGGGGCTGTTGGGAAAGCTGCCGCTTCTGCCCGAAGCCCCGTCCGTCAGGGCTGACCCACAGCCCAGGGGGTGGCCTGGGGAGGTTTACGGGAATGGGGACCCTGGTCTGGGGATGGGCAGGCGGGCGTCAGGCCTGAGCAGGAGGGCCTGGGGCTCCTCAGGGCTCTCTGAGTTGCCGCCTTCCAAGGGGTGACTGCCTCCTGCCAGGCAAGGCACCCAGGTGCCGACGGGAGGGGAGCACGTCAGCTGTCACCACCACCGCCTGGATCCCACCCAGGGAAGACCCAGGGCCCACTGCCCAGCTCCCTTAGAGGGGCAGCCGTCCCCCCTTGGCTGCCCTCCTGGAGACCTGGCCCTTGGGCCAGATTGGCCAGCGCCTGGGCCCTGGGGACCTGCCCTCGTGACCTGATACTGTGACCCTCCCGTGTCCACACTGGTCGTGTGTTTGCTCAGCACAGCCAGGGTCCGCAGGGCTGGCAGAGACCATGGAAGGGAGGGGCTGCACCCTCCCTCCAGCACCAAGTCTGACTGAAGCTCCCACTGGTAGTAGCAGGAGGGGGTCCTACAGCTGAAGCCAAGGACAGGGGTGCAGTCAGTCCAAGCAGTGGCACCAAGTGCAAATGTGCAAGAGCCGACCAGAGGCCAGCGAGCGAAGCGGGGAGGGGCAGTCCAGCAGCCCACACCTGGGTTTGGTAAGTCCGGTCGCCTCTGGGAAAGGCCCAGCAGCCCCAAACTCTCAGAAGAGGAGAAACCGAGGCAGGGAGAGAGGGGACCAAGGGAGAGGAGATGAGAGGCAAAACCAAAGCCAGACCCGAGAGAGTGAGAATGCACGGGAGGGCGAGCGGACCACAGGGTCCCTGGGGGAGGGGGCTCTGGCTGGCCCTGCCTCGTCTCCCTGGAGTGCGAAGAAGTCGGATGAAACTCAGGTTCAGGTTCTAATGAATAATCCATCGGTGTCGCTAGCCCCACCCACCGCTCCGTTACCTGGGCCTGCTATTCAAGGCGGTGATTAAAAGCCGCCTACGGCACATGTTAATTTGCTTAAGATTCTGATCTCCTAAATCTCCTTTCTGGGCATTTAAGCAAAATTCCACCTTTGAGAGCCTTTGGCCTGGCTAGCAGTGGGTGGGAGGAAGGGCCTGCTGGCCCCCAGGGGTTTAGTTTCCTTCTTGTTTGAGGAAGGGGACTGGAATACACAGTCAGGTGATGGGGGGTGGGCACGGGGCCCCTGTCGCTGGGGTGGGCACCTTGTGCCCTTGAGCCCCACCTCTGTCCCCGGCCGGGTGCACTGCCCCTTCCACAGCCTGAGCTGCCTCCCTCCCACCACCCTGCTCCTGTATGCAGCACCCCGGCTTCGGGATCAGGCCCAGCTGCACAAACCTGCCTGACTGGGAGGCAGACGGCTTTGCTCAGGCCTGGGGTTACACCCAGGGTGGGGGCAGTGGGTGTGGCCTCACAGGTCAAAACAGTGGAGGAGGACTGAGCCTAGAGCAGTCATCCCCCTACCCCGCCTCTGGGATGGGGTCCCTGCGTTCCAGGTCTAAAGCGCTGTGTCTGGACCGGGGCCAGTCTGAGGATGGACCTGGCCATGAGCTCCAGCTGAGTCCACCCAAGCATTGCCAGGAGGAGACTGTGCCCTAAGACGTGGAGGCCAGCCTGGACCTTGGACCCAGAGCCCTGGGTTCCCGGCCAGGCCTGTAAGGGGACAAACCTCATGTGTCACCTCGGTTTCCTTGCCTGAACAATGGGAACACTGCACACGTGCTCCCGGGGCCAGGCTCTGCAAAGGGGGGCAGCCCCTCACTGTCTGTGCCCAACAACCAGGGCCGCGTGGGAACCCTGCCGAGCCCTCCCCTCCTCCCGGCCCTGGGCTGCCCCACCCAGACCTGGCCCTGATGCTCCCCACGCGCGCCCAAGAAGGGCAGGGGCAGCCCAGGGCCTCAGGGGGCAGAACCTGGGTCCCTGACTTCCATGGCCCGCCAGTGCCCTGCCACAGCCTGAAACCCACTTTCCACTTAGAGCTCCACGATTTACTTGAAGGGTATAATGCAGCCCCTCTCTGGTGGTCCTGCAGGAAACACTCCTACACCTCTGATCTCCCAAAAAAACCATTAGGCATCCCCTGTCCCAGGGTGAGGCTGGAGACGTGGGCCATGACCAGGCCAGGGCCTCTCCTGTCTTGACGGGGCTGCAAGGGCCTGTGTGTGTGCACATGCATGTGCCCAGAGGCTCGTCGGGGCGCCTCCGTGCACAGCCTGGGTCAGCCTCCACGTGACACGTGGAATTCACCACCCTCTGCCCTCAGCATCCGTGTCTGTAACCGAGGAAGGTCCAGCAGGTCTGAGGGGGTGGCCAGCCTGGAGACCCACCTGAGGCCACGGAAGAAGATCTGGAGGGCAGTGCGGAGCAGTGGGCACCTGGTGGGGTACCAGCCGGGGCCAGGCCATCTTGCGCCAAAGGTCCAAGGGCAATGCCCACTTTGAGGGGGGCCGCTGTGCGAAGAGCACGGCCCTGACCCGTGCCTGGGCAGCAGCAGCCACTGAGCCTGACAGACCCCAGGAGCAAGAGGCCGTGAGCGATCACCTTCCCACCAGTGGAGTAAAGGCAGACGTACACCCTCAGAAACCTCCATGGGGCACCTCGATTTCGGCTTCCGACTTCCGTCCTACATACATCTCCAAGGAAACACTTCCCCACGACCCGCTCAAGAGACTGATCTGAGACTGCAGCCCAGGTGCAAGCAGGGCTCTGCCGAGGGCCCACCAGCAGCAGGGAACCCGTGCACAGCAGAGTGGCCCCGGCGGGTCCCTGATGCTGCTTCTCCAAGGCTGCTTCTTCAGAATGTCCCAGCTAGAAGGGGCCCCAGAGGCCACCGGGTCCAACCTCTGCTTTTCCGAAAGGAAAACCGAACAGAGGGGTCTTGCCCGGGGTTCACAGCCAGGCAGAGCTGAGCCGAGACCAGGACCCAGGCCCTGACCCCAGGCAGCTCCCCTTCCAGTTGGGTCACCCCGAAGGTCACACTGGCCCCTCCTGCCACCTCAAGTGTGGGCACCGCGGCCCACCCCAGCCAGCACGCGGCACATCTTAACCACCTCTCCAAAGAGTCGAGCACTTGTTTAAAGATGGAAAGGCGGGGTTTCCCTGGTGGTGCAGTGGTTGAGAGTCCGCCTGCCGATGCAGGTGACGCGGGTTCGTGCCCCGGTCCGGGAAGATCCCACATGCCGCGGAGCGGCTGTGTCTGTGAGCCATGGCCGCTGGGCCTGCGCGTCTGGAGCCTGTGCTCCGCAACGGGAGAGGCCACAGCAGTGAGAGGCCCGCGTACCGCAAAAAAAAAAAAAAAAAAAGATGGAAAGGCGGCCGCTTGGGTGACGACACAGTACTGACAGCCCCGCTGTTGGGAGAGACACAGGGCCCGGCAGCCACACGGGGGAAGTTTTATTAATTATTCAACACTGAAGCCAATTTAGTGTCACTTTCTTGGTTGGTTTAAGAGCTCTGTAAGTGGTAAGGCTTCTGTTAAGGTACTGAGCCGCTCGGGAGGCCCTCATGGGTGGCCGGACCCACCCCACCACCTGAGACACACACTCAACATGCCAGTACGGGCTTAGCAACATCCTGCTTTGGGAAGCAGCTGGGGAGGGAGAAGCAAGTGGCACACGGGGACCAGGCAGGGGACAGCCCCTCTGTCTGGGCCCTGTGATGTCCCCCATATGAAGAGTCCCTGCTCCCCCAGGCCCGGATTAGGGTACGGGTTAGGATTAGGGTATGGTTTAGGGTACGGGTTAGGGTTAGGGTATGGGTACAGTTTAGGGTACAGGTTAGGGTATGGCAACAGGTTAGGGTTAGGGTACGGGTTAGGGTTAGGGTACGGGTACAGTTTAGGGTACAGATTAGGGTATGGCGACGGGTTACGGTTAGGGTACAGGTTAGGGTACGGGTTAGCGTTACGGTACGCCCATGGGGTCACCCCTGTGATGAGCTGAGTCCAGGGCTCGGGCCTGAGGTTGTGGTCACAGACCCAGGGGAGCCAGCCTGCCCACAGCCACCCAGATCAACCACAGCTGCCCAGAGTGACCACAGGCCGTTGGGGGAGATGGAGGGGGCCGGCTGGAGTATAAAGTAGCAGTGAGGTGTGCAGCCTGCGCAAACCAAGGGAGCGGCATCTGAGAAGATGCCTCGAGAAAGTGGGACCCGAGGAACCCAGAAACTTGGGGTATGGGGTGAACAGCCCAGGAGACCCCCAACGCAGAGGCACCGGGTGGGAAGGGTGCTGCTCTGGGCGTGGCACCCCCACTGCCCCCAGCACCCCCGTGCCAGCCCCCAACATGGGCATGAACCTGTCTCCTGGTCCCCCAAGCCTGGTGGAGCCAGCAGACACTTCGAAAGGACCGTCTTCGCCACACTCCCAGGCAGAAGAACGAAACAAAGTGGAAACGACAGCCCGGAATGGTTGGATTCAGGATGCACCAGGGGCGGTGGAGTCCCGCTGGCCAGGGAGGTCCTCATCCCCACAGCCTCCTCAAGGGCTGCTGGGGCAGGAGGGAGCCGAGGCCCTCATCTGGCCAGAGCCCTGGGGCAGCAGACGAACCCGTGGGAGGACGCAAGAAGAATGGGGCGATCCAGGGCGACAATGGGCTGGCAGGGAGAGGAGGCCACGGACAGCGGGAGGGAGGAGAGCTTCCAGAAGGCTCTGCCTGAATGGCCGAGGCCACACCCTCGTGCCCAGGCCCGCAGCTGCCCAGGGGCCCGGTCCGCACTTGGACAGTGGTACCTGCAGCCACAGCACATCCATGCGCCTCCCTCCACGCCCCCTCAGGATAACCTCAAGCCCTGATCAGCCAGGGGCCTGGCCGGGTCACTGGGTCAGGACCCAGCCCCAGGCTGCCGCAGCCCAGTCACTGGACAGAGCCCATGGGAGCCGGCACTGCCCCCACCTCCTGGCCCCCCTGCACCAGCCTGACCTAGATTCCGCGCCTGCATGCGTGCCGGGCAGAGCCACGGCCAGCCTGGCACCAAGACAGGGGCCAGATGCCGGGCCAAACGCGGCCACACAGTCGCTGGCCCGGCCCACCCAGGGCAACCCCCAACACCCCCAGCAGGGTCTGTGCGGAGCTGCCCACCACTTGCCCCGTGGCAGGCCAGGCCAGGCCCCCAGCACCTGGGCGTCCCCTTCAGCCTCGCCAGCCTGCGCTGCACCGTCTTGGCACCCGTGTGCCACCCGGGCATGGGGATGGGAAGCCACTTGGCAACTTGCTTCGATTAAAAATATAAACATCCTTGAAATTAGAAGCACGTGCATGCAAAGCCCTGCTTTTGGCTACCAGGCTCTCAGGCCTTGCACGTGTTCCTGGGCCAGAGGGGGCGCAGGCGGCATGCTCCCACCATCCCAGGCCAGATTCGGCCACCTATGTGCCCCTGGGCCATCTTCCCTTGCCCTTCCCCCTACCACCTATTCCACTGCCCAACCCCCAGCCGACAGCCAACGTTCATTAAGCACCTGCTGTGTGCCAGGCATTGTGCTTGGGGCCGGGGAGTAATGAGCAAAGCAGAAGCAGCCTCCACCATCAGGGAGCGCCGGGTCAGGGGCAGAGGTGTCGGCTGGGCCATGCTCACCACAGCGAGAAGAGCTCTCGGCCCAGGACCCAGCTCAGGGCACAAATGGGCCGAGGAGAGGGAGTTGGTGGAGGGGGATACTAGACCCCTCCTTGGCCATCAGCTCCCACCCCCTCACCGTGCCGAGGATGTACGGCCCTGTGACAGGGCGCTCGCCTGAAACCATCCTCCAAAGGCTGCCTGTCCTGGGTCCTCCCAGCAGTGCAATTTTACGTACAAATTATTTCCAACTTTCCCGCATCACTACATCCAGACAACTGCTTACTTGGTGTTCACTGGTAGAATGGAAACCATTCAAAAATCCTGGGTGCTTGCACATGCGTCTCCAACCACAAAACCCAATAAACAAGTTAGAGAGGGCTCACGGTGAGGGCTGAATTTGTCATGATGACTTACACGGGGAAGGCGAGGCCGCCTGGGACGAGGCCACGGAGGGAACGGCCCATGGTTCAGCCCCGGGGGCTCCTGGCGCGTGGAGAGAGCCTTGCCAACACTCGGCACCTGCCAGATTCCCTACCGGTCCCTCAGCGCATCCTGAGCTCCAGCCCTAGACGTGGACTGGGAGGGGCTTCAGGGCTGACTCTTTACAAAGAGGGGCCGGGTCCCTACAAGGCCATGGTCAGCACAGGGGCAAGAACTCTCTGGAGGGTCATGTCATCCTGACCAGTGGCCACGGGCTGCCCCGGTCACTGGGAGAGGGAGCCCCAGTGCAAGGAGCCGGCCGCCCACACCATGACACCCCAGCTTTAACCTTCTTTACACCAGAGGGACGATGGTTGCATCCCCACAGATGTTCAAAGCCAGTGAGGCTGGGGACACAAGAGGTGGACGAGGGGAATGAAGCTCGGCCTCGAGACCATCCTGTGGAGACGGTCTATGGGGGGTCGGGGGGTAACCCCGTACCAGCTCCTGAGAGCACAGGTCTGCCAGGAGGCCTCGTCAGCGCCCAGTTTAGAGCCACTATCCCTCCACCCCTCCCCCTGCACTGGAGTCACTGGGGCTCTAATCCTGACCTCGCTCCTTTGGAGACTCGGGCAGTGCCCTGAGCACTTAGCAACAGGGACGCAGTGTGTGGGGGGGCGGTGTGTGAACACAGAGCCTGGGGAGGTGGGGGGGTGTGAACGCACAGCTGGGGGTGTATGAACACAGAGCTCGGGGAGGTGGGGGGGTGTGAACGCACAGCTGGGGCGTGTGAACACAGAGCTCGGGGAGGTGGGGGTGTGAACACACAGCTGGGGGGTGTGAAAACAGAGCCTGGGGAGGTGGGTGGGGTGTGAACGCACAGCTGGGGGTGTGTGAACACACTGCTGGGGGTGTGTGAACACAGAGCCCGGGGAGGTGGGGGTGTGTGAACACACAGCTGGGGGTGTGTGAACACACTGCTGGGGGTGTGTGAACACAGAGCTCGGGGAGGTGGGGGTGTGTGAACGCACAGCTGGGGGTGTGTGAACACAGAGCTCGGGGAGGTGGGGGGGTGTGAACGCACAGCTGGGGCGTGTGAACACAGAGCTCGGGGAGGTGGGGGTGTGAACACACAGCTGGGGGGTGTGAAAACAGAGCCTGGGGAGGTGGGGGGGTGTGAACGCACAGCTGGGGGTGTGTGAACACACTGCTGGGGGTGTGTGAACACAGAGCCCGGGGAGGTGGGGGTGTGTGAACACACAGTTCAGGGAGGTGGGGGTGTGTGAATGCACAGCTGGGGGGCTGTGAACACAGAGCTCGGGGAGGTGGGGGGGTGTGAACGCACAGCTGGGGGGGTGTGAACACTCTGCTGGGGTGGTGTGAACACAGAGCCCAGGGAGGTGGGGTGTGAACACTCAGCTGGGGGGTGTGAACACAGAGCTCGGGGAGGTGGGGGGTGTGAACACAGAGCTCGGGGAGGTGGGTGTGTGAACACACAGCTGGGGGAGGGGAGGGTGTGAATACACAACTCAGGGTGTGGGGGGGTGAATACAGAGCGGGGCCAGGGCACCTGGAAAACATTTTCCCTCAAGACAAGACCGAGACCCCAAGATCCTACTCGACCAGGGGACCCACCCACCAGACAGCCGTGGGTTCAGTGCCTGGTGGGATGTAGAGGGGTCCCTCCGGCAGCCTCAGGCAGAGGCTCCAGCCACAAGCGGTCAGTCTGGGCACCCGTGTCCATAAGCCTCCTGCGCAGCTTCCCCGAGGCCCCAACCCCAGCCAGTCACCTTTCCTTCACTCTCAGGCTCCCGAAGATGACAGACCTTGGGTGGTGACCGGTCACATCCCCTGCCCCATGGTGACTGCCACACGGGTCCCCTCGACACGCACTTTCACCGGCAGCCTGGGGGGAGTCAAGCCCTGGAGGACAGCACTGGGAGCCTGGGCACCACGCCCGTGGCCGCCTGCCCTCCCCTGTGCCCTCTGTACCCCCAGCTCCCCCCGCGGATGAGTGGACGCAGCAGCCATCAAGCGCTACATATGCAAATGTTTATTTTCTCTTCAGGGCAAGGAAAGAAAAGCAGCAAGAGGATCAGCCTATGGGGCAGGTGAGTCACTGGGGTGTCCAGCAAAGGGCGTGGAGCAGCGCCCAGCACCCTGTGGGCAGGACGGAAACTGCCCTGCCACACCCACCCCTGCAGGTGCCGGTGCCGCCTTGACATGGCGTGAGCGCTGGTCAGCCTCTGGGCAGTCACTTCGAGGAAAGCTGCCCCCTCCAGGAAGTCCTCACTGACCACCTGCAGTTCCTCGGTGCCCCTCAGGAGCGGAAGCCTGTCCTGCAGGCTCACCCCCCACCCATCTCAGCACACCTCGGTTCCCCCAGGAGCCTCATTCATTCGGGCGACCTGGAGAGAAGCTGTTGGCAGCTGGAAATGGAAGCAGAGGGGACAGGGACACTGTATCACAGCCCACGGGACTGCGGAGGTGCACAGGCCTCCCAAACCCTTGGTCCCTCACAGCCCCCACCCCACCACCGGACGTGCCCTCAACCCCGGAGTGGTCAGGCAGGCAGGAGTCCCAGTAAATCGGGGGCAGGCTGACCCAGAACAGGTCCCCAGGTCCAGACCGCATTCCTGTCCCCGATGGATGGAGCCACCAGCCGGTCAGTCCAGGCTTTCTTCCAAGAGTGGCCGTCCCCATGCAGCCCACCATGAGAGAGCCATGAGTGCCCCAACCCCAGACCACCCTGGGTAAGGACTCGCCAGTGTAATGACCGTCAGGGCAGGACCGAAAGCCACTGCAGCCACACTTGGGTGCCTGAGGCCAGGAGAGGCCAGCCCGGGGGTTTGGGGGACGGCTCCCCACTCCTTAGGAAAGGACGGCGGCCCGGGACCCAGGCTAGCCAGAGGACCCAAAGCAGAGGCCCCGGGAAGGTGTGAACCACCCCCGTGGTGTCCCAATAGTGGGAGCAAACCCCGAGGTCCCTCCCCTTCTGGGAGCCTGCGTGGCCCCAGAATGGGTGGGAGGGGTCCTACCCCAGCTGAGGGCTGGTCCTCTGAAGACGGGGTGGGCTACAAGCCCGAGGCACTCCTCCCACCAAGACCCCTGGACAAGCCAAAGTCAAAGGAAGGCCCAGCTCCCGAGTCCCAGGAGGGGAGGCACCTGAGGTGGTGGCAGTGTCCAGCCTGGGTCCCCTACGCAGGCCAGCGCCCTGTCCTGCCATCTTCCCCCTTGCCCTCTGGGGCCAGGGGACGGTCACGAACAGTCTGGGCTCCACAGGAGGTCAGCTGCTGGGGAGCTGCCTGGGGGTTTCAGTGAGGCCGAGCGGCTCCAGTGACGTGTGCCTCCAGGAGCAGGGCCCAGTGGCGATGGCTGAGTCACTGCCGGGGCTTTTTAAGGCACAGCTGAGTGCAGGGGGCAATTTAGGTCTTTTTTAGGAGGCGTGAGAGCACGTGGCAGAGAACACGAGGTCAGGGCTGAGCACACAGCCACGTGCCCCCCACGGGATGCCCCCCAGATCCCGCAGGCACGAGGGCCGCAGCTGCAGCTGGGGCCTCAGCGGAACAGGAGCAGGCGTCCCGGAGGCAGGGTGCATGGTGCGCTTGCTGGCCTGGCAGGGCCAGGTGGGCCTTGCTGCACAACTGGGGGTGTCGTGTCCTAGAGACGGGCTGTGGCCCTTTGAGGGTCTTCCTAGGAGGGATGGCCTGGCAGCCCCCATCCCACTCCTGTCCTCCTGTCCCGGGCAGCTGGCGGAGGAGATCAAAGGCCAGTAGGGGTCTGGAGCTGTGGTCTGATGTGCCATCTGGTCCTGGCAGCTTGGTGACCCCAACTGCAGCTACAGACCCGAGGGGTGTGGGCTGGTGGGCCCCCTGTGCCCCACGTCCCCACGCGGCCGCGCTGACTCTCCCTGGGGCTTCATCTATCCCTGTCCATCTGCCTGACTGTCTGCTGTCCTGAGAAAAGCCCCCCAGGATCAGGCACCGCCCAGAGCCTGTCCTGCCCGGCCCCTCGGCCGTCCAGCTCAAGCCGGCAGGTCTCTGTGGAGCAGCCCCTGCAAGCGGAGCCGGGGAAGGACTCCCCAGGCAAGGCCATCAGAACCCATGGGCGGGCGGAGGGGGGCAGCCCCCAGGAGATGGCCACCTTGCCACTCTGACAGCCCCCAAGGGCCCCACCTCACTCTGGGCCCCGCTTTCCAAGGTGCATCAAGTAGCCCCAACTCAGCCTGCAATGATGCTGTTTCCTTACAGACACAGAATATAACCCCCAATAACGCCAAGCCCAAAATAACCCCACAATGAGCCACGTGCCAAGCTCTCACCGGAGAATGCGGCTGAGCTGAGCACAGCTGCAGAGTTGCTTTAAAAATACCCTAAACATGCACACACACACACACACACACGCAAACACACACACAAACCCGCTTCGAGGATGCCTGCCCCGCCCCCGGCAGGTAGGCGGTGAAGGTGAGGGCACAGGCGGGAGGGGGACCCTGTCCTCCCCACCCCAGCGGCTGACAGAAGGCCCCAGGCAGCGGTGCAGGCGGAGGGGCACACGGGGCGCCCCGAAAGCGCTCTCCCGCCCCTGACCGCGGCCAAGTCCTCCAAGGGCTCTGACCCCCGGCCCTCCCCAACCCTGCCCACGAGACCTCCTGGGACATGCTCCCCCGGCATGGGGGGCGGTGCTGGACGAGCTCTCCTCTTCCAGAAGGTGGGGCTACCCAGGCCTCCACCCACCCCCACCCGCCCCGGCCCCCTCTTGGGCCCTCCGCCCCTCTCTGCTCTCCTGTGCTCCCCCCACCAACCCGAGGAGCAGCCGATGCCCCCCACACCCGAGGGAGGCGTAGGTGGGCCTGTCGGGCGGCCGTTCTCCGGCTCCGCTGAGGGGGTGGGGTGCCTCTTGCGGGCCAGGTGCACATCTGTCCAGGGCAGGTGCAGGAGGCGCCTATTGGGTCTCTGGCAGTTCCAGACCCAGGGCGGCTGGCACCCAGTTCCAGGTGCCCACTGGCTTGGTGCTTTGGCTCCCTCGCCAGAGGGTCCTGGGAAGGGCCGGCTCCCTGCATCCCACGGCACCAGGGGCTGTTCCTGAGACATCAGGTCCAGCGGCTCTTCTTCAGCCACTGAGAATCCTGCAGGGCCCAAACGCTGCAGAGGCCAATCGGACTCCATGAATGGCTGCAGAAGCCCACCGGCGCCCAAATCCTCCCCTCCCCAAACTCGGGGCTTTTTCCGAGAGGGGAGCTCCAAGGGCCCTACTGAGCCCCACACCCCAGGATCCCGACCCCAGGATCCCCAGGAAGGCTGGGGTCGGCCATCAGGCCACCCCCTGCTGGTAAAGGGGCCCAGCCCACACAGGGCACTGCTGGTCCAGCCCTACAGAATGACAGGGCCAGGACTTGGACACCCAGAGCCTGCACAGAATAACCCCTCATTTCAGCCACCCCCGGGGACAGCAATGCAGGCCACACCAGACTGGACAGGTGAGGGCAACGAGGACAGGCCACGGTGACATCCATTTGCTCAGTCCCTCGGGACGCAGCTCCACCCAGAGGGGCACAGGCTGGCTTTGTTCTGGGGAAGCAGACCCCCTCCCCACCCCTCCATCCCCAAGGCCACCAAGGCAAACAGAGCTCTGCTGGAGCCCTGGCCTCGCTGCCCGCTGGCTGGAGCGGGCAGCCACCTGCCGCTGTGGAATTCAGCTTTGCCAATCCCGCTGCAGCCTGAGAAGTGGGCCACGGCCTGGCCTGGAAAGCGGTTGCTCGGAAACGCTCCATGGTCACGGGATCTGCCTCTGCGGCAGGTGGCCTGCAGGGAGCTGCAGGCAGCAGAGGTGCCCTGGCCCAGAGCCCTTTCCCCGGGGTGCGCTCATCTGCCTGGACCTGGGGAGGGGCTCCCCAACGGTCCCCTCCCTGCAACCCTGGGGGAGCAGGCCCAGGCAGTCCCAGAACTCCTGCCCATCCAGGGATGGGGGGTCCCCTTGCTACCCCTCCCCACTTGAGAAATGCAGGAAGGGCTTTCCCAGCAACCCCTGCCCCATTGTGGGCCACAGTCCTGGGGACACTGGGAGCTGCAGCAGCCCACGCCAGCTCGGGGGGGCCACACCCGGGGGGGTGCCCACTGCTGGGGTTGGCGAGAGTGGGGCGATAGCATCCCGGGGGCAGTGTGCGCAGGCACGAGGACCCCGGGCGGGCAGCAGGACCTGGACCCTCGGGCACGGCTTTCCTCAGAGGGGAAGACGGAGCTTGGGGAGTGGACGGACGGGCGGTGCAGAGGGTGGAGGGTCCTGTCCATGCCAGGAGGAGCGGCCCTGACCCCCGCACCGCAGCCAGCACGCCCGGGGCCCACGACCCCTTCCATGGAGGGAAGCGGAACCAGCACCCAGTGAGCGCCTGCTGTGTGCACAGACAGCCCCAGCTAACCGGACACCGAGGGTCTCGCCCGCTCCTCGCCTGCCACCCCAGGACCACGGCAGGTCACCCCACCCAGCCTCCATGTAACTGGGGCGACAGCGGGACCAAGGCTTCTAGGCCTGGGAATAACATGCACAAGGGGGTCTCCCAAGACCCAGACCGATGGGCGAGGCCCCCAGGAAGGGAGGCCTGTTCCTGCTTCTGGGTGGGGAGGCCTGGCCAAGCCTCCCCACCGGGAATTATCTAGGCACCTGCCCAGGCCCACCCGCTGCTCTCCTGGGCAGCGGGGGGGGGGGGGGCGGGGGCAGGAGGGAGGGCGGGGGCGGTACCACGGCCGCCTTGGCCAGCCCTGTCCCCGGGGCTCACCGTAGGTCGGCGCTGCTGCATCTGAGCTGAGATTAAATCCTCCCCCAGGCTGATCTCCCGCGCGCAGGGTGGGCCACACGGGCAGCTGGGGATCCCGGCCCAGGCACTGCTCCGGGAAGCCCCGGTTTGCTCCCTGAAGGGTCCGGTCCAGCACCCAGGCCCAGCCATCCCCTGGGCTCACCTCCCCTTTTGTAAACCAGGGCGGACACAGTGCCCGTGAGGAGACAGTGACACAGGCCTCCACCGGTCCCCAGGGGCGCCCCCTCCGGGCAGGGGAGCCATGCTGTACCTGTGCTGCCGGGGGACCCTGCTCAGCCCGCCCTGCATAGGCCGCTGGGAACACAAGCCCCACGGCACGGGTTTGGCATTTGTGGAGGGTGACAAAGGTCCCGGGGCTCCGAACCTGTGTCCTGTCTGAACAGACGCTTGTGCACGGTGTGCCGGATGCCAGAGCCTCCCCATAGCTTGGGCCTGAATCGTCACCTCCCAGCAGCCCTGGTGCACGGCGGGGGTCGGGGCCGGGGGCCCAGAGCCCATGGACGCAGGAGGCGGAGGCCCACCGCCCCGTGGGGCCACCCACCTGCGCCCCGCGATGCTGGCCCAGCCCCTTGGGGAGGGTCCGATCCACAGTCGCAGGGGCACTGTGCTCCCAAGTGCAGGGGACCCTCTCTGGGCAGCCCCTGCACGGGGTGAGGGGCCGTGGCCGTCCATACCACAGACCCGCAGGGCTGCCCACAGCCCTTCTCACGAGGGGGTGTAGGGGCAGCAGCTCTGGGGGTGAGATGTGGCCCGAGGAGCCAGTTCCCGCGGCTGGAGAGAGGCTACCGGGCAGGGGGAGGGGCTTCCGGGGAAGCAGGAGCTCACTGGGCTTCCCAGCGGCCGGCATTGCCCCTGAATCCATCTTCATTAGCCACTTTCTTGGTGGCAGTTCCTGGCCTGTCGCTGCAGGTTGCAACCCTTGGCGACGCTCCCCCAAGTAACTGTGTGGGATAAGGCAGCACCACCGAGCACACACAGCTCTAGGCTCCAGACCCACAGTTAGGAGCCGGGGCAGGGCCGCCTCCCGGCCCCCATCCAGAGATGGTGGGGCCTGGGGGATCGAGAGGCCCCTTGGCCCCTCGGTGCTGTGGAGGCCAACAGAGGCCTCCCTCCCGGACCACCGGGCCCCCTGCCCCCTGCCTGGCATCCTGGGTCCTGCTTCCAGGGGCCGAGCAACAGGAGCCCACGTCCCCCCACGGCGAGCAAAGAAGCTCCAGGTCTGGTGGAGCGATCACCGCCTTCCGCGTGTCCCTCACCTTGGCTACAGGTTAACTCGCTCACCCCACCATGCCCAGCACCCCTCGTGACAGGTGGGAACGCCGAGGCTCGGGGAGACCGGCATCTGGCCCAGGAACCCACAGCCCAGGAAGCGGCAGCCCAGGAGCCTGGGTGGGTGGGAGGCGTGGCTCCAGACCAGGCTTGTGAATTTGCCCCTTTGCCGGTTTCCGAAGGCTGCAGGGGGCCTCCCGGAGGCCCTCGTCCTCGCTGCTCAGAGAGGCAATTGGAGGCTCTTGGAAAAGTGGGCCATTCGGTAACTGGCCCAGAGCAACACCCTGGGCTGAAAGGCCACCAAGGAAGGAAGCGACCCTCGAGGACACGGAATGTCTCTGGGAGGTAGGAGGTGCAGGAGGGCCCCCACCATCATTCTGCAGGTGGAGAACCAGGCCCTGGTGGGTGGGGCTCCCGGTATCGGCCGCCTGGCAGCTCAGCCACAGGGAGGGGCTGACCACCTCCAACCAGCCTCGGGGTGCCGGCCGCTGCTGGGCGGGTGCTGTGGGCTCCCTTGGGGGCCCTGGTGGAGGCTGAGCTCCGCTGAGCTCTGGGTGCAGAGAAGTGGCCTCACTCACCCACGTCCCAAGGCCCGTGGGGCCGGCAGCCGCTGCTCAGCGCTCGGAAGCAGGGGAGGCTGAGCGCTGGCGGTTCTCCAGGGAAGAGCAGCGGGAAGAGCCAAGTTCTGTGGAACGGCGGGGAACAGGCCGAGGGGAGCTCGGGGAACGGGAGAGGGGCGAGGGGCAGCGGTGGTCCCCACGGGCGGGGGCGGAGGGCACAGCACCACACACAGCCCCTCCTTCACTGCTCTGCAGGCTACTATTCGCCCATTTCACAGGTGGAGACATTGAGGCTGAACCCCCACCCAAGGCCACACGGGAGCCGGTGGCAGAACAGGAGCCAAGCCACACCCGCCCGCTCTGGAGCAGGGCCCTCCCACCCCTGCATCCCGCCCATCCTGGGAGGGCCAGCCCCGAGCAGAGGGTGCTCCCAGGAAGCGCAGAGCCACCTGCAGACCTGGTCTCCACCCACCCCTCACCTGGCATCCTGGTTAAAACAGGTATTTCTACTAAAGGAGCCCCCACCTCTCTCAAATATGTTTTTCCATGCTCCCAGGTAATGCCTAAAGCCTGGTACATACCATTCTGCGGCTGCTCAGAGCCGTGCTGGGGCCAGGAGGGCCTGGTCAGAGCAGCCAACGATGCGCTGGAGCTGGCGGGCTGCTCCTGGCCCAGAGACGCACTGGAGCCCCCAGACCGCTGGCCACAGAGGTCAGGTTTTGATGAGGGGGCATTTGGGAGACCCTGCCTGCCCTCCCCAGCAGGGGCGCTGTGAGCAGTGGGCCTGCGGGATCTGGGAGCAGCCATTCACTGAGAGAGGGTGAGGCCCCTGCCCAGGACCCACCTGGCCGCCACATCCCCCAGGAGGCCAGGACCTCCAGGGCCCCCTTCCCTCCTCCCCCCAGGAGCCTCTGGAGCCATTGTCCAGCCCAAGGAGAGACTGCGGTGGTGGGAACCCAGGAAGCAGCGGGCAGGGCTCCACCCTGGGCAGCTCTGCTCGTGCTGTCAGGGAATTCCATGCCAGCCCATCCTCAGCCCACGGGGCCCAGAGGGGTGACATACGGGCCCTGCCTCTGGCTCACAGGTGTCCACCAGTGGGTGCAGCGGGCAGACAACACGACCATTGTAGGGCGCTGAATGGTGGCCCCCAAAAGATGCGGCTGCATCCCAGAACTTATTTGGAAAAAGGTCTTTGTAGATGTAATCAAGTTAAGGACCTTGAGATGAGGCCATCCTGGGTTACTCAAGGGAGCCCTAAATCCAATGACAAGTGTCCTCACAAGAAGAGGGGGGACAGGACACACGGGGGACCAGCCCACGTGAAGACGGAGACAGAGGCTGCAGCCAAGGAAGCCTGGGGTCGCCAGGAGCTGGATGAGGCAGGAAGGACCCTCCCCTGCAGGTTTCAGAGAGAGTGCGGTCCTGCCGACACCTTGAGCTCAGACTTCCAGCCTCCAGACATGAGAGAATAAATGTCTGTAGTTTTAAGCCCTCTAGTTTGTGGTCTTTTGTTCCAGAAGCCCCAGGACACTCATGCCGCCCTCTCGAGTTGGCCGCAGGGCACGTGGGTTCAGGAAGCAGGATGCCTTCCTGATGAGGTGAGTGTCTCTGCTCAGGTCTGGCTGCCCAGGAGGCCACCAGGATGAGGACCACAGAGGCCTCAGGCCCAGGAGCCGCCCCATGCTGGCAGGGAGCTCCATTAAAGAAGCACTTGGTCATAACTCCCTGGAGGAGGGCAGGGAGGGCAGGCACCTCGGTGACAGACCCAAGGTCCCGCAGCAGTGAGGGGACCAGGGGAGGCGAGGCGGGGGAACCGGGCTCCTTGCTCAGGTCAGAGGCCACCCTGCAGGACAGGGCAGGGACATTTCAGAGACTGCCCCCTGCCCCCCACCTCCCTGCCCTCCCGGCTCGTGGGGTCGGGGGTTCAGTCACAAGTGAAGCCCCAGGTAAAGCCCCCCACCCCCGGACTGCATTTGGTCCTCGGATCCCTGCATCACACCTGTGGTGCCGGCCCATGTCTCTCCCTGCTCCCCACACCAACCCAGCTGCTGGGTCCCATTAGCCAGTGGGACGGGCCCCCCTCTGAGTACAGGTGGAAAGTGGGAGCCCCAACGTGCCGGCCACTCACCCTCTTCCCCGGGGGGCCTGGGGGTGAGCGTGTGTGCACGAGGGCCGGGGTCTGCACGTCTCCGAGGGCCCCATGGGGAAGGAGGCGATGAAGTGGCTGCTGGCCCCACGGGATGCAGGTGAGGTGAACATTTCGGAGCCTTCCCCCACACACGTTCTGGGCTGTGAGTGGATGGCCCGACCCTGGGCCTCCCCAGGCCCAGCTTGCTTGCCATTGAGCCTGAGCCTCCTGGAGCCCCCGGCCCACCCCGTCTGAACAGAGCAGCAGCTGTGAAAACAGGTGTGAAGCGTCTGCTCCGGTCCATGGGGGTGGGGACCCTGAGATCAACTCCCCAGAGGCTGCTGGGAGCAGAGAGCAGGGAAGAAGGCAGGAAGAAGAGCCGGGGGGTGGGGGGGGCATAACAGGAGCGGGGTGGAGCCCCCCAGGCCACTCTGCCCCAGAGGGAGACACACACACACACACACACACACACACAGCTGCAGGGGCCGGAGGCTGGAGGAGACCCTAGCCAGATCAGCCCCAGGGAGCGAGCCCCCACCGGCCCTGGGCCCCTCTCCACAGCCTGGGCTGGGCTGGGCGGCCAGGCAGCCTCCTTTGTCCTTTTGTGCCCCGCAGCAGAAGGGACAAAAGCTCCGCTCTCAGCTGGCGAGCGGCTGCACTGGAGACGTCTCCCAGGAGCCCTTCCTACCCAAGCCGTGGATGCGGGCCTGTTACACAACAGACCTAAGAATAATCTGGGGGGAGGGCAGTGCAGGGGAGAAGGCCGTCCAGCCTCCTAGGACCCCTCAGGCTATGGTAGGCCATGGGGCCGGGCAGGTAGGTCCTGCTTCTGCCTGGGGCCTGGGGCCTGGCTCTGTCTGGAGGCCTGGGGGCACCTCGGGGCACGCCCACCCCCAGCACCTGGGAGACCAAACCGCAGAGTCCTGACTCCTGCCCCCATCCCTGGCTCCCAGGGACCGGCCTGGCTGTTGGGAGTGGCAGGCAGAAGCCCAGAAGACCCATCTGTGCCCTGTGGCCCTTGGGGTCAAAAGCCCCAGCTAGTCCACAAGGAAGCTGCATTTCCAGTGGTGACCCCCAGCACACAGGGCCTGGGGGCTATAGTGGACATGGGTGTGGGACAGGGGAGGGGACGGCTGGCCCAGCAGTGGCAGCAGTGGAGCAGGTGGCAGGCCACCCGCGGGTCTCCAAACCAGACTCCCTTCCAGGGAGCGGGGAGCAGGGAGCAGGGCGGGCACAATAGTTAGCAGCTAATGAAGTAGGCCTATTAGGCGCAGGGTAACAGAGTATATACAAATTGGCCCATATCTCTCCATCTACTGCAGACATTAAAAATTAAAATCCAATTACAACTCGTATTGTCAAACCTGGCTGCTGCTGCTTACGGCAGCCCGTGTGCCAGGCGGGGGGATTATGTAAGCTGAGCTCTCAGCTACAGAGGGTGAGGGCCTCGGGGAACCCCCAAGAGCGTCTGCAGGGGTCTCTCCACCCACAAGTCCCTCTGGCACCTATGGGACCCCACAGACCTGGTCCAAGCACCGGCTGAGGGGGTCCCTGGCTGGTCACCCACAGGAGGGGCCACTGCCAGCCTGCTGGACATCCTCCCAGTGCCCCCAGCTGCCCCTCAAAAGCAGCATCCGTGGCTGGGTGTCAGGCATGACCCCTAGACACCCCAGCCCAGCCTCGGGCTCACTGTGCACCCTGGATGCACCACGTCCAAGACATCAAGGCCACCGGAACCACCACCACCCCCGCCAATTCTGGGAAGCCCCAGGCACGGCACACACTGCCTGGCCTGACAAAGGGTCAGCCCTCTCACACCCCGGGCACAGGGCCGCGGCCTCTGGTCAGGCGCAGGCCAGGCGGGGCCACCGAGCAGTCGGGCCTCTGGAAAGGGGGCCGTGGGGACCCTTCAGACATGGCCAACGGCACATGCTCCACCTGCCTCCCCACCCTTTCTGGAACCACCAGACCCTCCCCACAGGGCCACACAGAGTACAGAGGAAATATGACAGGGTCGGGGGGCTGTTGGGGGTCTTTAGAGCCAATTTCTCCCATTATCCCAGGGTCTTGGGGAGACAGGCAGGCTGGCTCCTGCCCCCACCACCCAGGAGAGGAGATGACGACCTCTGACCTGCCAGAACTCCCCGCTGGGGCTGAGGGCTGAGCTGTGGGCTCAGCGGACCCTGGCATATCACAAATGGGGTCCCCATGACAGAAGCATTTGGGCACCAGGTGCCAGGGGAGCTGAGTGTCACCTCTCAGAGGTCAGGCACAGAGGGACAGAGAGGACACAGACTGGCACATTTTCATGGGTGAGGGGTGGAGAAGGCCAAGGGGGAAAGGCCAGCCTCAGCAGGGCATCTGTGGTCACTCTGTCCACCTCAACGGTCGCCGGGCAGGATGGGGGCTGGGGAGGTCTCCTGCTTCCTTGGCACCTTCCCTCTGCCAGTTCCGGAAGTGTCCACGTCCCCTAAAGGACGCCTGCCCCACAGCTCCGCTCGCAGGCACAGAGCCCCAGGAGGGCCTGCTTCCCCCACCCCACCAGCACCTGCAGACAACCTGGGCAGAGCTGCCCTGGAGCCTGGCTGGGTCCCGCCTGAACCGGCAGCGCCCGCGCGCCCGCACGCACGCCTGCCAGTGCTGGGAGAGGCTGGCCCAAGGCCAGCAGCGGCACCTGCAGCCCAGGGAGATGTGCCAGGCCCCTCTCTGCGCAGTGTCCCCCCAGCCCCTCGCCGCAGACCCAAATGGCAGTGCACCACCTACAACCAGTGAGGGGTTGGGGTGCCCTGGCCTGGGCTCAGCAGGGCTCAGTCTCAGCTCAGGGGCCCCGTGGGACATCCGTCCTCAACCAGGGCAGGAAAGTTCGCAGGGGGCGGCCCCCAGATCCCTCAGCCCGCCCGGGAGGCCTCCGAAAGAGCCCGGACCCCTCACCTGCCCCGCGCCATCCGACACCCACACCCCGGCCAGACCCCCCCAACATCGGGGGGCCCCCCTCCGGGGTCTGGACCTCAGAAGCATTTCGGCCCACCAGGCGGCCGTGGCGGCCGGCACGAGGGGAGCAGCGCGCGCCCCCTCCCCGCGCCGGCCGGGCCCGCCGCCCAGGGCAGCGGCGCCCCCGCGCGTCCACCGAGCCCCAGGCGCAGCAACAGGAGCGGCGCGGCACCTACTGTGCTTCCGCGGGGCGGCTCCCGCGTCCATTGTCTCCGCGGCGGCGGCGGCGGCGGCGGCGGCGGCGGCGGGAGCGGGGGCGGCCGGGGTAGGGGCGCCGTCAGCGGGCGGCCCCGGGCTCGGGCTGGGGCCGGGGCTCGGGCTCGGGCGGCATCGCCCCGCCGGCTCGGAAGCCCGCGGCGGGCTGTGCGCGCGGCGGGCTCGGCGCTCTGACACTACGCCCCGTGGAGGCGCCGCGCGCGGAGAACGCTGTCACTCGTGCCGCCCGCACCACACCCCCTGCCCGCCCCGCGCGGGGAGGGGGCCGGGGGCGCGGGCTCGCGGCCAGCGCAGAGCCGCGGGCGTGGGACGCGGAGCCCAGGCGCAGAGCGCGGGAGCCCGGGCGCACACTGGTGCCAGCCGGCCCGCCCTGCGCCCGCGGCCAAAGTACTTGCCCCGCAGAGATGCGCCCGCAACCTCCCCGCACCCCCCACTTCCCCCTCCAATCCCCTCTCCGGTTGGCCCAGGCCGCGGGACTGGGAAGGGGGCGGGGCCGAGAACCGCTTCGCCCTCCAGAGGCTGGGCACTTGCACAGCGGGCGGCTCAGCTCCTTGAGACGGGTGTTTGCCAGGCACTGCCCCCCACGCTCCCAACCCACCGCCACCCTGGTGCTTGAAGCGAGGAGCCTGGGCCACCCCTCCCCCAAGATGTAAGGTGGCAGGTGCAGAAACCTGCACCAGTGTCTGGAGCTGGTGGGGGAGGGGTGGCAGCCCAGCCCCGGAGCAGCTCCTCTTCGGGACACCAGGTACCGCTCAGCTCACACCAGGGGGCAGACGACCCTGGGTTGGGGGAGGGTCGCTTAGCGCTGCTGTCTTGGAAACTTGTGACCCCCGAGTCTGGAGAGAGCGTGGAGACCAGAAGCAGTAGTGAGAGCTGCCCACCCCCTTGTCTCCCCACACGGGCCCCCTGCCCGACGGCAGCACCAGCCCCGGCACACTCGCCCTCTCACTGCTCCAGGTCCAGGAGGGTCCTCCAAGCAGCGACAGAGCCGAGGTCTGGACCCTGGGGACCCTCGTTCGTGGGACCTCCCGGCCAGATCAGGCTCTGGCAGCCCCCTACAGCCTGCCTTTCTTCCCCTTCTGCTGCAGTGGAGGAGGGGCAGGAGAGGCAGGTCAGGAGAACAGGTCCGGCCAAGCACCGGTGTCCAGAGAGGCTGAGATCCCACCCGCTGGGCCTGGTCTAGTGACAACAGGAGACGAGATGCAAACTCATGTCCCAGCTCCCTGCGGACCCACGAGTAGCCTCAGCTAAACCCGTCCCCTCTCTGGGCCTCAGTTTCCCCAGGTATAAGACCTGCTGTTTTCTAAGGTTCTTTCCAGATTGCTGCAGCCCAGAGAGGTTCCTGACTTTCCCCAAGCCACACGGCAGATTCCTTGGCTGTGCCACAGACCCCAGGGTGGGCCTGAGATCCCTCTCAGGGCCAAAGATGATGCACGAGAGACAGCATCTTGGCATCTGCCAGGACCAGCTGAACTCCCGAGGCTTCCTGCTTTCCAGCTACACTGGTCAAGGGCTGGGCTCCAACTCCCAGTGCAGCCCTGCACACCTGCATTGGAAACTGTGCCCAGGTGTGTGTTTGGGGATGCTTCGTTGGGCTGAGGCTGACCTGGCTCTGGCAGCCCCTGCTCAGGGAGGCATCAGGCACTCCCACCGGTCTGTGAACTGGAGGCAAAGATCCCATCAACATTTCCGTGAGGGGCTGTCAGAGCAATGCATCCAGAGCTGCAGAGGCAGCAATTAGGGCATCCCTCCACCTTCAGGACCACCACGGCAGCTCTGGGCTGCTTCCTGTCCTCGAATACCATCTCCAGCGGCTTCTCTGCCCACCCCCCGGGTCAGGGCCTGATGCCCAGGCTGGGCCAGGGCCGCCCACTACTCTCCCTCCTCCCCAGCCCCACCTGGACAGTGCCTAGGACCCGAGATGGCTGAGAAGGTGGAGTATGGAGACGCCCAGAAACGTGCAGGGGGCTCAGTGGGGCGAGAGCGAAGGCAGGGTAAGAGTGAAGGAGCCCCCGCAGGTCCTCGGGAGCCAAGCCCGGCCAGGATGGGACTCCTACCGGGAGGCCCCACGACATTCACACCAGTGGGTGCTCACGGCAAGGGCCTGGCGAGCAGGGCTGGGGGCTTCCTTCTGCCCTCTGCCCATCCCCAGCCCTCCAAGGCTTTCCTGAGTGACAGCTGGGCTGGGTGCGGGCAGGTGGGGAAAATTCCTGGGCACCCCGCGTGGGCAGCACCTCCTACCTGCACACCTTTCTCAAGCAGCATGGGGCCCTGTTGGGGGGAGGGGTGGCTCCTCTCACAGGGACAGAGATGCCGGTCCTGGGCACAGGGAGATTCCAGCAGCCCACAGGGATGTGCCCTCTGTGCCCAGGGGACACGGCTGAGAGCCCAAGAGCCAGGGACAGAGAGACACACAGACACTCAAACCCAGAGACAGAGACGCGGAAACCAAGGGCAAGGACCAGACAGGGAACCCGGGCTTGCTCCTTCCTGCACGAAACCAAAACTGAAATGCAAATCAGAAACCTCGAGAGAAATCTCCATTCTGCGTCAGAGACTCCAAGAATCTGTGGAAGGAGGCCACAGGACCTCTGGGCAGGCGGGACTCAGGGCCTCCAGACAAGGAGGCTGCACGTGGTGTGTGGTGTGTGGACGTGCCTACCATGCCCACCAGGTCCTCCGGGGGCAGCTTCAGCAGCCAGGGCAGACAGCCTGCCCCCCGCCCCGCCCAGCATCGCCCCCGCTGAGAGCCACCCCGGCCACCCTTCCTTACCTGTGTCTCCCAGACGGGCTGCTATCCAGGCCTCCCCTTCACCCCCTCTGGCCTCTGGACCTCCCTCTGAGGCCCCCTACCCGTGCTGCTCCTACACAGGCCTGAGAGTGCTACTCCGGTTCAAAACCCTCAGGGACTCTGCTCTCCTGTCACTCGACACAGATCCCTCGGCCTGGTACCCAGGGGGCCCCACCCACTGGCCTCCACCCCTCCCACTTGGCTCCAAGGCCTGGAGTGAGGCCCCCTCCTCCAGGAAGCCTTCCCTGGTTCCCTCATTCCACGTGCCACGCCCCCCGAGACTGCGTCACAGAACTTCCCTTGAGATGTCACAGGGGCCTTGCCCTTGTTTCGAGTCTGTCTCCAGCAAGATGATCCCCAAACACACCAGCTAGCCTGGCAGCTAGCCTTGGGCATGTCTGCTTGCCAGAGTGACCTGCTGCCCCGTGTACCCAGAGACCATCCCCGTGGGCAGCGTTGCCCGGCTCTGGGTGTAACAGGTGGCCCCAGCGAGAGCCCAGCTCAGAAACCTTTCTGCAGCTGGAGGTCACCAGCGAGCACACAGGGCCCAGAGACACACACACAGAGGCAGCAAGAGGCACGGCAAGTGCCATGGGCAAAACGAGGGCACGCTCACCAGATCGATAAGCTGAATCGGCTGAATGTGCAATTCTCACCCGCTGAATTTAGAGAGCGTGTTTCAGTTTTCACCAGCAGCTGGTCTTAAGACGTCTAGTTCTCAATCAGAACTCAAGACAACCTGCAGAATCAGATCCAGCTCTCCCGTCTCCTGCTTCCTACACACGGAGCCCGGGGCGGCCCTGGCCAGGCTGGTGTCAGCCTGGGTGGCCGCCAGGCACCTCCATGGGCACAGGAGGAGGGCTGGCCCACCTGCCCTAAGCCCCCACGGCACTTTGCTGCACCAAGGTGGTGCCGACTGGGGGGCATGTCTGATGGGCCAGAGGTCTTTGTGGGCACTGCCAGCCCTTAGGAATCATTCATTCCTGACCCCACCTTTCCTTTGAGGGGGAAGCTGAGGTGCAGAGAGAGGAAGGCACCTGCCCCAGGCCTCCCGAGACCAGATATCCTGCCCCCAAAGGACCTCTTTCATTGGCAGGGGTGGGCGTTTCCATCTGGGTCTGGCAGGACGAGGATGGGGCCCCTGAGCTGGGTCAGGACTGAGGGGGCCTGGTCAAGGCCACGTCTAATACGGCCATCCACAGGGCCAGAGCCTCGGCTCTCCCAGGACAGCCTGGACCCCTGGGTCAGGCAGTGCAGCCACATCTGAGTGCAAGAGGTAGACCATGTGAGCAACCCCCGTGGAGGGGGCTCTCACGTCCTGGGACCTGCAGGGGAGGTGCCTGTGGACGGGGAGGGTGGGAGGCTGGTGGGCAGGGGGGTGGGAGTGTGGAGGGCTGCTCCCAGCGCAAGAGCCAAGGCCAGCTGGGGAGAAGAGAGTCGGCAGCCACAGCTCACGGCCAACGTGGATGTGGAGGCCAGCTGGCCAGGGAGGGGGGGCCGGGGCTGCGGTGGGGGGCGGGGAGGCGGGCAGAGTCCTTGACCTGCCCAGACGGGGGGTGGCTGGAGGTGCCCTCTCCTGGCCCTGGGCGGGGGTAGGACAGGATGAGAAGCACAGCTCACTGCCCATCCTCCCTGCGGCCACCCCAACACTCAGCGCCCACCACTGCCTTCTCCCCTAGCTGGGGGCCACTGGCCTGGGGAGAGCAGGGAAGGACCTGGGTGACGGGGAGGGACGCGCGTGGGGGAGGGGAGCGTGCCTTGGAGAGTGGGAGGGAGCAAGAGAGAGGGGGTGGCCCAGGGGACGCTGGGCCCGGCCCCCTCTTCTCACCCCACGCCCAAACCCCTGGCCTACTGCACCCACCACTGTTATGAACCGGCTATGGCTCTCACGCAGCAGCCAGCCCGTCTGCGGGGTGACGGCTCCGTTCGTCCATTCATTCATTCATCCATTCACCTTTTTGTTCTTTCATTCCTGCAACCACTGACAAACACCCTCTGTGAGTCCCCAGGGTGCCCGGCGGGTGGCTAGGAATTCAGTGGGCCCCCATCCCAAGAGCCCTACCCTGGAGGCCTCGACCAACTCGCCAGTTTAAGAAAACGGTCACAGCTGACACTAGGCGGCTTCCTGGCACAGCAGGAGGGGTCCTCGGGTGGGAGGGACCGAGCAGAGGGCTGGGCGGCGGCGAGGCAGGAAAGGGATGCGGGGGCCAGATCACAGAGGGTCTTAGAGACAAAAGTGAGGAGGTGTTCTGGAGATGGGTCCAGAAGATCATTAAGACAGATGGCTGGGGGGGCGGGGAGAGGAGAGGGGGAGATGGGGGGCTGTGGGAAGCAGGCAGCCTGGCTGCAGGCCTTCCTCAGCGGGGCCGGGACACCCAGGCGGCTCAGACAGGCAGGGCCGCAGAGGTGGAGGGAAGTGCGGGGACCTGACACCGAGGAGAGGACGGAGAGGACGTGGGCTCCGGGGTCGGGTGCTGTCCTCTCAGCCTGGAAAGCTGCGGAGGCTCTGACGGCCACTTCTCATGCTGCTGAGCTTGAGATTCAGGCAGAATAGTCCAGCTGGCCTTGGGAGGTCCAAGGTGCACCCGGCCAGGAGTGGGGCCTGGGCACCGCGAGCGGGGTGACCCCTGGTGGACCTCGAGTCTCTGGGGCAGGCGACCATGCTCAGAGAGGAGGGGGCCCGAGCTGGGCCAAGTGATGCCCGGTTGCTGCCCAAGTGCACCCCTCGTGTCTGGCTTGAAAGAAAGCAGAACCCGAAGCCCCTCATGCAGGGCCTGCTCGGGTCCAGCACCCTGTGCCGACACACGCTGAGGGCTGCCTGTCCCCAGTCCACAGGGCTGTCCAGCCCAGAGGGAGGGCTGCCCAGCCCAGAGGGAGGGCTGCCCAGCCCAGAGGGAGGGCAGAGGCTCTGGGCTCTGGGCTCCGGTGTGAGTCCTGGCGCAGAACCCTGGGAGGGGCCGAGCAGGACTTCATGCCCCCCTCGCTCACTCCCCACCCAAGGGGTGTCCTTCCTGGCCCCAACCCCTCCTCACCCAGCCAGACTCAGGAGAGGCCATGCCCTGGGCAGCCCTGTGTTCCCCGGGCCCCAGTCTGCAGGGGCGGAGCAGCAGGGCACTGGGAATAGCCAGCCAGCCCAGCCTGCACGGCCAGCCACCCCCAGCTCTCCCAAGCGACAGGGCCTGCAGGCGACCGGGTGGCTCAGCTCAGGGAGCTGCTGCCCCCAGGCGAGATGGCGGAGAGGGGTCCTCGCTTTCTCCAGGCCAAAGAAGGAGACTCCCAGGGCCCCACGCCAGGCACGGCAGGAGCCCCCGAGGTTGGGCCCCACCAGGCCCGGGCTGGGCCTCCTGTAGCAGCGGGCCTGACCCCCAAAGACTGCAGAAACCCAGGCTCCCCTGTCAAATCGCAGCAGCGCCAGTGCAGAGTCACCTCCCACACGAGCCCCCTCGGTGAGTGGCTGTCCCCAGCACTGCCCTGCCTAGGCTCCATACACCAGGAGGTTCTGCCACCCAGGGAGCCCTGTCGGGGCCTGGGCCCCTTCCCCAGTCCCTGCAGAGAATCCCCCCGTCCCGCCACCCCTAACATCCCTCACCTTACAAACCCAAAGCAGCTACTGATAAGCTTGCTGCTGGCCTGGCTGGCTTCCTCTGGCCAGGTTGGCTGGGTAGGGCGGTAGGAGGGCCAGCCCCCAGCACTGGTCAGCTCAGAGGAGTCCCAGGTCCAGTGCATTGGGCCCCCTGCTCCCCTGGCCCAGGACCAGGTTTCCTCCTGCAGGAAGCAGCACCCAGGCCCCCAGCTGCAGCTTCAGCCTGTCCACGGGCCCCAGCCCTCCTGAGGACCAGCCCCCAGCTCCACTCCTGCTTCTAACTGCAGCAGCCCCTTCCCTACACCCTGATGTGGAGGCCAGCGGTCCGACCCCCTTCCCAGGCTGCCCTGGGCTGCCTGCTCCCCTGCAGACTGGGCAGGATGGTCTGGGGCCCTCCTGCCCATCTGCCATCAAAGCCAGGTCTCTGTCCCTGGGCCCAGCCCAGTTCTAACGCATGCCGGATAGTTAGGAGCTGCAAGCCCCACACTTCTCAGAAGAAATCTCCCCCGTGCAGCAAGCTCGGGGCATGGGGGACCCCCCATGCTACCCCCGAGTGTGGAGGCTTGGGCATCCCTGTGCGCCCAGGCCCAGGGTAGATGCCCGAGGACAAAAACAACTCATGGCTTCACCCACACAACCTGCCCAGGATTCATGATGACAAGGAACATCCGTGCATGTGGCACCAGGGAGAGGGGCCCGCTGGATCCCAGAGAGGGGACAGGACCAGAAAGGTTCTGTCCCCCGTCCCCTTGGCTAGGAAACCCCACAGTCAAGTGCTTCTCTGCTTGCTTGGGTGGAGTGTTTCCTGGAAGAAAGACCCTCACCACACTTTCCGAGACTGGAGAGTCAAATTGGCCAGCTGACCCTTTGGGCTGCCTGTTAGAACTGTGCATAAACCGAGAGTTAATAGGCCACGAGACAGCGCCCGAGGGAAGCAGATGAACTCGCAGTACTTGGACTTAGTAACTTGTACTTTATCTACTCAGAGGCAGGGTTTGGTTTTGCTCTTCCGAACCAGGCTGCATTCTGTATTCGTGAGGATTAGGACCCTCTGAGCAAGGGGAGCACGCCCCTGCCCAGAGGCCCCCAGGGGTGTCCAGAGAATGAAGGAATCCAAAGCTGCTATTGTCCAGGAAGCCGTGCTTGCTTTTCCCAGGCGCAGATTGCCCTGAAGGTGAGTCCACGTGTCCTGCATCCTCCGGAAAGGCCTCTGGCCTCTCAGCAGGTGAGGCTGATTCTGGAAAAGCAGCGGGGGAGGCCGGCTCGAGTGCACCAGACACCGAGGCTGCCCAGGAAGATGAAGGCCGGAGCTTCAAAGAGCTCGGTGAACATCAAATGCCAAGGCCGCCGTGCTTCCAAGGAGACGACCAGAGGCACAGACCAAGACGCGAGCACGAGTCTTCCTAGCAGCCAGCGCTCATGAGGTTCCTGGATGCTCAGCAAGGCCCGAGGGGCCTGGTCCACCAGAGTGAGAAGGCCATTAAAATGCAGGCTCCAGAAGAAGACGCCAGGTTAGAAGGGAGCCAGCGGGTCTAAGCCCCCAGGGCCAGGCTTGTGGGCTTGTTGGGGGGGGCGGTGGGGACAGAGAGACGCAGCTGGTAACCTGGAGCAGTTAGAAACCCACGCACACAAGGGCTCAAGGAAGGTGATGTATTCTGTACTTTCCAAAGCATCTCCTCGGAGCAAGTCCTGCTTCCACAGCCAGGAAGAAAGAAAAACAGGCGAGGCCAACATAGAGCCGGCGCGAAGTCCCAGGGAAAGCAGCGGATCCGAACACACTGTGAAGCCCCCAGAGCTTGCACTCCTGCCATGTGGACTTACACGAGTCCCCTCCCCTAGCCTCATGGCTCAGAGGCTACAGCCGCCCAGCCCCTCCAGCCCCAGGCCAATAAGGACTCAGACTCAGACACACGGTCCAGCGCCCCAGCGCTGTAAGACCCAGTGTGGTGAGGGGCCAGACCCACCCCCAAATCCATATCCTCAGGGCAGCTCATTTGCATTCTCCCATCCTTAGGCCTGTTGAATGGGATTAAGTAGCTCTAAATGAACCCTGCTACCAAGGGCGCAGGAGAATGGGGTGAGAAGACGGCACAGTGGGGGTGTGGCCGTCCTGCTGCCCCAGCCGTGGGCCTGGTCCCCACACTGTCCACCCACCCAGGCCCAGCGGGAGCTGGCTTCTCTCCAGAGTGCACGGGCTCTGCTCTGGGCCAAGGGCCCAAGGCCGAGATGAGAGCCACAGCGCCACGGTAACACCAGCCACACTCACTGCCCGGGCTGGAGCAGGGCTTGTCCCCATCGTGGGCGCGTGGACGCAAGTGGCCCCGAGTAACGTCACGGGTGCCACCTGCACCCGGCCCCAGAGCCCAAGTAGCCAGGGCTCCAGAGCGGCCCCCGGGCCCACGCCTCTCGGGCACCGCTCTGACCCGCGGCCCCCCCGCCCCCCACCCGGTCTGCCGCCTGGGGACAGAGCTGGCTTCAGCCAGGACAGGCACTGCAGCGCAGAGGAGCCCGGATGTGCTTCAGTCCAACGCAAGGAGCAGCCTCCTGGCCGCAAGGAGACCAACCGTCCCCAGGCGGCCTCCAGCACACACCGGCCCAAGGGCCTCCCCCGCCCTCGTGGCTGGGAGACCTCCCTTGCTCACAGGGGCTGCCTCAGGAGCCTTCTGGAAGGACTCCAGGGCCAGATCAGGCATCCCCCCCTAGCCCTGCCCTCAGCCCCACACCCAGCAGAGGACCTAGCCTGACGTCAGCATCAGCAAGCCAGGCATGGCGGGGACAGGGACCTCGGGGAGGGGGGGAGCAGGAGGAGGGGTCGGTAGTTTGAGGGTGGAGCCCCCTTTCCTCGACATCATAGCCCCTCCGCACGCCCTGAACTACAGGCTCCGTCCGTCCTGCTCCCCAGAGGAGCGGCCCGGTAGCCTCCCCTCCCCTCCGCTCCCCCGTTCCAACTACCCCTTCCTCTGGCGTCCATTCCAGACTGAGCTGAAAAGCAGGGCCCCGAGCCCAAGCAGGGGACTGAGCGCCTCTGAACAGACACCCACCCCTCAGGCAGAAGAGACCTGCCCTGTCCGGGCGCAGCTCGGGAATGTGGGAGGAACAAGTCCCAGCCGGCTCGGGGCCCACGGGGGCAGGGAGCACGGATGCCCACAGGCGTGCACACGCGCCATCGCCGCGCATTCCTGGGGCCTCGGCCGCCCAGGAAGAGCAGGCCTCCTGTGCGTGAGCACGTGCACACACACACACACACACATGCACACACACCCCCCACTGAGGTGCAGACCTGTCATCACACCCACAAGCCTGGTGCTGGCTGGCCGCCACGCAGACCCTCACCCGGGACCGTCCCAGGAGAGCTGAGTCAGGGTCCCATGAGCGGTTGTGTCCGCCAAGGAGGTGCCACAAGGAACCCCCTGCCCGCCCCGCCCCCCAGCCAGAGGTGGACCAGCAGAGGGCCCAGCAAACCAGCCAGAAATTCGCACCCCCCGGGGTCTCCCACTCCAGGTAGGCGAGATCCCAGAGCCCTTCTGACCATCCCCAGGCACTTGGCCCAACCACACACCTGAGAAGGAAACACTGCCGAGATGCCAGAGACAGGTCTGCGCCCACCAATGTGCTGGGCTGCCCCCCGGCTCAACCCATCCCCTCTCCCAGGTGCGCTGAGCTCCCGCCTCGTCCTGCAGCTCCTGAGTCAGGGCTGGCAGGCCCAGGGCCGGTAGGGGGGAGGCACACACTGACACGGCCTCAACTCCAACTCAGCCCAACATGCTAGACTCTCGAGGCAGAAAACAGCCAGGTGCCCTGGGCGGGGAGGGGATAAGCCCCCCACCTCCCGCAGGCCCAGGCCCAGCCTGGTATGTAAGTCTGCCATGCGGTGTGGGCATGGTCTCTCTGGCTGGACGTGCAGCCTGGGCTGCCCGGGGAGGACCAGGGCACCGCCAGGCACCACCCCACCCCCCCGCCTCAGGCAGGGGCTCTCGCACCTGGCCAGGTCCACCTGCACACCTGTGTGATTCCAAAAGTTGGGAGTCGAGATGCAGTAAACAAATGTTGGGTGTTGGACGTGAGAAGCACGGTGAGCCAGGGGTTGCTGCGGGGGGTGGGGGGGCACAGCCCCAGGACAGGTGGGACGTCGCCCTCCCCAGTCTGGAGGGTGGAGCGCGTGACCTCACCCAGCGGCGCCCCTGAGGTCTGTACGCTTTCCAGTCTGGATACTATCGTTTCATGGTTTTTAAAGTTGACAGAGAGAGAGAGAGAGCGGGGTCCTCGACCCACACAGCCCGCTTCCAGAGGCCACAAGTGTCCCGGCCAACAGGCCACAGGACACCAAGGCCTGGAGGCGCCACACGCAGCCAAGAGCCCGGCTGAGGCCCCTGAGCCAGCACAGGGCTCACACAGGTCTGACAGGCCGGGCGGAGCCGCGGGGGAGCTGGCTGCCCCCAAGCCACCTTCCAGATAAGTCTGCTTGTGCCTCTCCCCTGTGCCAGGAGACATCCCACTCCTGGCAGGCCGTGGCAGCCCCCCAGCCTGGAGGAGCAGGCGGGGCCCCTGTACCCTAGGTGCGACCAGGACGTCACGCCTGCCGGGGAACTGAGCCCAGAAGGGCATGGCCGTCTACCCGGCGGCCTCACTCACCCACAGGCAGAACGTTCGTGCTCAGGAAAGGCCGTCTGCACTCCAGATTGGGGCCTGGGTCCTCGGGCGAGGGCACCATCGTGGAAGGACCGAGGGCTCTTGGCACTGGGGCGGCAGGTGGGAGGTGGGACTGGCCTGGATCACCAGCTGAGGCCGGCTGTCTGAGGGAGGCAGGGAGAGGCTGCTCTGAGGTCCCTCTGCCCCGAGGGCCCCAGCGTCCTCTGCCGGGATGGAGGCTGGGCCTGCCGCTCATCACTCCTAGAGAGGCAGGGGCAGCGGGGCTGGTGAGTGAGGCCTGTCCAGCACCCAGGTTAGTGCTGGGCCGGAGTGCAGGAGGAGGCTGTACTGCAGCCCAGCTCCGCTCCCCGCCCCCTCCCCCAACAAGCAGCCCTTCAAGGTGGGGTGCAGGGCAGCCTGGCAGGGAGTCTGGCAGGAGGGCGACCCCACCTGGGACCCTGAGGCTTTGGACAAGGAGCAGATGCAGCCAGAGGGCGGGGGATCTTATCAGTGGCTGCAACACCGCAGTGTTGACCGTTTCTCTGTGCTGGGACTCCTTCCATAGCCCGATACATTTCAAAGGCAACGCAGAGTCACTTTACAGAGAGCAGCCAGCCCCCCTCTGTTGTGATGGTGCTCGATGCACTGGCCAGCCCTGGGCCACGCTGGGGCCTCACGGACCACAGGAGGAGCCCAAGGCTCAGGTGGGGCCCTCAGCCCTTTCTCCTGCCCTCAGGTCCCACTGCACTGTCACCCCCAGGTCTCACTGCACTGTCACCCCCAGCTCTGCAGTCTCAGGCCCTTCCAGCCACCACTCGGTCTGGGCAGTGGGTGGAGGCCACGCTGGCCTCCCAGGCAGCCATCGGCCCCGGGGCTGTCTGGCTGGGCTCCCACCACCCCCTCGTGGGCCCAGGCCCCGCCCGGCCTCCTTATGGCCTCCACAGAGGCTCAGTCCCGCCCTGGCCTCCGCACAGGACCCCCTGCTGCACCTTTCCAGCTCCTCCCCAACCAAGGCCCTCCTCGCTCCCCCAGGCCAGCTCCTTCCAGAGACTTCCTCTGTGCCCACTCCCTCCTCTGGGCCTCCTCCCTGGGGGCCACAGAGGGAGCACAGAGGCCAGCATGGGAGGCCTTGGCCGCTGGGCCCTGAAGCACTTCTGATGTGCCCAGGACGGAGCTTCTGAGGCCTGGCCCTCGGATGGACATCGGGACACCCGGGCCCCCAGACACCCGGAGCCACGCTCTGCCCAGGTGGGAAAAACAGCGGGGGTGGGGGTCAGCACCCCCTCCCAAGGGCCCCTCAGAGCCGCCCTACCTCGTGGCCCTTCTCCAGCCGCCCGGGAAGGAGGGCCCCGTGGCGGTGTGCCCTTCCTCCACCCTGGCAGGCTGCAGCCGCCAAGCCCTCCACCTGGCCCAGCCCCCCAATATCAGCAGCAGACCCGGAACCGGCTACCCCCCCAGGGCCCGACAGCCAGGGCCCCCACCCCAGAGCTGCCCATCCCCCTCCCTGCTCCCCCAGGATTTCCCTGGGGTCCTGCATGTCCCATGAGCACAGAGGGGATGCCACGCATCCCCCACTTGCCCACCCAAGCCCGGCTGGGCCCGCACAGCCCTCCACAGGCCCACTCCCTTCCTGGGCGCCCCCTCGTCGCTGCCCGGTTCCCGGGCTCACCTGCGGTGGCTCCCCCGAGCTGGCTGGACCATCACGGCCCCTTGGCCACACAGCCCGAGAGGCCGGCGCCAGCTCTGGCCGCTGAGCCAGCTACTGCCAGGGTTCCGAGCAGGCCCCATGCTTCCTGCCACGGCGGGAGCCCAGGAGCTGTGCCCGGACATGTCTGCCAGAGCGGGGCCGGGCATGGGGCTCAGGCTGGGCTGGCACAGTTGAGCCTAAGTAGGCCACAGCACCCACCAGGAGCTGAGGTGAGGCCGCAGAGGGCCATGGGGTCAGCGGTTGGCGAGCTGAGGCCCCGGCAGCACCAGCGCCTGTGAGCCCCGCGCCGCCCGGCCTTGCCCCCGAGCCACGCCAGGGCCCCTGACGGCACCCCTCACTTCCAGCCATGCTGGCCCCCGTGGGGAGGGGCTGAGGGTCAGAGGGGTTGCCTGGCCGTCCCCAGCTCGGCCCCTCGTCCTCTCACAGGCTGACCCCGGGCTAAGGAGGGGCACTGCCCCTCTCAGGCCTCCAGCCTCTGCTCAGACCCTGGCCCAGATGCCAGTGTCAGGCCTGGGAACTGGCTACTGCCCACGGGTGAGCAGTCACGGTGACATCATTCAGAGACAGGCCAGGTCAGGGGGCACAGGGCCGAAAGGTTTACTGGACTCCTGCCCCTCAGAAGCCGGCCGTTTAATCAGGGCCCTCGGCACAGGCCTGGATAGGCTGGAGGGTGGCCCGGCTGAGCCCAAGTGCCCAGGGGGCGACGCCCACACCCAGACTGGCGGATCCGCCTCCATAGAATGGCCTGTGCCCAGCCTCGAGGCCCCGGGATGGAGCGGCTGCCATCTAGCAAGTCCACAGCGCCCACCCGCCCTGCCGTCGCCCGCTGCGGGGGCCTAGGTGTCCCTCAGGCCCGGTCTCCCGGCCTGGATACTGGCTACAGCTTCCAGCCCAACCCTGCGGCGCCCCCTCACCAGGTTCCACAGAGCAGCGGGCTCGCAGGGAGAGTGCCACAGGGGCCACAGAGAGCCCCCTTCCGGCCACCCTCTCCCTGTTGCCTCCCTGTGTGAGCGCCCTGGAAGTGGGGCCGCCACATCCTCCACTGGCAGCGCTGGCATGAGAAGAATCCCACCCACCAACCCCAGCCCAGCTGGTGTGGCTGCCCTGGGCCTGGCCCCTAACATCCAGCCTTTCTAGACCCTCTGCCCAGGTCTCCCCTAGTGTCCACTCCATACTGGACACCTGGCCCGAGGCCCCCAAGGGCTGACACGGCACGATATCTGGGAATCAAAAGGAGGGCCCATCTGCTGCCCAGGGCCCCCCCCAGCCTTGCCCATCCCCCTCCCCGCTCCCCCAAAGCTGCCGGTGGGGTCTCCTCCCCAGGTGGGACCTTCACTGCCCAAAGCCTCCCCCGAAGCCCCCTCCCACACAGAGCCTGCTTATTCCCGCATCCCTGCCACCCCAGCACAGCCTCCAGGCTGGGAGTGGGGTCCAAGGTGGGGGAGCCCTGATGATGGGGCGACAGGTCAGGGCTCCCCTGTGGCCTGCGAGTCTGGAGCTGGACCCTCTACCAGGAGCCACCTGCTGCCAGAGCCTCCCCTGTGCCCCACCCTGGACCTAGCGGATGAGGACGCAGAGAATGGAGGCTGGACCGCGACAAGCCCAGCCTCCCCCTCGAGTGGGTCAAGCCAGCCAGAGCCCAGCGCAGAGGCTGTCACGCAGGGCCCGCCAGGCCGCACACGTCAGCAGCCCTGACCGCGAGGCCGGGCGGGAGTGACTGGGAGATGCAGCCACACGCCTGGGTCCAGGGGCTTCGTGGAGCAGGACCCTTGCCCGGGGACAGGAGGGAAGGGCTTTAGTTGAGGGCAAGTTCTGGGTAAGAGCAGGGATCACTCAGCCAGGGCACGTGTGTGCAGCCTGGGACCCGGCCGCCCTGCTCCAGAGAAAGAGCCCCTCCAGGCCCCAAGGGATTGGGGGGGGGGCGCGCGGATATCCAGAGCAGCCCTGTCAGGTCGGGGAGCTGGAGGCCCCGGGGTTGGGGACACACACTTGGAACAACACGGCATTAGAAGGAGGAAGAAAGAGAGTCTCGCAGGAGAGAGATGCGTCTCGAGAGCACAGTGCCGAGCAAAGAAAGCAGAGCTCAGAAGGCGGCAGACGACCAAGGCCCCGCCACAGAGCACCGCTTCCCCAAGTGTGGCCCACGGAACCCCAGGGGTCCCCCAAAGCTTTGGGGGCCCATGAGTTCTGAACTATTTTCATGATTCCACCCTCCTTCCCCGTGCTGACGTTTGCACAACAGCGGGTAACACTCCGCACAGATCAAGGCTGCGGGACCACAGCCGCATCACCTCCTGCATCACTGCGCGCTCAGGATGAAACAAAGAAAACGCCGTGTCCCTGAGCCCGTCCTCGACAGAGCAGTAAGAGTGACAAATTTGATTAAACCCCACCTCTGGGTTCGCCTCTCTCTAGTATTCTGTTCGAGACCACGGGGAAGGGCTCCCGAGTACACACAGAGCTGCCGCCCCCGAACTGGTCGCAGACACAGCCCACAGACACCATTTTTTTACCCGAAAGAACAGCTGGCAAACTGGCTATGCCGTACGGGTGTGCAGACATCTGGCAGAAGTTTCCTCAAAAACAAGTGAAGTAAGCACGCCACTTCAAAAGAAAATAAATAAAATGACAGGATCTGTCGCAAGGATCAAAGCCACAGCTTAAGTGAACATCAGCATTTGGAAGAATTTGAATCCACCACTGTGAGTCTGACAGTTTCCAGACAGTGAAGCCTTTTTCTCATGAGAGCGGTGGTGTTAATGTGCTCTAATGAAACGTGTCAACATTTGGAAAATCCACCGAACTCAGCAGACCAGTATTTCCCAGATGACCAAGACAGGGTAATCCAAAATCACTCACAGGTGAAGATCCTTTCCAAGCGAAAACCAGACTAGTGGGTGTTAGCGTAACAGAGCCCCTGATGGCCGTTGATAGGGATGCAGCTTTCACATCTCAGCTCCCTTAAAGAAGCTCCATTGGTTCAGTTTTGGCGGAGCATCCGAGAATATCCACCGTTACCTGAGTGGGCAGATTTCCCCATAGTCTTCACCACAACGCACTGGGACAGATGGAATGCTGTGTTCTCTACCCAAACACGACAGAGATTTGCAACAATGTAAAAAAATGTCACTCTTCTCACTGAATTTTTTGTTTGGGAAAAACCAGTTATTTTCATAAAATGTTATTTCTATTAACGTGTAATTACTTGATTGTTATTTTTAGTAAGGCCTCATCCATAACTATTTTTTTTAATGATCACTTTTACGTTCTATTGTGGTACCTGTCAGGTGATCATAACCAGGGGTGTGCTGGGCGAGACTGACCAACCACCTCTCGGGGGAGGAAAGCCCTGAGGATGGTGTTTGCTGATGTCCGTGGTGTAAGCACACCCACCGCAGCCAATTTCAAGCTATGCCCGTGAGATTACTGAGCGCGGAGTTGGGAAGAAATGGGCGACATTCCATCCCCTGGGATTTCCAGTCCTCAGATGGAACAGACACAAACCCTATCTAGACAAGAACATGGATAATAGTAAGATGTGAATAATTAGGAAGTGCTAAGCTTTGAGTGTTGATTGCTTGTGCTTTTATATAACTTATATGGTTTACGTAATTTGATTTTAATAATGGCTGTGTTTAACAGCCAGCTCCCAGGATTACTGGAGGTCTCACAGCCGGCTCTGGCCAGCTCTCTCTCCACTGGACACAGAGCTCTTCGGAGTCCCCAACAATTGTTCAGAGTGGAAAGGGGTCCAGAGACCAAAACCTTTGCACCGCTAACATTGATATGGATCAAAAATAATTGCAACACAAAATGTGGAAGCAACCTGAGTGTCCATCATGTCCATAATAGATGAATGGATAAAAAAGATGTGGTACATATACACATGGAATATTACTCAGCCATAACAAAGAATGAAATAATGCCATTTGCAGCAACATGGATGGACCTAGAGATTATCATAGTAAGTGAAGTAAGTCAGACAGAGAAAGACAAATACTCTATGACATCACTTATATGTGGAATCTAAAAAAATACAACAAACTAGTGAATATAAGAAAAAAGAAGCAGACACACGGATATAGAGAACAAACTAGTGGTTACCAGTGGGGGGAGGGGTAATGTGGGGATGGGGGACTGGGAGGTACAAACTATTGGGGGTAAGATTGACTACAAGGATGTGCACAACACAGGGAATAGAGTCAATATCTTGTAATAACTGTAAATGGAGTACAACCTTTAAAATTGTATTAAAAAAACTTGTAAGGTAAGTGCAACCAAACACAGTATGCATTCTGAAAAATAACTAAAACAAAAGGTGCACACTGAACACCCACCAGAGTGCGTCCCAAGAAGGGGCTGGATGGGGTGAATGTAATCAGTCAACCATGCACCAATCAGTCAAAAGCAGGGCTGGGATGTGAAGAGGAGTGGTGCCCAGAGCGCTCTGTGCCCGAGGCCTGCAGAAGACATTGCTGTGGAAGTGGGCGTCTCCAGGTCAGAACTTGATTTGAAGCCTGCCTCTTCGTAGCCAAGAAATTCTCCCTGAGCTTTGGTTTCCTGGCCCGTAAAGCAGGTGCACAGAGAGCCCTTCCCCAACAGGAGATGGCAGGTGCCGTGTCCACCAGCCAGGTCTGGAGGAGCCCAGCCTGGCAGGTGGGCACAGACCCTTCCGTGTCTTCACGCTCTGAGACCCCTGCCCTTGGGGGCACTTTCCCCACCCCTGCACCAGGAGCACACCCCACAGGAGCCGGGCTGCAATCACTGGGGTCCACCCCATGAACAGAGATGGGCCCTGGGAGCGCCCCCATCCTCCCGGCAGCTCCAGCCCCTCTGTGCTGCCTGAGCCCCACCCTCTCCACGAGAGCGTCACTGCCAACCTCCGTGCTCCGCGAGAATCTGCAAAGTGTGGCGAGGTCAGTCTCCACGTCACAGTGGCGGAGAGTGCTAAATGGGTCAAACTGCCCCCCGGGGCCAGAGGAAGGGCCCCAAAAGGGACAGCAGGGGTCCCGCCTGGACCACCTCCATCAGACGCCAGCTCCCCGCGGCCCCGAATGGAATCCTGAGTCTTCGGGCGGGATGGTGTCTGTTGAGTGGAAGAGGTAAGTCAAGGCTTGGGGTAGGCGACTGGGAGGAGGAAGGCACAGGGCATGTCCCTGCGTCCCTGTGTCCTTAACCCAAGGACACAGAGCTCCTGACCAGAGCCCCAGGGGCGGCTGGGGGGGCCCTGCACCCACCCTCACCCCACAGTAGTACCCAGGCTGGCAGGGAGGAAGGTCTTGCTCGCCACAAAGGTCCAGTGTCGGGGAGGGTCCGAAGGGGCTCAGAGGGGGAGCCATCTGCAGGAGGGGCGCCTCAGGCAGAAAGGGCAGCAAGTGCAAAGGCCCTGCAGCCAGAAGGGCTCGTCTGGCCCCTGGGGCCCAGGGCTGGCTTGGAGTCCCCAGTCCCAGTCCAGCTTCCTCAGACAGAAGCCCCCTCCCTCCCCCAAGGGAGCTGAGGGAAGCATTTCTGGGCTCCTCCCGGCTCTGCCATCTCCACGGGCAGGCCCCCGACCCCCTTCCTCCGTCACCGTCCTCACGCCCCCAGGGGAAGCCGGCTGTGGCCCCCACGCCCCACTGCCGGGTGGGCATCAGCCCCTCCCTCTGCCGGCCTCCGGCCGTGTCCACCACTCTCATCCAGAGGCCGGTACCTGCTCGCCCCTCCATTTTCCCCTGGCTGTCTGTTGTCTCTTGAAATTCAGCGGGAAACTCAAGGCCAGGCAGAGAGGACAGACCCCCGGAACAGCCCCGAGCTGGGGTGGCCACCACAGACCCCTTCTCGGAAGAAGGCGAGGACCACGGCCTGGGGGGCCTGGCATGGGGGCTGCTGGGACCCCCAATAGGAGCGGATCCAGTGGCGGGGAGAGTGGAGGGGGACCCGGAGGGAGCATCCCCTCTGAGAAGTTTTGTGTCTGGAGGGGCAGAAGTGGCGGGGGGCGGGGAGGGGGACTGGTGTTTGGATGAAGGGGGAGCACAGGGGACGCTGAGGTCACACTTGGCACCCAGTGAGGGTGCCGGCCACAGCTGCCACAGCCAGGGGGAGAAAACTAAAGACGCACCCTGGGGCCCCCACTCAGCTCTGGCCTCTGGGGACGGGGCGGGGGGCAGGCGGGGGATCCGGAGCCTCCTGCTGGGGACCCCGACCCCTGGCCTCCAACAGACCGGGAGCCACTGTCTCCACACAGCGCCTTGCAGGAGAAGCCCCGGGCCACGCCGGGCCACGCCGGGCCACACGCCGGGCCACGCCGGGCCACGCCGGGCCACACCAAGCCAGGCTCCTACGCTTCTGCCTCGGGGAGCCCCCGTGGCGCATGCTTGCAGCCCCCAGGCCCTGGTTGCTTCCTGACTGTCACGTCTGAAGTGAGGAGGCTGTGGGCCTTCAATAGCATCAGCTCTTCTACTTTGAAAGTAAACACCCGAGGCTACAGAGGGGCCGTGAGAAGCACTGGCCGTTGGCAGCTACCGGTCGCTGTGAATCAGGACAAATCCCCCCAAACCCAAAGTCAGAACCACGTGGACGCAGAGGTGGAAGCCAGCGCACAGTGGTTGCTTCCAGCCCCAGCCAGCAGGGCGCCGGCAGGGCAGGCCGTGGCCTCGGGTTCCCGGCGAGCACGAGCCGTGTGTGTTGCCCGCCACGCACTGGGGCCTGTCTACTCGCTCTGGCCTCGGAGCTCGGTCCACATAGACACCCTGAGCGCTGCCGCATGCCAGGCACCCACTGGGAACAGACAAGGCAGCCAGACAGGAGACGTCCTCGGGGACTCTCGTCACCGTCACCCGAGTCCACAGACCAAGTACTGCTGCTGCTGAGATGCTTGCAAACCTCTGAGGCCCTACCACCCATGGCCCCCACGCCACCTCCCAGCAAACCCTGAGCAGCTCAGCCCCCGGGGCCCATCCGTGAGAGGAGCCACAGCAAGCCTCGGGCTGCCCCACGCCGTCTGCGCCACACACGCGTGGGTCCCGGGGGCTCCCTGGCCCAGGATGTAAGGCTCTCTATCCTCCATTTGGCAGGTGAGGACCTGCCCGAGGTCACACCTCCAGCACAGAGGTGGCATCCCCCGTGGCTGCCCCCATTAGGAGGATGCCGTCATGGGGACAGTGACATGGGGGGAGGGCGTCTCCAGGGAGCGTCCAGCACAGCCCCCTCCACGAAGAGCCCCCAAGCAGGCCTGACCTCCATGTGCCCGTCCACACGTGGAGCCCCCAGTGGATGCCCTTCCCTGGGCCGGAGTGAGGCGAGCGTGTGGGTGACCTGCGCCAGCCGCTCTCAACACCCCTGCCCAGCCAGCAGCCTCTCTCAGGCCACCCTGGCTTTGCCTAGTGCCCACGAATCCTCACTCTCTGGGTGCCCCACTCCACAGGGTCCTGGCTTCTCCCCCCTCCCTCCAGCCCCAGGGGAGGCAGGGAGGATGGCCTCTGGTCTGGGCGGAGCCCTCCCTCTCCTGCCAGTGCAAAGCCTCCTCCTCCAGGAAGTCCTCCCGGATCACCTTTTCTTTGGGCCCTTAGTGTCCAGGCCTTAGTTACCAACCAGCTCAGCCCCAGATGATGATTGCACTCACACCACCTCCACCCACCCTGGCATCAGGCAAAGCCGTTGGGATCCAGACATGGGACCAGACAGACCTGGGATTCACCCTGCGCCTGCTTTGGACCAGGCATGGCCTCTCCGAGCTCTGACTCTTAGCTCTGCCACATGGATGGTGCCCCTCCCTCCTTGGCCCCTCAGGCTCCAGATTCCTGTCCCGCCCCCTTGAAGCTCTGACAGTGGCCCACGGCCCCGGAGTCCCAGCACACCGTTGGGCCAGGAATCGTGCCTGTCTGTCCCAGGCCAGCACAGGGACAACCGGCCCTGGCCACCGGCAGAGTCCCTGGCCAGCCCCTGTGCCCTGAAATTGCTTGACATTACTTCCCAGACCAGCCCAAGCCCCAGGCAGCCCCTGTCCTGCCCCACCTAACAAGCCCCTGGCAGGGCACCTCTCTGGGTCCTGCAGCAGGGCCTTCCCACCCATGCACCGGGCGAGGCCTCTGCCCAAGGGGCTGGTGGGAGTCCCAGCTCGGTTCTGAGGGGCCGCCCACCTATGCTCATGGCCTCTCCCACCCCAGGCGGCCTGAGCCCACCCTGTGCCCACTGCATCCCCGCCCCACGCACCTCCCCCACGCACCTGCACCTCGGGGCCAGTTCTGCGGCTGCCTGCTGGGGTGAGGTGTGTTCCCAGACCTCCCAGCCGCGGTCACCACCGCCAGCTGGAGGAGCCTGTTCTCCAGGTTTGTCCGAGGGAGTGCTGCGCCCTAAAGGTCAGTGGGGGGCGGCGGGCTCTTCCCCAGTCTCTCCACCCGCCCAGGCGCTGGCTGCAGGGAAGGGGAGAAACAGGCTAGTCCACCCTCTACGCCCCACAGAGGGCGCCACCTCTGCTCCACACGCCAAAGGCACCTGCCCAGCCATGGACGCAGGCCCACAGCCAGGCTGGTGCCCAGCAACCCGTGTCTCTCCACCCCCACCACCGGGTGGGCATCTCAGCCTCAGTTGCCCCTCTGCCATTCTCCGACAGTGAGAAATACTCGCTCCTCCTTATAGGGTGGGGATACACGGGGTCCAGCGAAGGCTCTGCCTGGGAGCACCCCACCCCACAGTCCCAGGACAGGAGTGCACCCAGCCCGGTGTCCGGCCGGCCTTGGATGACCCTGAGCCCTGGGATTGGGCGGGAGGGGTCACACAGTGAGACTGCCTCGGCTAGAATCAGGGGCCTCGAGCCGACCCACCTTGCCCCTCCCCTTCCTTCCCCCGACAGGTGCTCCCGAGCCAGGCTCGATGGCACAGCAGCCACCCAAGCAAGAAGCCCGTGTTGGGTGAAGCCGGCCTCCCAGGAAAGGGACACAGACCAGCTGGCCACTGGCTTGCCCACCAGTCTGCTGGGTGGAGCTGTGGGAGGGTGGGAGATGAGCGGGGGAGCTGGGAGAGTGAGGGAAGCAGCAGGGCCATGCCCCCGCCCCCCGAAGCCGGGCTCAATGACTGTCCTGGAGGAGGGACCGATCTGACAATGGAAGTGAATGAATTTGGTGGTGATGTAATCGGGAAGAACATTTGTATTCTACTACAAGTTAATCACTACAGGGATGTTGCCTGTAAGTGTAAATTCTACATAATGGCCCATCTCTGGGAACCCTGCTTCCCAGGTAATGAGCATTCAGCTAAAATACCTTTGTTTAGCTCACAGGAAACATCCTGACCAGGGCCACGTGTGAATGACTGCAGGGAGGAAGAAATTCACACACCCCCTCCGGAGGCTGACCGGAACCAGGAAATGTTTGACTTTATTCCCTCCCCTTTTAGTACAAAAGGAGCCTGAATTCTAACTCAGGCACAATGGTTCTTTGGAGCACGAGCCCACCATCTTCTTGGTCTGCTGGCTTTCCAATTAAACTCATTATGCCTTGTCCCAACAACTCATCTATTATTGGCCTGTTGTGCAGTGAGCAGTAGGAGCTTAGACTCAGCCTGCGTCTGCTGATGCGCACAGAGTATACGCTTAATAAACATCAGCTCGTTATATCGGCATCTCCATTCCGGAGACCAGAAAACTGAGGCCCGGAGGACAGACAGTGCGTGTGAGAGGTCCCAGTGGATGAGGTCACACAGCCGAGGTCACAGCAGGTTCCTGGCTCAGCACGCTCGGTTTGTACACAGCAGTGGACGTCAGGGCCCCACGCTGGGGCTGGACCCCGGTCAGATACCTCTGCCCGTCGCGGGTGGCCGCTTCCCCGAGTTTCACACGGCTCTTCCCCTTCCTGTCCCAGGACCCAGGTCAGAAGTCACACGGTGAGGCCTCCAGCAAGAGCCCTCGTCCCTCCAGCCCATCCGGAATCCCAGAGCCCGAGAATACAGCGGGGAGCGCACAGGGCTCGGGTTCGCCTGGCTGGCAGGGGACCCGGAGAGCTGACTTCTGATGAGGCAGGGACTCCTGTCTGTCCCTCCCACCCACTTTCCCTCTGAAACCACCTCGTCTCCCTCCCTGGCCGTGTGGCCATCTCTGCACCCGGCGAGTCGTCACTCTGATCTCCTGTGGTTCTGATCCAGATTCACTCTTTGGGGTGAAACTCACTCCCCGATCCATAATTCTACCCGCTCACGTGGTGGAGCAGATAGGCCCACGGCACCATCTGCTGGCCATTCTGGGCTCTGACCCCAAACTCAAGTCCCACTAGGGGCCCTGGGGCACCAGCGGCAACCCCAAACAACCAGCCCCACGGCAAGTGAGGACACTGGGGAGATCTGAACCCAGCTGGACCCCAGGCCGCACATCCTCAAGAACAGACGCTCGGTAACGCTGTTTCTGGCCTTGCCCTGCTCAGTACGGCTGTGCTGCTTAGAAGACTGGGAAGATGCAGTTCTGGGCAGGGAGCCGGGACCAGCCAGTGGGGGAGGTGCCCTGGGCAGGCCCCACCCCCTCAGGCTTCCCTAAGGAGCCAGCCGGTGACCCTGAGGAAGGGGACAAGACCTCTTCCAGATCTGACTTGGTGCCGGTGGACACTTGCAAGCCCATCGGCCAGGGAGGTCTCAGGGGCCAGCCTGTTAGCCAGAAACTTGTGAGGCCTCAGTGTCTCCACCTGGCCCCGGCCCGAGGGCCCACCCCTGGCTGCAAACCAAAGCAACAGGTGGCCTCTGCGACTAGGAAACTGGGTACACAGACAGGGGCACCGCTCCAAAGGGACACGGGGGCTTCGGTAGCAGGAGGCACTGCGGGACCACACAGGTCCTAACCCTTCCCTCTAAAAGGTGCCTGCCTGCCCCTGGTGGAGGCCCAACGAGCTCTGATCCTGTCCCCAAGGCCTGGTTCTGTGTCACTGAGCTGTGCCAGCCTGTGCACGTACCCACAGCTGACGCCCAGATATGGGAGCAGAAGTGAGGCCAAGAGCTGCAGCCTGTCTCAACCCACACCCTCCCGGCCGAAGTCAGGGGGGGCCCGTGGCTCCCCCGCCCCCTCAGCCCACTTGCCCTCTTTCTCTCCTGCTGGGTCCACGGCTCCCCTTAGTGCCCACAGGACAGGGCCCTCTGGTCTGTCTGGGGTACCCCTGCACTCCCTCCACTGGGTCACAGATACAGATGCCATGACCTGCTCCAGACCCAGAGCCCTCAGGGCACCCCCACTGCCTCCTCCCACTGCTCTCCCCCCAGGCCCCTCCCCCGGCCCTGGGCTGCAGCTCAAGTCCAGCCGTGGCCTGTGTCTGGGCGCCGGGCTCTCCTAGCTCTGTCCGCTCTGGTGCATGGCCTTCCAAGTTCCCCAGGCCCTCTTTGGTCCCCTCTCTGAGAGCAGCTGGGAGGGGTCAGGGGTCTGCACTTGTGGGGCCTGGGCAGCCGCCAGTAGAAACACCGCGGTTCAAGAATCAGAGCTCCCTGCCCCGCCCCAGGCCGCAGAGCACCTTTCCTGGGCCCGCAGTGGGGGTCGCAGGGATGAGAACACAAGAGGTGCCAGCACCCCACGGAGGGCACTGCAGGGAGGGAGACGAGCGCCCTCCTTACTTCCGGCCCCAGGGGGTGGGCAAGTGCCTCCCCACTGGGCGTCGGCACGCCCCCTCTAGCTCTAATGCCTCTCGCAGTACCTGGGAGCTATCCCCGAGGCCGCTCGCCACCCTGCGCCGCTCAACTCCCCACCCCGCGTACCCGCCCCGTCCCGCCCTGCGCCCGGTCCTCATCCGGGCCGCGTTCGCCCCGTACGGACCGCGCACGTAACCCACCGCCCTACCACGCGCTGGCCCCCGTTAGCCCCGCCGCGCCCCGCCCCGCCGCGCCGCAGGCCCTGCCCCGGAACGCGCGCGCGCCGTGATGCACAAGGTCTGTGACGCACAAGGTCTGAGCCGTACGCCGAGCCAGCGTCGTTATGAGGCGCCGCCGCGTGGGCGTGGCTATCCGCTTACCCGCAGCCCCAGGTCACCACGATCGCCCCAGCTCACCACGATCTCCCCGGTCAACGCGATCTCCCCGGTCTCCACGGTCCCCGCGGCCCCGCAACCCTAGGCCATGGCCCCCGCGGCCGCCAGCCCCCCGGAGGTAGTCCGCGCGGCGCAGAAGGACGACTACTACCGCGGCGGGCTGCGGAGCGCGGCGGGCGGCACCCTGCACAGCCTCGCGGGTGAGCCCCCGCGGGGCCCGTTGGGGCGCGAAGCGGGCCGACGAGCCTCAGGCCCTCCGGTTAGCCTCCCGCAGGCTCGGCCAGGCCCTGCTCGTCCCCCCAAGACCTGAGCCGAAGGAAGGAGCGAGCGCCCCGGGCTTTGCCCCCTGCTGCCGGGGCGGGGTGGGGGCCAGGCACCAAGCGTGGAAGAGTCCACGGCTCTGGGGACATGGGGAGTCTCCCGTGGAGCAGCGGCGTCGGAGCCCAATGGAGGGGCAAGAGCGTGGGGTGGATTCCAGACGACAGCGGGCTCCTCTTCCGAGCAGCCGAAGCGAGGCTGGGCCGTAGACTCGGGCGGGTAGCCATGGGCAGGATTTGAGCAGGAGAGGGACACGACACGATCAGAACAGATGGCCCGTGTATTCGTTTTGCGAACACATTCACTTGCTCTGTGCCAGACACTGCTCTCCGTGCTTCAGACCGTTAACTCATTTTACTCTCGACACATCCCTGTGAGTCGGGCCTGTTGCTAGTCCCCTCCTTAGAGACAGGGAAGCGGGGATTCCAGAGAGATCTTGTAACTTCCTGAGGTTACAACCAGCAGTGTGGGGAGCTGGGATTTGATGCTGGATGGGTGGTCTCGGCTTGAGCTCCTGGTCACTGTACTACACTGTCCTTGTGGCCCTTCTGGGCTCTAGAGCAGTTGCCCAGGCGGGTTCTGGACGGGGAGGTGGCTGCAGGTTGGTAAGTTCTCAGGATACTCAGTGGCCCAGGCGAGGCAGGTATAGATGGAGCAGACTGGACAGCACAGGAAGCCAGAGAGAGAACAGAGCGTGGTTTAGGACAGTCTCGGCCGCGTGGAAGGGTGACGGGGCTGGGCCTTGGCAGCAGGAAGTAGGCTTGTTCTTAATCCTTATGCTGCACCACCCTCGCCCCAACCCCTCAGAAATGACGTGGTTCCTCCTCTCAGGTGCAAAGAAGTGGCTGGAGTGGAGGAGAGAGATTGAGCTGGTGTCGGATGTCGCCTACTTTGGCCTCACTACACTGGCAGGTAGCAGCCCCTGGCAGGACCTCAAGGCCCACAACACACGCCGAGCCCAGAGGACAGGAGAGGGGCTGCCAGCAGAGTGAGAAGCTTCTGGAGGTGCTTCTCAGTGTCCCCGGAGCTGGGCCGCATGCAGCCTCAGGGAAGGAAGGGACCCCGAACCCTTTCCCTAGGTGGGAGGCCAGGCCCTGAGCTCAGGCTGGGGCCTCTGGAAGCTCTGAAGTACCCCTGTCACGTCTGTCTAGGACCTCTTCTCCGTGGCTGAACCCGTGGCCCGAGAGGGGTCCTAGCGCTGAGCCCTGTCACAAAGCCTGGGCTATGAGGATCGTAGGGACCCGGTAGGGAAGTCGCTGGCAGGTCCCTGCCTGTCTCTCTCACCGGTCCCTCTCCCCACAGGCTACCAGACCCTCGGGGAGGAGTACGTCAGCATCCTGCAGGTGGACCCAACCCAGGGCCGAGTGCCCGCGAGGTTGCGCCGCGGGATACTGGTGGCGCTGCACACCGTCCTGCCCTACCTGCTGGACAAGGCCCTGCTCCACCTGGAGCACGAGCTGCAGGCCGATGGCGACGGTGCCTGGCCCTCGCGGGGCAGCCTGGCCCCCGGTGCCCGTGGCCAGTCGGGGGCAAGGCGCTGGATGCGCCGGTGCACGGCCGCCCTGACGGAGCAGCAGCAGGGGACGCTCCTGCGGGCTGTGTTGGCGTTCAGGCAGGGCCTCGGGTGCCTCCAGCGTCTCCACGTCGCCTGGTTCTACATCCATGGTGCCTTCTACCACCTGGCCAAGAGGTTCACAGGCATCACCTACGTAAGTCACAGGTGCCGCCTGGGCCCGCTCTTCTGCAGGGCACCTCTGTCCCCGAGCACAGTCACAGGGCCAGAGCTGAAATCCTCCACTGGAAACATGGGTCTTGTTAGGTCCCGTTTTGCTGAAAGACCTGTGCAAGTCTGGTTTCCATAAACCCTGAGGGTAGGGCGAGTCTGTCTTCATGCCGCCAGCACGTGTGGCCGCCCTGCTCTGTACCCTGAGTGCAGGCCTGGGGCCCCGACTCCTGGGCCCCAGGCCACCCTGACAGAGGGTCAGGTGTAGGGACATCCTGATGGTGACCCTACAGTGACCCTGTTGCCACCGGCATCCCCGCTAGCCTCCCCTGGGCTCTGCCCGCCGCAGGCACTCCGACCCTCCTGAGTCTTAGCTGACGCCCTTGCTCCCAGGTTCATCTGGAGGGCCTTCCCTCGGGCCCCCTGCCTCCCCGGAGGTCTCCAGGCTCCCCTGGCAGTGCTGTCCCGGCACGTGCACCCCCCCCCCGCCTCAGCCCAGCCCCAGTCCCCACCACGTTTGCTCTGCCTGTCAGGTAGGGTGTTTGCTAAGCTGCAGCCACAGAGGGGCCTGGAAACACGGGCTCAACCCAGTCAGGGCATTGGGGGCTGCCACGGGGCTCTTCCTACGCAGGCACCCAGGGTCCTGCCTCTCGGGCTCCAGGCTCTGGCCAGTCTGGCTGACCTGACTGTCCCCATTCCCTGGGGGGAAGGAGACAGAAGCAGGGGGCAAGCAGCTTTCCCTTGGGGGACGTGGCCGGGAGTCCCAGCTGCAGGACATCACCCGGGTAGTCTGGTGCCTTGCTAGAAGCGGGAGCTTCTGTTCCTCCCACGGGGCTGAGTAGTGGGTCTGCCACGCTTGGCGCCCCTCCCATCCCACTGGGCGCCCCTGCTCAGGCTTCTCTGCCAGTTCTTTTTCTATGAGGCTTGGGGGCCTGGTTGTCCCCCCTCTCCCCGCGACACCTTGCCTGCAGCCTAGTGACTGCAGGTTTCGAGGTTCGTGGCCGTCCTCGCTCAGTGCTGGCTCCCGCCGGGGGTGAGGCCCTGAGCCGTCCAGCTGCGCTCCCCCAGCTGCCGCCCAGCGCAGAGCCTGCCAGGCGTTGCTGCCCCATCCTGCAGCCAGAGGGCAGGCCTTGGCTTCGTCCCACAGGGGAGGCCTGGCCCCTGGGCCACTCAGTGCCTCGTGCCAACAGATCGTGTGACTGTCCCCCCCCCCCACCGGTCCCTGACAGCTCCGTGTCCGCCACCCGTTCGCAGAGGACCCTCGGGCCCGTGCCAGCTACAGGCTGCTGGGGCTCGTGTCCCTACTGCACCTGGCACTGGCCGCGGGCCTGCAGCTCTACGGCTTCCGGCAGAGGCAGCGCGCCCAGAGGGAGTGGAGGCCGCAGCGTGGCCTGTCCCACCGCAGGTGCGCAGGGCTGTGCCGGGGCGGGGGCTACCCAGCGCCACACGGAACTTGGGCTCAGTTCTGTCCCATCGTCCCCCCTCTCCTGCCAGGAGCTACGCAGAGGAGAGAGCCGTTTCCAGAACCTCGCTGTGCACCCTGTGCCTGGAGGAGCGCAGGTACTCGACGGCCACGCCCTGCGGCCACCTGTTCTGCTGGGGCTGCATCACCCACTGGGCCGACACCAAGGTGGGCGTCCTGAGCGTAGGCCCCCGGGCCGCCCCCGCTGCACCGGGCCCGCTGCCTCGCGCGTTCGGGGCGGGGGGGGCTGGGCTGGAGGCAGGGAGCTGCGGTGGCCGGAAGCCCATGGTGACGGCTCCGCTCCCGAAAGGCAGGCCCCAGCCACCCACCTGGGAACCCTCGGAGCGAGAGCCGCCTGCTCGGCCTCGAGACCTCAGGGTGTGGGGTCCCGGGGGCCAGAGCAGGGAGCTCTGCCACCTCTTACTACCGCGCTGGCTTCAGGGAGGGGCCGGTCCTGGGCCCCCGTGTACCTCCGCCCCCGTCTCTCCTTGGGGCCTGAGGCCAAGCCCGCCTCATTACTGAGATGTCCCATCCACACGCTGCCCAAGGAGCCTTCCTCAGGGCCTGCAGGGCACGGTGGCTGCAGCCTCTTCCGTGGGGTCCAGGCCGCTCTGCGAGGCCCCGGGGCACACGCGTGCCTGGCAGGCAAGGGGCTGACCTTCCCGGGCCAGGAGGGACCTGGCCCTGAGAGTGGGGACAAGGGACCAGTGAGCTCACACCCAGAAGCTCCGAGAGGCTCAGGGCAGCCACGGTCGTTCCGCGGCCAAGCGCCCTCCCTTGTCCCACGTCACCCGCGGCCTGGCCACCTCCTCGCCGGTCACTGTCCCTGCTCTGCTCTCGGACTGCCTGCACCATCTCAAAAACATGTGTTTCTGTCTTAATAGAGGTGTGTGTACAGCCATGTCTTACTGGAGATGCCAGTGGGGGAGGGACCCCCGGGGTTGTAGGGGTCACAACCCGTGACCTTCCTCCTCCCCCCACAGATGGAGTGTCCCCTCTGCAGGGAGAAGTTCCTCCCCCAGAAGCTGGTCTACCTGCGGCACTACCGCTGAGGCACTACCGCTGAGGCACTACCACTGAGCCGACGGAGGGAGGAACCAGGAGTCTTGCCTGGTGTCAGGAGGAAGTTTATTCTCAAGGTTGACAAGTTGACTTTACTTGCACAGAAATCATGAAACTCTCAAGTCTTTTATTCTTTGTCACATAAGATACCGTGCCAGCCGCTGGGGAGGACAGGTGCTGGACCTGGACCTGGCCGTGAAATGGCTTCAGGGCAGGTTGGGCAGGGCCTGCAGGGCTGCCAGCCAGACAGCTCAGCACTTAAACAGAACTTCCCTCCCTTCCCCAAACCGGTCATTTATATCCAGCACCAGGCACACGGTGAGGGCAGGGCCAGACGGGCCGGGACTGAACAGGAACCGAGAACCAGCAGTGCGCCTTCCCAGCGTGGTCAGTCTCCAGCCCAAACGACCCACAAACCTTAACCCTTGTCACTGGAGCTGGCTTTTGGGGCGAGGGGGCACAGCCCTTCCCGGAAAGGAGCCGTGATGGCCCCCTAACACGTTTGGCAGGTGCCTTCTAATAAATGTCAAGTTTGTTTCCCGTTTTAGAAAATGGAGGGCTTCTCTGGTGGTGCAGTGATTAAGAATCCGCCTGCTGATGCAGGGCACATGGGTTCAAGCCCTGGTCCGGGAAGATCCCAGATGCCACGGAGCAACTAAGCCCGCGCACCCCAGCTACTGAGCCTGCGCTCTAAAGCCTGCGAGCCACAACTACTGAGCCTGCGCGCCTAGAGCCCATGCTCCACAACGAGAAGCCACCACAATGAGAAGCCCACGCACTGCACCGAAGAGTAGCCCTTGCTCCCCGCAGCTAGAGAAAGCCCGCGCTCAGCAACAAAGATCCAACTCAATGCAGCCAAAAATAATAAAATAAATTTTAAAAATAAAGAAAATGGAAGTGTGCGTCCTGGCCTCTCAACACGAGCGGTCTCCTCCTGCTTGGAGCGCCTGGTAGGCCCCAGCCAGCCTGACCCACTGAGGCCACCCATCTCCAAAGCTGGTGGGGGCCAGCTTGCCTACACCGGCTCACCGCTGTGTCCAACACACTTCCCGCCACCTTTGTTATTTTCAGGTTTTTAGATCTACCTAAGCCGTGCAGGGACAGGACTTTGCCATAGGCATCCTTAAAACACCAATTCCACAGACGTGCTGGTGTGTTAGCGCCGTAAGGTGAACAGAAGGCCGTGTGGAAGGGGCCCTCCCAGGGCCCCTGCAGGCCGCTTCTCCCTCCATGTGATTCTGTGGGCACGGTGATGCAGGAACAGAGACTCCTCAGTGAGCAGAGGTCAGCCCCAGAGGCAGGCCGTGACCGTGGGCCCTGCTCCAGACAGGCAGGAGCCCCAGGGGAGGCTCCACAATTCCCAAAACCCCTTACTTACACTCACCAAGTGCCCACAATTTCCCGTATTTCAGGCCTGTGCATTTACCAGGAAAACAGTATGAAAAACAAAAGTCTAGAGTTTGAACACCTCAGGTGCCACAATGTGGTAATAAAAGTACCAATTTGGGGCTTCCCTGGTGGCGCAGTGGTTGAGAGTCTGCCTGCCGGTGCGGGGGATACGGGTTCGTGCCCCGGTCCGGGGGGATCCCGCGTGCTGCGGAGCGGCTGGGCCCGTGAGCCATGGCTGCTGGGCCTGCACGTCCGGAGCCTGTGCTCCGTAGCGGGAGAGGCCACAGCAGTGAGAGGCCCAAGTACCGCAAAAAAAAAAAAAAAAAAAAAAAAGTACCGATTTGGACATCATTTACACATGAAGTTAAAATTCAGGATTGGGTACACAAATGGTCTTCATACGGCCTCTTAAAAGCAAGAGGAGCTCAATTTCAGCTATGCAAAACCTGGCAAAAGAAAAGCCAGGCGGTAAACACTCGATGTCTGAAGCCCGCAGACAGATGGAAACGGCGCTTGCAGCAGGGAGTGGGAACAGACCACCGGTGTCTGGGCCACAGCCTCAGCAGCACGGCCCGCCCTCCAGGCAGGCCGCACTCCCCCACCAGGCCCTCACAGTGCCGGAGGCGTAGCGGGTTAGATGAAGACTACAGGAGAGCAGGGGCGTTGTCTTTAATGAAGTTGGAATTAAAAAGTCACTCGGTAAAATGTTTACGAGTATTGGTTTTTATCACATCAAAAAAGTTGACATGCAGGTCAGAGCTGTTTCCCTGTAGAAAGTGGGAAGCCATGTGGTAAAAGCCACAGAACTGGCTGCTCCTGCCGGGTGTCTCTGAAAAGGGGCTGCTGCATGAGAACACGTTTAAGTTAAAACAACCCTTCACGTATCAAAGAAATGTGTCAAAATAATCTCAAACAATTAAAATATATATATTTATAATTCCAGGCCCTCAGAAGCAATCACGGTAGTTAAGAATGAAGTTTTGAGTCATTATGATCGAGGCCAACTCAACACATCTCTAGCGAGATGAAATTCGGAAACTGGCATTGGAGCCCGGAGTTGCTGCAGAATCTCCTCCACGCGCCGGACGGACAGGCGAGCGTCCTCCGGGGCCACGGTGAGCGTCCTGGGAGGCAGCAGCTGGCGTCCTGGCTCCTTCCGTGGGCCCGGCCCCCCGCCCCCGCCCCCCAGCCCACACGGCTGTCCGCCCGGCCTGCGCTCTGCAAGGCCAGCGTCTGGACGCCTGACCAGCACTGGAAAATAAATCAACGCGATTCGGTTTAAATGCCAGTTTCTTCAAGAACCTGATATTTCAGTTACAAATAATTGAAGCTCCTTTTTAAAAAGAAAACAACTCCCTTGTAATCAACTACTTTATGTGAGGAAAGGAGACGGCGTCACAGCAGCTTGCGGCCGTCCAGGGCCCGCGGAGGGCGGCCGCGTCTAGCTGGCGAACGTCTTGCCCACGTCCTCCTTCCCCTTGTACGTCCTCTTGCCGTGCGTGAACGGGATGTACCGGTACTTGATCATGTGCTGGGGACAGGCAGACGCGTCTCAGCACGGCTTCCCCGTGACCCACCTTCCCTCCAACTCTGAGCCCCACCTTCTCCACATACCGGGCGTGGAGCCAGAGCTCCGGCGGACGCCCCCGTCCCCCCACTGCCCAGCGGAGCCGGCCGAGCTGCTGGAAACCCTGAGGGTGTGGGATGGGCTTCGTGACGCCCTGTGTGCCGGACGGGCTAGCGCTATTGAGCTGGGGACGTGGGATGGGCGGTACCCGGGCCCAGGTGGTTGGCGGGGTGGGGAGGCCAGGATGAAGCCGCACCACCCTGTCTGGCCAGGCCCGTTCTAGGGGGATGTTGGCAGAACACACCATCCGGCAGGTCCTGGGCCCCCGACTGTCCCGCAGTATCATGTGCCAGACCTGAGGGTGTTAACTGGCTGTGCTGTGCTGGCGGGGAGCGGGCACCACACCCATAAGACCTGCAGGGAGAGCAGGGTCCACACGGCCCTCCCGTGTCTCGGGCCCGAGCCGGCTCTCCCAAAGCTACCGGTACCGGGTGGCACTGTCTCACGGTGCAGAACCATCTGGGCTTTTACCTTTATTTGCCTCTTCATCGTGATACAGAAAAGCATGATGAAGTACATCACCAGGATGGGCCAGAACACCGGGACGTTGAACGCCTCAAAGAAGGTGCACACCATGGCCACCAGGACGCCCTTGGTCGCCGCGTGCCTAACGGGAGGAGACAAGGTCAGCGCTGGCCAGCGGCCCGTGGAGGGTGCGGGTCTCCACGTGCGGAGCGGGGTGGGCGCTGCGTGTGGCGTGTCTGACGTACTACGTGTGACCACGGACACAGCGTTCTTAGTCCCTTGGACACTCGAAGTTTTCTGAAATTACACAAAGTGTAAAACAGCAGTGGGGGCCCTGGCACTGCCCAGGCCGACAGCTGGGGGATGCAGATGCCCCCATGTGCTGCTGGGGCCCACGTCTAGAAATCCAGTCCCGAGCCTCAAGGCTTGAGCCCCACACGCCCAGCAGGCCATCCCCCAGTGGCCAAGCAGTGTCCCCTGGGAGGACAAGAAGCAGATGGACTCAGGCCTCAGGGCCGCCCTCCCTCCGGCTTAGGGCCCAGCCCAGCAGGGCCACAGCCCTCCTTAAAATCCCCCTTGGTCTCCCTTTCCTAGAGAACAAAGGCCACCTCAAAGGGCGGGCAGCACCCGGCCTTGCCCGCTGCCCACCCCACCCCGGCAGCCCCGAGCCCAGCGTTTCACACGCATCCCACAGGGACTCACCGGGCGCCGGCAGGAGGACAGGCTGAAGGGCGGCAGCTCTCAGCCTTCACTTTTGTGACAACACAGGACAGACACGTTCACAGACCAGCCCCCCACCACACACACACTAGGGGGTCACCTCCATCCTCCCGTCACATTCGTACTTGTCACAATGTCACACACACGCAACCGCCTCCAGGAGGCCTGGGGACACCCAGGCCACCCCGAGGACCGAGTGGGGAGAGAGCCGGTCCCCCTTCCGGCTACCGGGAGGGGCGCCGTGCACAAAGCAGCGTCCCCCCGAGGCCCAGTGTGCCACATAGCCGGGACCCACCTCCCTAGAAGCAGCCTCTTTTCTGTGGTGTCGAGGTGCAGCAGTGTTACCTTGGGAGGGGGGTGGGTACTACAAGGCCCTGTGACCCCCCTCCATGCCCAGCGGGCACGCTTCACGCTCTGGGTGAGTCAACGTTCAAAGTGAGGAAACACAACAGAACTGGCGTTTCTCCAAGGACTAAGCTGATGGCTCGCTGGGACCGAAGCGCCTGCCCCCGTCTCACAGCCACGCGTGGGGACGGGCGTCCTTCGCAACCACCGTTAGGAAGTGACTCACCAAAACTTAAACTCTGGGAGCCTTCGAATGAAGGGCCGGAACTCCTCATTCTGTTTGGTTGGTAACGAGGGGCCATCGTCTGAAAGGCAGAAGGTCACCGGAGGTGAGGCAGGCAGTGCACCTCGTCATTTCCACCGTTGCCCTTTGAAGGTTCCCTAGAGCTTGTGAACCAGCAGGCCTGATACGTGACATACAGATTTACATCCTTTAACCGGACATAAAATGGGGACCTTCAGTTGATTTAGAAACCAATTCACTGCTTTAGAAGATCTGTATTAGAATTTCTTTTTAAGACCACTTTAAGTGATCACGTAAAAATTCAACCACACGCCGATTTTCAGGAACGCGTCAACGGTACAACACGAGGTACAGGGCGGATGGAAGGCCACAGCCCACGAGGGCACAGAGGCGGGCGCCGTGCGTCCTCTCAGGGGCGCTGGGCTCAGGACGGCTGCGCTCTGCAGTGAGCCGCGAGCCGCCTCCCGCCCGCCGCAGGAAGGTGCCCCCCCAGGTAACAGATGGAGAAGCTGAGGCCACTGGAAGGGCCTCTTGTTCCCTAATCCCCCAGTGCAGCACCAAATGAAAGGGTTGTTTCCTTTGCTGTTTGCATCAAATACTCCACAGAAAAAAAATACACAGGCTCCAGTCGTGATGTGAACAGGCTGCGTGAAGTGTGCCTCTGCCATTAACAACTGTGCCTCTGACTCCACGGGCTCCACAGGAGCCGCGTCGGGTTTTCCCAGCAGTGGCTGCGACCCGCCGGATGGAGGCCTCGGCCTCCGGTCGTGAGCCGTCCCCGCCCCCAGCCGGCCCAGCAGGTGTGTGCCAAGGCCCCCACCTGGCCCAGATACGCCGGGAGCAGCCAGAGCCACGAACCTTTCAACCCATCGCCCTCAGGGGACAACAGGGGGCCAGTGGCCTCAGTCAGCCACGTGGAGCCACCGTGGAAGCCTGCTTTTGAGAAAGGGACCTAACAGGCAAGCGTGCAGGGGACGTGGACGGGCCAGCTCCCAGGAAGCAGGCCCTGGCTCCCCAGCCCCCGCGGGCCTCGCCAGGTTCCACGGCCCGACGGCTCACTCTCCTCATCTGCCAAAGGGGGGTGACAGGAGCGCCTGCCTCCTGTGACTGTCACAGGGGCTTAGCAAGTCGTTCCACAAACTTGTCAGGATCACAGAAGTTGCGGGTACATTTTAAGCACCCAGAGAACAGTCCCAAAATTTAGATTTCAAATATTTCCAGAGAAAATGGAGCAAATCCTGGGAAGTAGAGAAAGACCACAACTCTCCCCCAAACAGAGCAAAGTGGACAGTCTCTACTCTACCTGAATCTTCCATTAAGGAAGGATCCACTTTTGGAGAAAGGAAAGCTATGAAGAGATTTAGATGGTAGATTCCCAAGGCGTAGGTCACGATGTACCAACCCTGGAAGAGAAGGAGAGACAGTCAGTGAGGCCACCCTGAACCCATTCCCCGTCTGGACTGAACCAGGACATGGAGTCATAACAAGTGACTGAAGTGCAGTGAGCATCCAGGCTGACAGTTTATCTTAAACTGCACCGCGGGTCTTGAGAGTGGATAAGCCAAGGTCCACACGGCACACGTTTTCAAGGGTCCAGTTAGGTGCACCCAGAACGTAAAGCCACCAGCCCCCCGGAAGGCAGCAGAAACGGGGGTGCTTCACAAAGCCGCACACCCGGGTCACCAGCCCTGCCCTCGGCCAGTGGCACCTGACCCAGACGCAGGCTCCGGACCAGCCTGAGACCCTGGGGCTCGAGCTCCTTCCGGCGGGCGGTTCACACCACCACACACTGTGTCAGGAATGTCCATAACGTTTGCCCACAAGAAAGACAGAGCTGGAAAATCAGGAAACCAAGCACGAGTCAGCAAAGTGTCATGGAGCCAAAGCCCCCTCAGGCGGCACAGAGAAGGGGGCACACGTGCCACGTGACTCGCTCTTAGAGGAGAGACTTCATCCAATCAGAACCAGAGCTGCACTGCAGGACCAACTGTAAAAGCCTAAACATTTTCACACAAACAAGATGAGCCCTTTCTACCTTAAAACGTTTTCAAGTCAAACAACAAAGACCTAAATGTGCAGAGTTAACAGCTGAGTGTTCCCACAGCTCCTCGTGGCGGGCTGAGTCTGAAGGGACGCCAAGTCGGGGAGACTCAGCTCAGAGCACAGGAGAACCAACCCGTACGAGATGCACCCGCCCCCGCCCAAATCCCCCAAGTCAAGGTTTCTAGGTAATTCATTCCACTGAGAATGGACCAAGGTCCAGTTTCTTAAACAAATCTAGACCCGATCACAGCAAACTGAACATCAGTTGTAGACACCCAATACAGACCACACCCTGCTGCAGAGCTGGACCAGGCCCCACCGCCTTTGCGCCGAGCCAGGGCTAGGCTTCCTTGTAGGAACGCAGTCGCAATACCATCCAAGGACAGGTCTCTACGCTTAGCTTAGGTGAGAATTCCCCACAGCACTGGACGCCAGCATAGCATCCAGTAGGTGAAGTATCCATCTAGGCACACACATACTACTAAACCTTGGGAAATACCTGGAAGGAGGGTGTTTGCTTTCAAGGAGGGGGAGAAAAAGCCTCAGCCTCCTTCCTCTGGACACAAGGGAGCATGAGCCGCCCTCCTCTCAGGGTCTACAGAACACCCCCGTCCAGGAGCCCGGCACTCACCAAAGGTGCAGGGAGGGCGTCCGTCCCCTGGAGGAGCTGTGCCACCCTCGGTCACCCCACCCGGCCCTCCTCAGACACCAGCACGGCTCACGGCACCCAGGGAATGGGGTGGCCAGTCCAGGTGATTTTGTCCCTAGAGTCCCCAGCCCCCCCGTAAGTCCCACCCGAAGAAGGGTCAAGGAGCGCCAGAGGGTCCCCTGTGCAGACCAGGACACTGGACAGCGCTGTCACCTCACCAGGCCCGGCTGTGACACCAAGACCGTCCTGGTAAGTCCAGCAACAGAATACGAGCAACTTAGGGTGGGACGTAAACAACCCCCCTTAAAGACAGTCACTGAAGTCTTTCTTATACTTGGTGCTTAACTGAAAACTGATCTTTAGAGACCCTTTCCTTCACCATAAACCCAACTAATCCAGAAGCAGAAGGAAAAACAACACCCCAGCCAACACCACAGTGCGGTGACTCGTCACCGCCACCCCCCACCAACCTGCAGCAGGTAAACTCGGATCATGTAGACGAAGCTCAGGCCCAGCGTCACCACCCATCGCACAGCCGTGTATGGCGTAGACTTGTCCAGCCAGGACTGATAGATCTGAAAAGAGAGCGCCCAAGTTACAGAGACCCTGCAGTTCCTTCTGCAGAGCACACTTCCTGCCAGCACCTGCCTCAGATTTTAAGTCAACGGCACTAAGCGGTGACTACAGTTAATCCAAGATTTGCGGTGCTTCCCGAGGCAAGGCCACCCCTTAAGCAAAAACACTGCAGAACCACCTCTCACAGCTCACAGCCCTACAGCATCGGCCCAAGGGGCCATCGTGGGGAGACTGAACTGAAACCCCAGAGAGGATGGGACAGAGAAAGGAGAATGTCACCACCCTGCGTGTGGGACTCCACCCGCGGTCCTGTCCCAAAGCCTGCTTCCCCCAGAGCCGGTCCCAGCCCGCCCAGGAGCCGCAGAGCTGACTGCCTTAATCCTTAGATCCACACATGTGCACATGTGTGCCTACATACACGTGCACGTGTGTGTAATAAATATACACGTGTGTATTCTAAATTTAATTTTGAGACTTTAATTATGAAAAACTTCAACCATTCATGAGAGAGAACATGAGCCTACATGTGCCCGTCGCCTGGGTTCAATAATTATGAACTTTTCCAGATGCTATTTTTGAATTTAAAAAATCAATACAGTTTTAGTTTTGAACCAAACTGTGCGATTCTTCACTGAGTTAGACTCCTTCCTCCAGAACTCACAGGCCTCGCTGCAGCCCCAAGGGGTATTCCCGCCCCGGAGCGCAGGCCTGGGCCAGAGGGGCCGAGGGGACGCGGACACGGGTGTCTGGACAAGGGGACAGCAAGGGCAGAGCAGGGGCCGCCAGGTCCATCCCGCCCAGGAGCTAAGAATGGTTTTCACATTTTAAAAGTCGTTGGGAAAAAACACAGAAGACAAGTACATGGCCTGAACCTCAGGAGACCCAGGCCCCTCACGGCAACGGGAAAAGCTTCCAAGAGGGTGAACGAGAAACCCAGGGAGGGGCCGCCCACCCTGCGGGGGCTGCCAGCACACTTACACCCCAGGGAAACGTCCCGGGGTCAAGTCTCATTTCAATGTTTCCGCAACTCAGTGACCCGAAAACCAACCTGTCCAAGTCTTGTGAAGAATCTGTACACCACAGAAGGTTTCCCATGGACGGAATCTCCCACACTGTCACCTTCTGACATGCTGTATACAAGAAAAATACAACATACTTTTAAATTAAATAAAAAGCACTCAAGGACTGGATCATTTTGCCCTATTTTCATCAACACTGTCAAGCAGGTTTCCTCAGTATTCACTGTTTCATACACACCGTGGCTTCCTTCTGTGTGTCTTTACCACCAGTCACCCAGAAAAAAGAAACCAGCCAGCGACACGCTTTGGTGGAGAGCCAGGAAGGCATGTGACATGCAAAGCAGCAGCACTGGGTGGACTTTCGTTCCTGCTAATGTCACCTGGCTCACACTCCTCCGGCAGGTCCCCAGGAGCCGCCCTCGCTGACGGCCAAGTCCTGTGGCCCCGTTTCTGTGTCCACCTCCCGGGGCCGGTCCACAGCACGGGCCACTGCGCCCAAGCCTCCCGAGGGCTCGCCAGCCTCCAGCACCTCCTCCTGCCACTCCTCGGGCTCCCCTTGGTGCCCTCACTTCTCTAGGCCCTGCCCTGGCCTCCGTCCAGGCCACTGCCCACAGTGCCAGCTGTGTACCTCCAGGTCCTCCCAGACCCGGTCCCCACTCCATGACCAGGATCCTCAGGTGATCACCCGTCTGTGTCCCAGTTCCTTATCTGTGCGTGGAGGTAATCCTATCTGCTCCTGACCATTTCAACATGCTGTGCGATTCCATGCGCATCTAGCCTGCGAGAACCCAGGTCACTAAGGGAAGCCAAGGGCATCGTCACCCCCATTCCACAACAGAGGATCAAGCCCCAAGTAGTTTTTTTTTTTTTAATTTTTTGCCTTATAACAAATTTAATCAGTTATACATATACATATGTTTCCATATCCCCTCCCTTTTGCGTCTCCCTCCCACCCTCCCTATCCCACCCCTCCAGGCAGTCACAAGGCACCGAGCTGATCTCCCTGTGCTATGTGGCTGCTTCCCACTAGCTATCTACCTTACGTTTAAGCCCCAAGTAGTTTAAGCCACTTCTCAAAGTCAAGAGTAGCTCTGACCTCAGCTCCTGCAGCCCAGCACACCCCCGCCTGAACCTCGGGACCAGATGCAGAGGACGGAGGGCCCTGACAGCCTGAAGCTGGTGAAGATGCCGGGGCAAAGCTCTCGCTGCCCGCAAACTTGCAGGCGGCTCCTTCCCAATCTGGCACCGCGGCAGGGCTGGGGACCAGAAGTCGACTCCAGCTCGGAGTCTGTTTCCAGGGCCCCTGAGTGGCACGGCTGTGCGGCCTCAGTTTCCTCATCAGGGAGATGGCACTTGCTGGCACAGCGGCCCTTCCCATTCAGACAGAAAACCACGGCTCCCGACGGCCTGAGCCGCCCTAACGCCCGGCCTGTGCACAGCGGGGCCGGGGCCTGAACCCACGCCTGCTGACACGTCCTCGCCACGTGCACTGAGCAAGACAGCAGGCTCACAATGCGATCCCGATTCCCAAGTGGAACAACGTGCCCGTTACAGCTGACCCTCGAAGAATACAGAGTTAGGGGCGCCGGACCCCAGCAGTTGACAGGCCGAGTGTAACTCTACAGCCGCGGCCTCTGGATCCACAGTTCAGACGACCACAGGCTGTGCAGCACCGCAGGATGCTTCTCATGAAAGAATTCCACACGTGAGGGGACCCACGCAGTCCAAACCTGTGTTGTCCAAGGGTCAACTGTACAGCTCAGGTGTTAAAATAACCCGAGCAGTCCCACCACACACGTCATCACACCTGTGCTGAAAAGTCTGTCATTCAATGACACCATTTCCTGGAGCCACCGCGTGGAGGGGGCCAGCTAGGCTAGGGGGTGCAGGAGTGCCATGGAGGAGACTGAGAAATGCCCTTTGCTCTCAGGGGAGCCGAGGCTGAACTGAACAGGTGAACTGTGGCTCCCAGTCCTGTCTTTTGAGGAGGTTTGTCTTTACATTCAACTGGGGAAAATTCCATTTTTTAAAAGGGGCTACATGAGAACTTGTTACCTAGCACAGCCACCCTCTTTAGGCCAAAGCCAGGCCAGCGGAAAGCTACATCAGTAACATCATTTACCCTTCGGTTCCATACAAAGTACCCCTCATTTTACTTTTTTATGACCAAAGTGTTTACCTTTAAAACGCTTCTCCTTGAGCTGACGCATTAAGATGAACGTTAGAAAAACCTGGCTGTTCCTTTAAAGCACGTGCCCTAAGTAGAAATGACCGCTTTTAAGTCTCATTCTTTCAACTGAACGTGTGGAAAATCTTCCCAAAACAAAACAGCCGATTTCAGATCACCTGGCAAACGACATACGTGGTAACACACGGCTCCACGCCGTGGCTGAGCTTGCCGACAGCGACGTTTAGAACGTGAACTTTGGAGTCAAACGGCCTGTCTATGGCGTGACCCGCAGGCCACCTCGGCCGGCCCCACTCCGATCTGTAAAGCACCGTAGGCCCCTCCCGGGCCTCTGTGGGAGTGAGCGACCAGCCGTGGTGTTAGCATCAGCAGCAGGCCTGGCCCGTAGGGCGGCCGAGGGAGGGAGGGAGCGAGCGGGTCTCCCTCAGACATGTCAGACCTGTTCCCGATCGGGGCAACCCTCGCACGGCTGGGCGTCTGCGGTCCTCTCCCCTCTGCTGTTCCAAGGCCGCCTCCTCGAGAGAGGCCCCCTGTGACTGTCCAACAGGTGCCGGCCCCTCACATCACGTCACCCTGTTTTATTTTGTGTGACGATCGTTTCTGATTGCTTTCCGCTTTCTGTCTCTATTGCCTCCTACTAGAACGCAAGCTTCTTGAGGGGGAGCCTTGTCTGTCCACTGCCAGCCCCACGGCCCACAGGGCCCGGCACAAAGCTCGCAGTGGGTAAGTTCTCTGTGGGATGTCACTGCTTCAGGCTCAGCCTCAAGAAAACAAAGGCAAAAATAAGACAAAACCATTCCAAGCAGAGACCAGGAGTATCACGTCTGGAGATTTGCGTACAGAGTTCCAGAGTCATCACTGCACCTGCCTGTGGAGTGGACATCCCTCCTCAGATGACCCCCATCACGCACAGAGGACAGTCCCGCCCGGCGCACGGGTCACCCACTGTTTGGCTCCCACTGCCTCTCCGTTCATCCCCCCTCCCCATTCCTCCTGGGTCCCCAGCGTGGTAATTTTCCACACTTTTGCCTTCTGATGCTGTTCCCTCCGCTGAAATGCCCTTCCAGACCTCATCCACTCGAACGCTGGGCCAAGCCCCACCGCCGGTTGCTCCCTCCCCTGGGCGTGACCACCTTCCCGTCTCCACCGGGCCCTGACCACACCGCACCTGCACCACCAGAACCGGGGGCCCCGGGGGATCCACCTTACACATCCCCTAAAGTGAGACCCACCCGACCGAGCAGCAGGCGCCCCGGGACGCTCCCAAGCCCAGGTGCCCACGGCAAGTTTCCGGAGGAAGCTCTGGGCCCAGCACGCGGGACGCCGTCGGGCGGCTCGGCCCGAGCGCTCGGAATCCTCGGTTCGCAGAATGGCCAGGACTCGACCTCAAGAGACCCAAGTCCACCGCGACGCTTCCTACCCAAATCCCGCAGGCCGCCCTGGGTCGGCGAGGACACCGAGGCCCCACGGCCCGAGCCGGGCGGCCGACCCCTTCCAGGACACGCCAGCGGGGGGCGGGAGCCGGTCATCGCGGAGACTCCAGGAGCCCCGTTCGGCCCCGGCCCCGCGCGCGGCCCCCCAAGACCCCGGCCCCCGCCCGGCCCCCGCCCCACCCCACCCGCCGGCACCTCGCGGTCCACTGCGGCCGAGCGCGGTCTCCCGAGGGCCGCAGGAAGGAGGACGCGAGTGGCGGCCGCGCCGGCGCTTCGCTCGGTCCGGGAAGACACAGCCGAGCACTTCCGCTCCGTCCTGCGCGGCACCGCCTCCCGGGCCTTCAAGATGGCCGCCGGGGCGGGGCCGAGAGCCTCCAACCATTTCCGCTTCCGGTGCGGGCGCCCAGGCCGTTGGCGAGGCGGTCCCGTCGGCGGAAGGGATGTAAGCAGCGGAAATTCGCCGCGTTGCGCAAGCGCAGTCGCGTCCTCTGGCTCCGGGCCCAGACAACTCCGCTCCAGAGATTGGTAACGCCCAGAGACTGAGCCCGAGGCCGCGCCCCCTCGCGACCAACGAGCCAATGGAGGAGTGCTATGAGGTTGCTAAGGGGAACTCTAGAGGCAAGATGGCGTTCGCCCGTGATGGGTGCGCGAGCTCCCGCCTGGCGCGCCGAGACCCGCCGGCTCGGCCACCGCGGGACGGTAACAGCCGACTGCGCCCTGCCGGGCCTTGGTCCGGATGGGAGGGAGGCGGGCAGGTCCGGGCGCTCCCTGCGTGTCCCCGCACCTGCACTTTCACTTCAGGAAGTCCAGAACCCGCGGACCCCAAGCCTAGCGGGGCTCCCCACGCGCGTCTCCCCCGAGCCCAGCCCGCAACCCCCGGAAGCCTTGTCGCCCCCGATTTGGGAGGGACGCGCCTTCGCGTGCTCCGGTGCCCGTGGGATGGGCGGGGTGCCGGGCCCAGAGTAGCAGAACCGGCCGTGTCTTGGAGACCCAGCCGGCAGGAACCGAGTCGGCCCTGGGTGTCCCTGCGTCCTGGAAGGGGTCGCCTCCTCTGACCGCGCCTCCCAACGTCCCCGACGCGCGATCAGAGGAGGTTTGATAGGACCTGTTCATAGAATGAAAAAAACGGGGCCGTAGAGATACGAGTCCACACCTCTTAACTTCAGGTAGAACCCGAGCCTCATTTATGGCAGATACCAGAGTCTGGCAACCCCAAGCTTCCCTAGAGCTGCTCGCCCCAAGTTGGACTTGAAATAGGGGGGCTGGTGGGAAGGGGGCCCTGCCCCATCCAGGAACTACTGGAGTTGGGGGATGGTGCACCCAGCAGCTGAGTGTCAAGCAGTGACGATGGGCAGACCCTCCTTGGGTGCAAGTGTGGATTTTGTCCGGAGGGCACAGGAGGCCACTGGGGGGATGAGGTCCCTGCAGAGAGATGACCGGGACGGCTCTTCCCCTTGTGCCCTCACTTACCCCCAGCTAATTCGGCTCAGTTCAAATGTCCCCTCTCAGGAAGGCTCCCCACCCCCGCACACACCCATCCACCCTCCCACCAACCCGAGCGCTCCTCTCAAAGACCCTGTGCTCACTCCTAGCCTGCCTCCCCGCGGGCCTCCCTGCACAGAGTAGGTGCTCAGCGTGTCTGGTGCATAAACAGATGAACAGGGAGAGTCGTGACCCAAACTGAGCCTTTGGGGAGCAGTGGGCAGGGGAGTTCACTGGGGGGTGAAGCCACAGACACCTGGAGAAACCCCCTGAAAGGCCCACACCTCAGTGCTTGCTGGTCATCAGCCGGGTCACCTATGTCTCTTGCTCACCTGTGCACCCTCCTTTCAACATTCAGGTTACGGAGTCTACGTTTACCCGAATTCTTTCTTTCGATATGAAGGAGAATGGAGAGGAAGCAGGAAACATGGTAAGGATGGGCTGTGGCCTCTTCCTGCATCCATGCTGCTGATGGCCCGTGTCCCTGCCGATCTGGGAGCCACACAGGTGCTGGCCACACCGGGCCCTCAGCACTCACTAGTGCCCGTGAGGGTCCATCCTGCAGCGCTGGAGGCCTGGACAGCTCCCCTGGTGCTGATGAAATCTGCTTTTCTTTTTTTTCTGATGATAAAGAGACTGCCTGTTTTCATAGAAGATCTAAGCAGCAGAGGAGAGCAAGTATCAAGTGAAAGTCCCCTGGAGTCCCCCCCAGAGGCAGGCCTGAACTTTCCAAAGTTTACACTCATGGTTTTATGCCTGTTTGAGGTTCTGTCTGCTCACATCCTCTGCCTGTTTTTCTACTGGAGGATTGCTCTTTCAGTATTTTCTCATGAGCTATTTTTATATCTGTTGGCTGCCAGGATTTTCTATATTTTGAACCTTTTGACTTTTATTGACTTTTCTTGTAACGTTTTTGCCCCACAGATGTTTCTCACTTTTGTGCTGAAATCTCTGATTCTCTTCCTGGCCTGGACAAAGTGGTCCCTCCTTTCTGAAATGTGTGCTTCAGTGTCACCCTTTGACCACAGACTCTCTCTCTCTCCTTCTGCCACTGCACTGACAGAGGCGACGTGGCCGTCGAGTCCCCTCTGAGGAAGTCTGGGGGCGGGGTCCTTGCATTTTTGATGGCCAGGACAGCAGGACGACGCTCAGTCATGTTTCACGGACGTTCCTGTTGGTGGATGTGTGTGGGTGAGCCTGCAGAGAGCACGTGCTGGATGAGAGATGGAGCCAAACGCAAAGACTTTCACGGCTGGCTCCGCTCTCGTCCCTGAGAACGAGCCCGGCCACACAGGCCAGCGGTCACTCCCAGCCACTGCCTGACAACGCGACATCTTTCACCAGGTCAGGGCAAACTTCTGCTTAAAGACGGGAGTTACTACGAAGGTGAGTTTGTAGACAGAGAGATCACGGGAGAGGGCTGCCGGCACTGGGCCCTGACAGGTTAGCTGGCCCGACGCTTTCCTCCTAAACCAACCTTGGTGTGAGCTGGCCCCTCCCTTCCGGGTGCAGAAGGCACTTCCATCTGTAACGTGGGGACCCCTGGTTTCCCTAAGGTGTCTCATAATGGCCTCATGCCAGCCTGGGGCAGGGTGGCCACACTGCTGCCCGCAGAACCTCAGGCCCCCACCAGCAAGCGGGTGTTGGGTTCTCAGCGGAGAGAAGCCTCACCCCCACGGACTCTGGCCTGGCGGGGCCTTTGCCCCCAGCACACAGATGCCCCAGAGAGGGTCCCCTTGTGATGGAGTCTGCACGTACACTGCTGGGAGGGAGGGAGTCCCATTTCCCTCGTTCAGGGTGAGCAGTGAGATAAAGGGACACCGTGTTCTGCTACCACTGCCTGGGGGTCGGGCAGGAACTACTGGTTATCCCACTGGACTCAGGAAACGAGGGTAACCCTGGACACCGCTTCCCGCCTCCCGTCCACACCAGGGAACACCTACACCGGACAGCTTGTTTTGGGAGAACCCCAAGGACATGGCGTCATGAAGTACAAAGCCAGCGGACGTTACGATGGGGAGCTCTTCCGCGGCCTGAGAGAAGGTCCGGGGTCCGCGGGAAGGCGTGAGGCATCAGCCTCGGGGTGGACACTGGGGGGCCCGGACCCCAGCCCTCCCCGGATACTGACTCGGGGCCGGGACGGGCCCGGGCGCGAGTGTGCTCCCCGGTCCGGTGCAGTTCGGAGCGCAGGGCTCACGGCGAAGCCCCTCAAACCCGGTGACTCAGGTCCCCGCTCTGCCTTCGCCCTCGATCCCGCGTCAGTGGTCTGGCCTGGGCTCGGCCAGGCGGGTCTCCTGGCCTCGCTGAGGGTCGCAGTGGCTCGACCAGCGCTGTGGGTCCTCTTGACCCTCGGCTCGGTCACCTCCTCCACGTCCTGTGGGACCCAGCGAGCCAGGAGGCCACATTCCGGGGAGCAGCAGGCAGAGCCCCGGGGTCGCTGGAGCGAGCGGAGCAGTCCCAGCCCCGACAGCACGCCCGGCGTGGGCGCATCTCTGTCCCCCTCCAAGCCCTCCCGTGAGGTGTCAGGACGCCCTCCCCTTCCCGAGTGTCCAGGCCCTGAGACTCCGTGTCCTCATGAGCACTTCCTCTGGCCTTTGGGCCCTTTGAGTAGGTGGTAGAGGCCCCGCACGACGGTCGGTCCTCAGCGTGAACTGGCACCTGCGAGCTGGCCTTGACCACGCGGCAGCATCAGCCCAGCCGGACAGCAGAGCATTTCAGTCGCCGGCGCTCGGGGGTCCAGGCGCCCCCATCCTCCCTCGGGACCCTGAGAGCTGGACTCAGAGCTGCTCCCGCTGCCTGTGGCTGCCAGGCCGCCCCAGATCGGATGGCGGGGCCGAGGGACCCCCATGGGGCCCGGCTACAGGGGGTGCCGACCCCATCCTTCTTCTAGACAACCCCCTTCCCCAATGGAGGCACGAGGTGACCCTCGACTCTCGCCCGCCTCCAGGACAGGGGCACCTGGTAGACGCAGATGGGCAAGTGCACTGGGGGTCGTTTCACAACAACAAGCGGCACGGCCCAAGGCGGGCAGTCTTCCGGTGAGTCCACCGTCCTGCGGGCCGTGCCCCCATCAAACACCCAGCCCTGAAAGTACGGTCTGTGATTCTTTCATATGATCCTGCAATTTCTCCCTCAGTTACTGACATTGGTTCTGTGTGTATTTGGTAGAAAGAACATCCATCCCCCTCCTCCAATGAAACACCAGGTGGGAAGGTCGGGTGGGTGCAAGGGTGGAGCGCGGCCGAGTCGGGTGACACCCGTGGGCTCTCTGCTTCCGGCCCAGTACTGAGCGTCTTTCACACTCTGGGCAGTTTTCGTGCAAAATCCTGCCCTTGGGATTTGCAGGCCCCCCATTTCCTTCCCGTTATCCTCTCCAAACCTTCACACCTGGGGCCCATCAAGTGGGGCCTCCCATCACTGCACCCCACCGGGTGCCAAGGCCACCTGCCCCTCTGGCCGGGGCCTGGCAAGGCCGCAGCTTGCGCCATCTGTTCCGGGTCTATTTTTGCCTTGGTCCCGGGGGTGCGTGCTGAGCCCCAGTCGGAGGAGCCGGTGTGCGTCACACAGCCACCTGGCCCTTCCCAGCCTGAGAGCAGCCTCCGCGTTTGTCCCTCAGGAACGGAGATGAGTACGAGGGCGACTGGGTCCGGGCCACGGGACGCTGCGCCATGCGGACGGCTCCATCTATGAGGTACTGGACCCACCGGCCGGGCGTCCTCTGCTGCCGGTGCCGCCCGGGGCGCAGCCCAGGTGCTGCGCTTCTGACCCTGCGAGGCAGGGTCGGCCACCGTTCCCGTTTCGCTGATGAGAAGATGCAGTTCAGAGAGCTTAAGGGCCACCTGCTAACACCTTTCCGTCCCATCTGGTTCCTGAAACACCCCATGACCCAGCACTCTCTCCTGTGGGAATGGCCTGGTGAAGCCTTTTTGAGAGGAGATACCCGTGGGGTCCCAGTGCCCTCGACAACCTGGGGAAGCAGGCGAGGGCCCCTCCCCACTCCTCGCGAGCAGGGCTCTGCGCCCCACCCCCCCGTCATCGTGGCAGCTGCTACTCTCGGGTTGATGGGGGGTTTTAGGTGCCACAAGGCCAAGAGATGCAGGTGCAGGGAAGACCTTCTCGGGCCCCCAGAATCCGTCATCCTTGTGCTTCCTGCACGCCAGCCTGTGGGCCCGGCCGGCGCTGCAGAGATGCAGCCAGGGGCCAGAGGATGCCGCGTGAGCCAGGTCTGAAGGATGGGAAGGGGCCGCCACATGGAGACCTCAGGGAAGGGCATTGCAGGCAGCGGAAGGGCGAGGCTGGGCTCCGAGGCAGGAAGAAGCCTGCGTGGCCAGAGCAGGGGTCGGGGGAGGCAAGGCAGGAGGTCCGGGCAGTCCCACGCGTAGGCCCTGGAGCCACGAGGGGTTGGAGTTTTATCCTACACATCACAGAAAGTGCTGGAAGGAGTTGGTGACCTGATCCCTGTGTTTGGAAGGTTTCTCTTGCCCTCACTCATGGAGAGAGGTGATGGCGGCCTGCATGGGGTGTAGAACCATATTTGGGGTGGTTTGGAGGCACAGACACTGGACTGGTGGACAAGAGCAGAAGCGAAGATGTCCCTGCATGTTTGGCCCAAGCGTCGGATGGATGGTGGTGATGCCTGAACCAGAAGCCACCAGAAGACAGAAGTCACACCAGTAATTGAACGTGAAAGTATTAACTAGTGAAAGACAGCAAAATACTCAAAGGGGTGAAAGCAGGAATATGGCAACAGCAAATGCGAAGGTGGCCCCAGGAGGCGCCCCCAAAGCTGGGGTGTGGGGACCGGCCTGGGTGCATCCTCGGGCCTGACCGCGTGGGGCTGAGGCCATGGGAGATGTGACTCGTGGCACGTGGTAGCTTTGGGAGTGACTGAGCTGCCACCGAACTCAGCTGTGATGTGCCAGCTGAATCTGGGCCTCGGGAGCCGAGGGTTGCACGTGGCTATGGATAGTGACGGCGGCCGCGAGGCCCTTGATGTCTTGGACGGGAGCTCAGGTCCGCACTCAGCTCCAGCCACGGCCCTGAGAGTCCCTCACTTTTCACAGCCTCGGGGCTCAAACAATTTGATTGTGTGCGTTGCAGAATTAGGTTGTCAGCTGAATTCATATGTCTGCCAAGTCTCTCCTGTGAAAGTTAGAGTGGAGATTGGGAAAGAAGTCCCGGGAGACGAGGGAAAGCCCAGCCCCTCCGGAGACTCAGACCCTGCAGACAGAGGGTGTGGCCGCAGCCCCGCTGGGTTGGAGGAGCTTCCCTGGGCGATGGCTGCCAGCCAGGCCGTGTGTGCAGGAAACGCTGGGACACAGAAGAACTCGCCCAGGACAAACCCCTGTGCCTGAGGGGTTAGGAGTGGGCACCCTGTAGCCTCTTCCCCACAGGGTCCCTGTAGCGCCCAGCACAGCACCAGCTGGCAAAGCGACACGTTTCAGGGTCCAGCTCCCGGAGCACGGAGTCGGGCAGGAAGGGTCGTTTTGGGGCCGAGAGGCAGTAAAGTGGTACCCGGCCAGGGCCCTTCCTGAGATGGAGCGGCCTGCTGGGGAGTGTGGAGTCCTGCCCTGTGGCTGTGAGGCGCCCCCCCCCCCACCCCGCCGGGCATGCTCACCTTGCCTGCTTGTAAGACGCAGAGCTCTGCTTAGCTGACGCCACCTCCCAGGCCCCTCCTGGGACCGCAAGTCCTGGTCTGGGCAGCCAGCCACTCCCGGGGTGCCGCCTGGGCCACTGCGGTTGCCAGTTTGCGCCAGAGCCCATTTGCAGATGCCGCTGTGCCCCGGCCAGAGCTCTGCTTCTTCTCCCCAGGGGGGACGTCTGTCCATCCTCATGGGGCCAGGCTTTAGGGCTCACCCTGGGCAGCCACAGTCACTGGCCTGAATTCTCCAGAGTTGCCACGGAAGAGAGAAACGCAGGGGGACCTGGGAGGATCTTCCTCGCTCGGACCTCCCAACAGCGTCCACACCTCGCGGGATGGGGGCGCGGGGGCGCGGTTCTAGTGCCCGGCACTGCGCTCAGCTGCCCTCTGGCTCCCCGACTCTCTCCACCCCCGTTCCAAAGATGAGGAGGCCTCCCAAACCGGGGGTGGCCAAGCCCTCGCCTTCTTCCAGGGAATCCCGAAAACCTCAGCGCCCACCCTCCACCCCGCGTGCCCTTCCCCAGGGGCAGTTTGGGCGCCTCCAGGGCCTCCGCATCAGCGGCCTGGGCACTGGGGGCCCTGCTCGGGCAAGTCACTGCTCAGCTGCGGGGGTTGGGGGTTCCCCGCCGCCATCCACCAGGGGGCAGCCCGGCCCTGCCGACCGCCTGGCCCTGTGAGGGCGCTCCTCCACTGGCTGCGGAGCTAGAGCCGCTTCCCTCCAAGCGGATGCCCAGTGGACGCCAGCTTGGATGTCAGGCGGGAACTGGCAGAGTGCGAGGGGCCGGCGGCTTCGTCCCCCCGGCGCTTTGCAGGTGAACGAGGGTCCTTCCCCAGGGTTCAGACCGTCCGCCTGCGTTCCAGCTGCTCAGCGATGCCCCAGCCTCTCAGGGCCACGCACTCAGACGACCTGCCCGCGCGACCCAGACCCTGAGCACCGGGACACGCAGCCCCGCGGTCAGGAAGCGCTGCCCCCACCCACAGTCGCAGCCATGACCATATCCTGAGGGCCCCGGGAGGACACCCAGGCCCTGAATCCCCGCACCCCAAACAGTTTCCCGATGGTGTGGACACAGGAGCTCCCAGCTCTCAGCGCGGCCTCTCCGTGCTGTGGGGATGCCTCCTGCACCTGACCTCTAACCTGTGACCTCTGGGCATGAAGGGTCACCTGGGAGAGATGGAGCCGCCAGAGGGAGTTGGCATGTCTCCCATGAGGGTACAGCTGTCCCCAAGCTTTCACTAGGCAAATAGCTTTCTCTATTTTTTAACTTTGTTGCAAAATACACATAAAATTTACCATCTCATCCATTTATAAGTGCACAGCTCAGTGGCATCAAGCACGTTCACATTGCTGTGCAGCCATCACCACCGTCGTTTCCAGAACTTTCTCTTTTTCCCAAACTGAAGCTCTGTCCCCATGAGACACTCACTGCCCACCCCCTCCCCTGGCCCCCGCCCTCCTACTTTCTGTCTCTATGGATCTCCTCCAGGGACCTCATAGAAGTGGGGTCATGTAGGATGTGTCCTTTCGTGTCCAGTTCATTTGACTCGGCATCGTGTCCTCTAGGTCCGTCCACGCTGGAGCAGGTGTCAGGACCTCCTTCCTCTTTGAGGCCGGCTCCTGCTCTGTCGTGTGGACGTTCCTTCCACGCTGCGTCCGGCTGCTCGTCCATCGATAGACACTCGGTCCATCGATAGACACTGTCTCCACCTCTTGGCGCCTGTGAGTGACGCTGCTGTGAGCACCATCCTGCTCCCAATTCTGGGAACAGCGCGACTGCTGGGTCACACGGTGATCCTGTTTTTAACTTTCTGAGGAACCTCCACACCATTTTCCATTTTCCACTCCCACCAGCAGCGCACCAGCGTTCCAGTTTCTCCACATCCTCCCCCAGCGCTTGTGTTTGCTGGGGATTTTTTGTTTGTTTTTTGTTTATTTATTTATTTTGGCTGCATTGGGTCTTTGCTGCTGTGCGCGGACTTTCTCTAGTTGCGGCGAGCGGGGGCTACTCTTTGTTGCGGTGTGCAGGCTTCTCATTGCGGTGGCTTCTCTTGCTGCGGAGCACGGGCTCTAGGCACACGGGCTTCAGTAGTTGTGGCTCGTGGGCTCTAGAGCGCAGGCTCAGTAGTTGTGGCACACGGGCTTAGTGGCTCCGCGGCATGTGGGATCTTCCTGGACTCCCAGGGCTCGAACCCGTGTCCCCTGCGTTGGCAGGTGGATTAACCACTGCACCGCCAGGGAAGTCCCATGTTTTCTGCTTTTTAAATAACCACGGTGCCAATGAAGTGATTAAGAGACAGGCACCAGGCAGCCCCTCGGAGAGCAGCGTCCTCTGGGGCCTCCTCCGTGGAGCCTGGGGACGGACTGTGGGCTGTGGAGGCGAGGGCACACCTGGCGGAGTGGAAGACGGGTCCTCTCCAGTGAGCCTCAGCCTCTGTGCACGTGGAACGTTCCTGCCTGTGCGGCTGTGCCGTGGTGCCTCCAGCAGCTGCGCTTCCGCCCGTCCCGGGGCACCTCCGTGTGCATTGGCTGCATTTCTCGTGTTGGCGTTTCTCTGCGTTGCCCGAAGGGAGGCCTGCTGGGCGGCGCACCTGCTCACCGCACAGAGCAGGTGGTCGGCCTCGTGCGCATCTTCACCTGCTGGTGGCCCCCAGCCTCCCCTCTCCTCACCTGTGCATCTGTAGGAATGCCAGGGGCTCCGTGTCCCTGTGCCACTGTCCTGGCCGGGAGGTCACAGTCCAGGAATGGGGCCCCTCCTTCCCACGAGAAGCATCGTGGGAGGAGGGGCCTGGGCTGCCAGAGCAGAACCAGTGCTGCCCCACGTTCCCGGTGCGGTTCTATGCAGACGGATGTCAGAACCCGGAGTGTGAAGGCAGCTTGTATTTGCATCAGCAGAGCTTGTCACACTTTGAAATCCAAGGAACTTGTGGCCAGGATCGTGGAGGTCAAAGACACCTTAGGGACCCTGCTGCTAGTTGGGAAGTGAGGGGCATTGTGTCTGCAGAGAATGATGGGCAGGGGCCACCAACACTCTGGCCTGTGTGGCCACTGCTGCCCCAGCAGGCCACCCAGAAAGCTGGAGACCCCGGCCCCCTGCAGCCACAGGCCCAGGCAGGTGACCCGGGACCACGCTCCTCCCTGGTCTAGGAGCCGTGGCCTCAGGAAAGTCCTCACCTGCTCCAGGAGGGAGTTTGGCAAAGGTGGGAAGTCACCTCCTCCAGACTGGATGCCATCAAAGCAGATGCTGTGGAGAGCCGGGCCCTGGCCCCCCCAGTGTGCTCGGCCAAACCCTGGTGCCCTGGAGAGGACTGGAGGTGGGGAAGAGATGGGTGAGCTGGGAAGGTGGGCTTCTGACCGGGGCGGAGTTTCAGAGTGTGCCTGGGAGCGCCTGAAAACGCAACAGGGCAACGCAGCCGCAGAAGCAATTCCAGGAAAAGCACCGTCACTTTTCCCGGGAAAGAAAAATAGCATCCATTAACTAGAAAGTGCTTCCCGAAATGAGAAGAGTCAAGTGTGTATTTCTCTCAATTTATTCAAACTCATGTGTGGTGGGGAAGGCACCCAAGGAGCCCCTCATCCCACCCCCAACTCCATGCTCTTCAAAGAAAGGACCAGGGAAGGAGTTCTGAGCACATTGTTCCCCATCCTGGAGCTGAGAGGCCCTGGGGTTGCTTCAGCCACCGCCGGCCACGAGGTGCGCCCCACTCACCCCGCGGGGCCTCTCCTAACAGGGACCCCGTCCCCCCGTGCTTTGTGTGCAGGGCGGCCCGGCCATCCTCGCATCTTCCTGCACTGCGCCAGCACACACAGGTCCTCACCTGCACGGGGAGGAGAAGGAAGAGCCGCCAGGCGCGGAGATGCGTTAACACGTGTTTGTTCGTGCTCTGGTGCTTGTCAGCTGACTGAGAAAGGGCAGGGTTTTCAAAAGCATGATTTGTAACATTAATTAGATTCTACACTGTTGGATGAGTTACACTGCTGGAGTGTATCGTGTATCTGTCCTGGGAAAGTGCTGTGCTGCAGCCTGAGCTGGGGGGTGGGGGGGTCTCAGATTACAGGAGCGTGATTAAGCGGTTGGTCAACGCGTGGATGGCGAGGACTGGACAGCGACTTCGTGGGGAGCCTGACCCTGCTCACACCCAGCGGGGCATGGTGGGCCGGGGCTTCGTGGTCTGATGGGCACGTTCGCTGACCGTCTGCTCTGCACACGGCAGCCCGTGCGCCCGCAGGCCGTGCTCCAAGGCTCTGTGTGCTGGACCCGCCTGAGTCTGCTCCTGGCTCCCAGGTGACCCCGAGGCCCTGCCTGCCTTCTTCCTGAAAACCCACGTTGCACCTTCCACAGAGGGCCAAGGGGCCGGGCAGGGCGCGCAGAGACATGGACCCCGACACGGTCGAGGGGCCCAGTGGCCATCGTACTGTTTGGAGAGTAGCCCGTGCCCATTCGAGCCCTAGTTGTCCCCATGGGGCCCTGCCCTGGGAAGCTCGTGCCCCGGAGCAGACAGACAGACAGACAAGACGGGACCACGACTGAGAGGGAAGGGAGAGGCCGCTGGGAGGGGCCCGCGGAGCGCCACAGAGCTCGGCCCTCTTTGGCGGGAGCGCTCGGAGTCACGAGATGGAGAAGCGCGAACAGAGGCCGAGGCCGTGTCGTGGGGGCAGGCAGGCGTGTGCACGGAGGTCCCGCCTCTTCCCCGTGGCTGGAATCCCCATCTCCCACCTGCCCCTCAGCGTCCTCCCCCATCCACCCCGCAGGGGCGGTGACCCCAGCACCGCTGACCAGGACAGGGATGAGGCCTGCGGTCGTGCGGGCAGGCAGCACACTGGCCCTGGGCACAGAGCGGGCGCAGCTCCTGCTGGGGACGATGTGCGGGGGAGGCAGCCGGGCCCCACAGGAGGGTGTTTGTCTCTGGAGGCGACCACCCTTCCCCGGGGCCACCGGCCCACTGCCCAGGCACCCCAGCACAGAGCCTCAGAAGAGGGCATGAACCTCTATGTAAAAGGGCTGGGGGGGCGGGGCAGGTTGGGGTGATGAGTTCCTTTGCCTCCTGAGAGGCTGCGTTCAATTGGCTGTGAGACCTGCTTCCCGAGTTGAAACCGATCACTTCTCAGGCCTGGGGATGGCGGCGTGAGGGAAACAAAGGGTTCCAGCGACCCGTTCGCCTATGAGCAGCACCGCTGCCCCCAGCAAACCGACTGCTGGGGGCTCAAGCTGGGAAAAGCTCTGACATCAATTTGCTCTACACAGCTTGGGGGTGGGGGGCGGCTACGCTGCCCCCAGGACTGTCCCCACCCTGACTCAGGGACACCGGCCCAGCTCGGCCCAGGACCCTCCTGCTCTGCTCGCCCCCAGTCACCCCGCCCATCGCAATCACTGAGCACCGCTGCCTCCGCCACACAGACAACAGACACAGGCGCACACGGCCACATGCATGCACACCTGTGCACAGGACCCCTTCCTGGGAGCAGGCATCAAGCCCAGCAGATGCTGCTGCTTAGAGGCTGCACTGGCTCCAGGGATGGTCAGCTAGTGACTCCGGGGCTCCCCAGCCCCAGCCCAGGACGGCAGCACGGGGGCCACTGGGTTGGCTGCGATCCCCGCTCTGGCATGATACCTGGGGCCTCGCCCCCGCTTTGGCCTGGCACGCTGCCTGCAGACGTGAGCCACGTCTTAGGGGACGTCGATAGACCGTCTGCGATGTCAGCCGTGCTGGCACCGAGCTTTCCGGGAACGCGGCCCAAGTGTGGGCCCAGAGGGCTCAGCTCTCTGGGCCTGGGGGCTGGAGGGACGAGGCTGCCCTGCAGCTCCAGGCCTCCCGTGGGGGGCACAGCCATGCCTCTGCCCAACTGCCACCCCCAGCTGGCAGCCGGCCCCTCCTGCAGCCGCGAGCTGCTGCCTTGCCACTACCACCAGGTACCCACCAGGGCACCACAGTTGTCTGGTGCCCCGGCTGGATGAGGAACCTCGGCCAGGCCCCTTCCCTGTCACCTTGTAATGTGAGCACAGTGACCGTGTGTTCCAAACAGCCGTGGAACCTGTTCCCCCAGATCTTGGGGTGTCTGAGCTCTTCAGGGGCCGTTCCCACAGGCCCCACCTGCCAGGCGGCCCTTCCCGAGGGCCTGTGAGGCTCCCGCCAACCGTAGCCCGGCCCCAGCTGCTGGGCGGCCTCGGGCCACTCGGAGGGCTGGGCAGGAAAGCAGAAGCCCAATCAACTTCTGCCAAAGAGTGAATAGAACCAAAACGTGCCTTTGGCTAATTCTTCTTCCAATAGGAGTAATTCATAGTTGAATAAAATACCATTAAGATCTCGAACTTTTCCACGAAAACAATTTTCCTGCTCTTTTCCACCATTCTTCCACCCTGTCGTGTGTATCGTTTACAAAGCAGGCTTATTATGGGGGTGGCAGAGTTGGGGTGTGCAGCGAGTTGGCACTGCCCCCAGGGTGCGGCTGTGTGGGTTCACAGTGTGATTTTAATTGGCCTTTTTATTGTCAAGGAGCGTGTCGGAACGCTCAGCACCTCGACCCCGCAGGCCTCCGCGCACTCGCCTGCACACCTCCCGTGACTCTGCACAAATGCAGTATCTTTGTGTTAAAAGGGTTTTGTGCTAAAAAGTGTGCCCTTTGGAGCCATATTTTCTTTGCATTTTGTATTCAGGCCATTGTCTCCAAACTTCCTGGCTTCTTAAAATTCAAAGGGCAGTGCCTTCTGCGGAGCAAATTGGTTTCCCGGCAGCCTGTGGTCCCCAGGGGCCTTCCGAGCCTGGGGGGCCGCCGGGCTGTGCGGCAGGGAGACCAGCCCTCTGAGCCCGTGGTTCTCTCCACAGGGACAGTGGCCCGGTGACGTGTTCAGTGGACAGGGCAGCATGGCCCACTGCTCCGGGGGCGTCTACCGAGGGGTGTGGGTCAACGGCCACCCCATGAGTAGGTGCCCCCGGCCTTGCCGCTGGCCCCGTGGGGTCCTCTTTTGGGGTCACGTCTGGGTCTGGCCATGTCCTTTCTCGGGTGGCCCTGGGCAGTCTCGCGGGAGGTGTGGACCAAGCGGGGCTGGATGGAGTGGAACCTAGAATCCCCTTTTGGGAGAAACATGCTCTGCTGTGGTTTCACGGGGCTCGTGACATGCAGAGGCCCCCGTCAGACCCTGGACCCAAGTGGTCCTGCTTCAAGCAGGGCTCCCAGCCTCGGGGTCTCCCACTCACGGGGGCTCTGGGCCTCTGGCCCCCCTGCACAGCCTCCATCCAGCCCCCCACCCTGAGCTCTCTGCACTGCAGTGTGCGCACAGGTGGCCTGTGGCCTGCAGGGTCCTCTGCTGGCGCCTCACCCTCCCCGTGTTGCCCCCGGGCATGGGGGCTTCTGTTAGACTCCAGGGACTCGGGTCACCGATCAGAACCTTGGTGCCAGGTCCACGGGTGCAGCTGCTCACTCAGAGCTGCGTGTGGACCCTTCTCACCAGGCCAACAGCCTCGTCCAGCACACATCAGGTCGCTGACTCAGACGCACACAATGCCCGGGTCCGAGCAGTGGGCGGGAGGCCGTGCGGGAACGTGCCCCGGGTGCACTGGGCACTGCTGGGCCGTCACCTCAGCTCTGCCGTCCCCCTACCGTGATCAGGTCAGTTCTGAGACGACCCACTTCAAATCACTGTAGCCAGCCCTCAGGACGGGGTTACGGTCACGGCGTCAGTGACGGTCCCCCAGCCCTGACAGCCATGCCATCCATGCGCCCCCCACCCCCGCAGCGCCTCTCAGGGACACGGTCAGGCCTGAGCGGCTGCACAGTGCGTGCAGGATGCGGGATGCAGACCCGTGGCACTCGCCGCCCTGACCCCATGGCAGGTGTGCTCTGTTCTCCTCAGCACAAGCCACAGGCGTCGTGATTTGGGGTCCGGAGGTGATGGACGTGGCCCAGGGATCTTCCTTCACGTTGACCATTCAGCTGCAGCGGGACGGTGGGGAAGTTGCCACGAGTGAGTGTCTCTAGGAAGGCGGCCAAGCTTTTCAGAAGGATAAGCAGCTGTCGGGTTCTGAAGTAGCAAAAACGCAGACAAGATGCCACAGGTGGCTTCTGGCCTCCCAGCTGCGCCCAGGTCACCCGTTCCCAAGTCCCCGCTGCCGGAGCCTCGGCAGAAAGGGCAGTGGGCGTGCGAGCCCTCCAGCCGGCGGGAGGCGGCCTTGCGGTGCATGTGCGTGTGAGCACGTGGACTCTGTGTGTGCATCTGTGTGCATGTGCGTGAGCACACGGGCAGCCCTCCCGGCAGTCACACACTCAGAGTCAGAGGACAGAGGAGGCCGCGTGGGCGCCGGGCCAGCCGCCCAGCCTGGCAAGAGGAGGGTTTCTCAAGCTCCTCGTGGGGTGACCAAGATGGACAGACGCCCATCCGTCTGGGCTGCGTTTAGATGCTCAGTCAGCCCTGCGGCCAAGCAGAGGGACGACCGGGCTTCCCGCCGCGTGAGCAGAGCAGACCCAGAGGGACGGGGCGGGACCACCGGAGACACACGTTCCTGCACGGTGGTCCAGCTCGGCTCCGCGGCTCTGCGTAGGAAGCACCGCGTGCAGCATGAACCAAGTATATTTAGTCACAATTGGCTCATTTTAACAACTTTATTGCGGCGTCATTTACATACCACAAAATTCATCTATATTCAGTGATTGAATGATTCTTAGTACACTTGCAGAGTTGGGCAACCATCGCTGCACCAGTTCGACTTCAGAACATTTCCTCCCCCCCAGAAAGACCCCTCATTCCTGCCCTGTTCCCACCCTCCACCCCAGGCACCACAAACGCCTTTTCCTGGACGCTGAGCGTGGCTGGAATCCTACCTGTGGTCGCGCTCGGCTCCTCCCTCCCGCCTGGCGCGCGGTGCTGCCGTCCTCTTTGTGGACCACTAGCCTCCCATCCTGCCCGCCCAGCACTCTGCTCACCTGCGTCCGTGGGCGACAGTCCAGTCCTCGGCACTTGGCTGCTGTGAACATTCATGTGCAGGTTTTTGTGTAAACGTGTTTCATTTCTCTCAGGTATATATTTATGAGTAGAATTGTTGGGTCAATTGTTGGGTAGGTTTGTGTTTAAATTTTTCAAGAAACGGCCAAACTCTTTTCCAAAGTGGCTGCACCATTTTACCATCCCATTAGCAATGTACGAAGCTTCTGATTTCTCCACGTCCTCGCCAGGGAGTAGCCATCCTGAGGATGTCAGGTGGCATCTCCTCATGGATTTTTGTTTTGTTTTGTTTTGTTTTTTTGGTTGTTTTCTGGGTTTTTTTAAATTTTTTTGGCCGTACCGCGCGGCATGCAGGATCCTAGTTCCCTGACCAGGGATCGAACCTGCGCCCCCTGCAATGAAAGCACAGAGTCTTAACCACTGGACCGCCAGAGAAGTCCCTCCTCGTGGTTTTGATTTGCGTTTCCCTAAAACTAACGATGTTGAGCAGCTTCTCGTGTGCTCATTGGCCATTTGTACATCTTCTACAGAAAAATGTTTATTCATATATTTCACCTTTTTTTTTTCTTGGATTGGGTTGTTTTTCTTAGTTTTTAGTTATACAAGTTCTTTATGTATTCTGGATACAAGTCCTTTAGCAAATATATATTTGCAGATATTTTCTTTCAGTTTGTGGCTTATCTTTTAATATTGATGTTGTCTTTTGAAGGGCACAATTAAAAATTTTTTTTTAATTTATTTTATTTATTTATTTTTGGCTGCATTGGGTCTTTGCTGCTGCTCACAGGCCTTTCTCTAGGTGTGGTGAGCGGGGGCCCCCCCTCATTGTGGTGCACAGGCCTCTCATTTTGGCGGCCTCTCTTGTTGCGGAGCACGGGCTCTAGGTGTGCGGGCTCTGTAGTTGTAGCTCGCGGGCTCCAGAGCACAGCCCCAGCAGTCGTGGCGCACGGGCCCAGTTGCTCCGCAGCATGTGGGATCCTCCTGGACCAGTGCTCGAACCCCTGTTCCCTGCATTGGCAGGTGGACTCCCAACCACTGTGCCACCAGGGAAGCCCTAAAATTTTGATGAAGTACAGTTCGTCCTTTTTTTCTTTTATGGACCGTGGTCTTGGTGATTTGTCTAAGGATTCTTAGCCCAAGTTCACAGAGACTTTCTCCTGTTTTCTTGTACAACCTTTGCTCTTACATTTAGGTCTCTGATCCCTCTTGAATTAATTTTTATGGGTAAGATAGAGGTCTAGATTCATCTTTTTTCATGTGGACTCCAGTTGTCCCAGTGCCATGTGTTGAAAAGACTGTCCTTTCCCCACTGAATTGCCTGGGCACCTTGGTCAGAAGGCACTTGACCGTAAGGGGGAGGGTTTAGGTCTGGACGTCAGTTCTGTCCATCGATCGACGTGTCTATCCTTACGCCCCTGCCACACCATCTTGATTATTGCAGCCTTCCAGGACGTTTTGAAACTGGAGATTCCTCCAACTTTGTTCTTCTTTTTCAAAATTGTATTGGCTAATCTGGGACCTTTGTATTTCCATATAAATATTTTAAGATCAGCTTGTCCATTTCTATCCCCCGAAAAAGGAAAGAAAACAAGCTACTGGGATTTTGTCAGGGATGCATTGACTCAAGCTGGGAGGACCACCATTAGCAGCACTGAATCCTCTGATTCACGAACATGAGACATCTCTCCACTTATGTTTCTTACCTTCCTCAATGTTTGTATTTTTCAGTGAGCAAGTCTCGCACTTTTCTTAAATTTATTAATAAACGATCAATGATTTATGATTGTTTAATTATAATTTGTTTATTAATACATTTGTTACATTCTTTTATGCTATTATAAACGGAATTGTTTTGTTATCTTCACTTCAGAAATTACTAGACCACAGTTGATTTTTACATGTTGATCTTACATTCTTTGACCTTGCTGGTTATTTCTGAGGATTTCTTAGGATTTTCTATACACAGGATCATGTTGTCTACAAATAAACACAATTTTAATTCTTCCTTTCCGGTCTGGATGTGTTCTCATTCCCGGCAGCAATGGCTGAGGGTGTTAAACCCTCCACCTCCTCGCCGGCACTGTTTGCTCTGTCTTTCTGGTTATAGTCATCCTAGTGGGCAGGAGGTGGTATCTCATTGTGGTTCTGATTTGCATTTCCCTAATGAGTGATGATCTGGAGCATTTTTTTCATGCACTTATGGGCCATTTGTACACCTTCCTGGGAGAAATATCTATTCAGATCCTTTACCCATTAAAAACTTGGGGCAACTTGTGAGTTATTGAGAGTTCTTTATGTATTCTGGATACAACTCCCATATCAGATATCTGATTTGCAAATATCTTTTTCCCATTTTGTGGGTTGCCATGCAGTTTCTCGGTGGTGTCCTTTGGACACGTACATGTAAATTCTGATGACGTCCAATTTACGTATTTTTTTCTTTTGTTGCTTGTGTGTTTGGTGTCATATCTAAGAAGGCTGCCTAGCCCAGAGTCATGAAGACGTATTCCTATGTTTTCTTCTAAGAATTTTATATTTTTAGCTCTTACAGTGAGGCCTATTATCTATTTGGAGTTAATCTTTGTATATGTTTGGTAGAATTCAATATGAAGCCCACCTGGGCCTGGAGTTTTCTTTGTGGGAGGATTTTTAACTACTAATTACGTTTCCTTTGGATATAGAGCTGTTCAGTTTATCTATTTCTTCTTGAGTGAGTATGGTGTTTTGTATCTTCCAAGGTTTCAGATTTCTTAGCATAAGCTTGTTCATAACACTCCCTTGCTCCCCAGTTAATGAATTGATACCATCTCTCTTGTTCCTAATATTGATTATTGGGGTCTTCTTTCTTTTTTTCCTGACTAGTCTAGTGAGAGGTTATCAGTTTCATTGAAAAACAACCAACTTTTGGTTTCATTGATTTCTCTATTGTCTGTTTTCTATTTCATTAATTCCTATTTTGTTTTGTTTTGTTTTAATTAATTAATTTATTTTTGGCTGCGTTGGGTCTTTGTTGCTGCGCACAGGCTTTCTCTAGTTGCAGCAAGTGTGGGCTACTCTTCATTGCAGTGCACAGGCTCCTAATTGTGGTGGCTTCTCTCGCAGAGCGTGGGCTCTAGGCGCATGGGCTTCAGTAGGTGTGGCACGCAGGCTCAGTAGTTGTGGCTCGCAGGCTCTAGAGCACAGCCTCCGTAGTTGTGGCGCACGGGCTGAGTTGCTCCGCGGCATGTGGGATCTTCCCAGACCAGGGCTCGAACCTGTGTCCCCTGCGTTGGTAGGCGAATTCTTAACCACTGCACCACCAAGGAAGCCCCTCTCCTCAGCCTCTTGAAGGGGCCCCCATCTCTCCAGTCAGGATTCCAGCCCTGGGCGCTGCCAGGTGGGTGCGGGGCACAGATTTGCCGTGTCCAGGGCCCAAGCCAGACAGGGTGGCCGTGCGGTGCTGAGATGAGGCACGTCCAGACTGAGCCCCGGGTGCCTCCCTCACGGGGCAGGCGGGGGCCAGCCTGGCCAGAGACCCCATCTCTGCTTCCGCCTCAGTTTATGGAAGCAAATTTAGCTGCATTGTCGTTGGGGAATGTGCTTGTATTTCTGTGTAAAAGCACTCACTGGGCGCCAGGCCCTCCGCTGGGAGGGCTTCCAGAGCCGCTAGGAGGTCTCGGTGGAATGCGGAATGCGAGCCCTGCGTCGGCCAAGTGCGGGCCTGCGGGCTGGACTCAGCGCGACTCGGGCACGGGCACTGAGCTGTAGAAAGCGCCCCATAGGGAAGCCGAGGTGCACAGACCCGCTGGGTTCTGGCCGTCACCCTTCTGCATTCGGCGCCGAGCCGGAGGGCCCTGAGTCCCCGGCAGGAGCATCTGGGGACAGGCCGGAGAGTCTCCGTCATTTTCCGGTTGACCCTCCCTGGGCTTCAGTTTGCTCTTCTGCCAGATGAGGTGGTCACAGCGTCCACCTCCAGGACGGCTGACCGAGCCCCTGCGCCCCACTCCGTCCCCGTCTCGGGTCTGACCCAGAAAGTGCCCCCGAGAAGGGAGAGGGCCCGCCACCCAGAGCTCGGGGAGGTGGGCTCCCTTCTGCTTTTGCTCCTCCTATAGCACTGATGCTTCCCGTCGTGCGAGCGGGTTCACACAGGACCGTTCCCGGTGAAAGTCCCCCCCCACGGACACGGCTGCGGCAGAGCGTCTCCCCCACGCTGACACTCGCCCTGTCCCCGAGCCCCTTGGACGTGTTGCAGGGAGCCCGGGTCGGCCCAGGGTGGTGAACACGCTGCGTCTGTCTGTCCTCCGTCTGTCCTGTGGTGCACGCTCCAGCCCTGCCGTGAGGAGGTGAGCGGTCAGCCGCCAGTGAGGAAACGGCTTCAACTCGGGGGCCCCGCACCCCGTCAGCAGGAAGGCAGACCCTGGGCTGCAGGCCTGAGGGGCACCCAGTCGGACCTGCGACCCTGGTGGGCAGAGCAAAGCCTCGAAGTGGCCAGAGGGGGACACGGGGCTGCTGAGCTGGGGAGGGAGCAAGCCTTTTCTTTTATCTTTTTAATATTTATTTATTTATTTGGCTGCACCGGGTCTTAGTTTTGGCATGCAGGATCTTTAGTTCCGGCATGCAAGATCTAGTTCTCTGACCAGGGATCGAACCCTGGGCCCCTGTACTGGGAGCACAGAGTCTTAACCACTGGACCACCAGGGAAGTCCCAAGCCTTTTCTAATTCTAATACAATGGCTTATTCTATGACTATATGGGGATAGATATCTTTTTTTAAGTTTTCTTTATCCCTCATCCTAAAGGAAAGCAGAGTGCGGAGTTCTGGGGCAGGCCCACATGTACAGGGATCAAAAACCAGGAGTCCTTTCCCCATAAGAGTGAACTTCTGTATTCTCAGAACCAGAGAGATAAACCCCGTCCCTCTCATGCTCACCCCAGCACGGCTGTGGCCCTTTCTCTCTTGGCTCTCGGACCCAGACCTTCACCAAGGACCCGAGCCCTTTCTCCAGCCAGCACAGGGCCTGGGGGTCTCGGGTGGCTGTCTCTGCCTGTGTACTCACTTGCGCGAGGGCCGTGAGGGGCAGGACGCGGAGGCAGAAGGGGTGGCCCCTGCTGAGTCCAAGGGCAGGGGCATCGCTGTGGGCCCTGGGAAGCCTGGGGAACGCGCTCTCAGGGCACCAGCCGCAGCCAGGATCCCCACGCAGACAGGTCTCGAAGAGACCCAGAAGGTTTCAGATCGAAAGATAATTCAGCACAAGTCCTGAGATAAACTTGGGCCAGGAAATCTCTGAGGTGACAGTTTCTACTGAAGCGAATTACAGGGACCCCCGCGCAGAGGAGTCCAGTGAAACGTCCGGCTTCCCTCTCGGCCCACAGTCGCGGGCGCTACTGAACGCCTGCCATGACTGACACGTGCCACAGAGCCAGACACAGGATGGCTCTCGCCGAGGCCTCGTCCCTGGGCCCCTTGCCCTCACCGGGCAGCTCCGCTGTGGTCGCCCGTCTCTCCAGCTGACTCTCAGGGCACGGAGCTCACTCGCGTGCCTGCTTCGTTTGGCTTCATCCTGGGCAGACCACATGCTAACAGTGAGGCTTGGCTGCTTCTAACAACACAGTCGTGGCTTCAACTCCATGGATGTTTGCTGCTCACGTAAGTTCAGGGGCAGGGGTGACATCCTTCCTGATTGCCAGGGACTCCCACTTCTGTTTCCTATTCTGCTACTCTGTGCACCACCTCGTGGTCCTCGAGGGTTGCACAAGCACCAGGCATCGTGCCCCTATTCCAGCTAGCAGGAAGGGAGAAGCTTGAGGAGCGAGGGGCCCTTCGCTTCTAAGAAGCTTCCCGGGGGTATCACTCCCACTGCCGCTTACACCTCATTGGCCAGAGCCTTGTTACGTGACCACACCAGGCCATACGGAGACAAGCAACACAATTTGCCAGCTCGCACCAGGTTCTGCCATCAGAGAAGGAGGGGAGGATGGTCAACCAGCCATCTGCCAAGTGCTTTGGAAGCCCGAGTCAGAAACCATGTCATCATGCTGCACTACCGGCCCCTGCTGGGCGCCAGCTGAGCGGGAAGCAGCCTGCGGGCAAGGATCCTGGCCTCCTGCCGCCTCCGTGCCGGTACCCGCCCCCCCATCTCCTTTTAGGAAGCAGGCCCCATCCGTGACCCCTGCCCGCCCTGTGACCTCACCCTGCAGCCCCGCGACAGGACTGTAAGGTCCTGATTAATGGGTTTGGTAAAACGGGCTGGTGGTGAAGATGCTGATTCTGTTAGACCAACGGGGAGTGAGGGAGACGGCCATGGTCGTGCCGCGAGGGTGTCGCAGCCTTGGGAGCTAATGAGGCCCCCCAGGAGTGGGCGGCCCGCCAGATGGGGCAGGCCGGCTGGGGCTGGGGGCTGGGGGTCCGGAGCTGCCCCCCCACCGGCCCTGCCCTGCCCTCCTGCCATGGGGTTCACTCACCAACAGGAGGCAGTGCCCCGGGCCCTGAGCCGAGGCCCCGGTGGGTGAAGGCAGAGCTGGGGGCCTGGCCACGGGTCGGTCCAGAGGGAGCTGGCAGGTGGCACCTGCAGGCCTGCTCCTAGAGGTAGCGCTGGGTGTGGCAGGCGGTCGTCATTGGGTGCAGGTGGGGAGCTGCTGAGAGTGGGGGAGGCCACCCCCACCCCCACCGCTGGAGCACGATGTCAGGTTCAAACCTCGGAGCAGTTAGGGGTCTCCCGGAGGTTGGAGGTCGGGCTGCCCCAGGACAGGAGGGAGGGAAGGAGGCCCCGAGCAGAAGCATCGTGGCTGAGGCTGACTTGAAGTTAGAGCAGAGCCCGGGTCGTCTTACATTTTGAAGCAATTTTCCAGTTCCAACCTGTTCTGAGACTCATGCTGACAGCCCGGGGTGCGTGAGCACGGGCGGCAGCAGCTACAGGCACTCGGCACCCCTGTGCCCCACGCTCTGCCCCCAGACTTTCCTGGACAGAAGGGGATGTGGCCTCTCAGTCCCAGGTTCAGAACCTTGGGCGCCTGGAGCTGAGGCCTGTGCACAAAGGAGGGGCCCCTGGAAGTCACCCCCACTCAGGGGCCTCAGCCCCCCTCCGCCCAGCCTCGCCCAGACCTCCTGAGCACCTACCCCGGGGGCTCGGCCCTCACCCCACCCCCAGCCGGGGCCAGGTTCTCAAGGACGGCAGGTCAGCATCTTCCCTCCCGCATCTCGTGGGCAATTAAGAAAGTGAACCCTCTAAAAACTTGGCTTCTAATTATACAAATAAGTAAAAGGCGGAGAGAAAATGCTTTCTCTTTCCCAAGGCCTAATGTCAGTAAAATGTAATTCAAACTCTGTATTTTATTATTTTGTTGATATGAAATATCTCAGTTGTTCCATTGTTTTAAACTTTTGAATAGACAATTTGCTTTTCGTTGAGAAGAAAAGAGGATTTCATCGATGTGGACTATTGCCAGATATTCTAAACCCTATTTTGGTTAAATTATAGCACCCAGATTTTAGTAACAAAGCACATTGATTTTATATTCAAAAATTTTTTTATATTTAGTCTCTTAACCTTTTGTAATTCCCACCCACAGTTTTAAACGATAGAACCCTTTTATGTTAATTGTTGTCAGTGGGGTGTCTGCCTCGGCCCCCCCCCCCCTGTAATTTAAGCCCATTGAATCCTAATGCAGGTGCTGGTAATTGCGAGAGGGACATTGTCAGCCTGGCTGAGCCTGGGTGGTTCAAACAATCCCCCGTAAATTGGATTTGGGAACCTAAAAAAGCCATAGCAGTGAGGGAGAACCTCAGATTGCTTTCTTTTTTTTTTTAATGCACAAAACCCTCCCAGGAAATGTTTCCAATTGATCTGAGTGGTTTCTCTTTTTCACTGTTGAACAATGGTTTTGAGTATTCATCAGATGGGATCTAGGAAGAATCATCATAATTATAAGATGATTTTAAAAATCAAGGTGCCCTTTGCTGCTAATCCAGTCTTGCCAATAAAAGTGACAGAATGTGTAGCAGAGAACTTCTGGAAATTTCATTGCCTCTTGGGGTGATAACACGTTTTAATATTGTCTACGGTTAATTATGGCAGAATAGCATGAAAGATCCATACTTTTAAAGGAAAATTTGTGCTATAAATTTCTTGTCTAGGAATCATCCCAGCTAGAGGAAACGTCCCAGAGAAATATAAAAAGATACCGCGTTGCTTCCAGGGCCAACGCCGTGGGTAACGATGGAGGTGAACTCAGATGTGAAGGGGGATGTCTGCCCGGAACCAAGCGTCAGAAGGGTGAGGGATCGGGGGCCGCAGGACCCCGAGACCACCACTCCTGGGAGCCGGGGCCTTAGGGGGTGTCCTCCCCGGTGGCTCTCCTGGACAGTGGGCCCTCTGGCCCTGTGGCGGCCCTGTGGCCTGGGAGCCCCAGGAAGGAGGAGGGGCCGGTCAGCAGGGTGGTGGGAGCCTGACCCCCAGGGTGGGTCCAATGGGAGCCGCCGCTAGCTCCTCCTTCCCATGGATGGATGTGTGGTCTGGGGCCGGGCAAGAGGACACCAGGCCCTCCCAGTGTCCCGCGAGCCCGAGGGCACAGCCAGCGCGAGGGCCCCTGCGCTGCCTCGGATACCCCACGCCCTTCGGCCCGACAGTGGATCTCTGGCACCGTTTGGTGGGACCCACAGGGTGGAGAGCAGAGGGAGGCGGGTTGGTACCCAGGCTCCGAGTGCAGCGAGTCTGGCATGGCAGCAAATCTGCACCCCCATGGATGCTCGCGCTGGGTGCACACGTGTCCTTAGGGGGACCGCACAGCGGGCAACCAGCCTGGCCCACCCCCTTCAGCCCCCGTCGTGACCTCGAGGTGAGGACACCCTGCCGGGCGGGCCAGGTGGGCTCTTTCCCTATGACCTTGGGGGTCCAGGCCGTCTGCTGGCCGGGCCCCAGACCCCTTAGCACCACCAGACCAGCCAGGGATGGTGGCTTATTGATCTTCAACTCTACGTTCTGACAGGGGACCGAGAAGCAAACCCGACCAGTGGCTGCTGGCAGCTTCCAGCATCAGTGGGGGCAGCTCCTGCATCGCCCTGTGGCCGGGACCCCGCGTCAGCCCTTCTGCTGCCCACATGGGCGCCGCCCGTGGGGCTCCCCGTCTTCTGTGGTCAGAGCCTGCACCTATCGGCAGCCTCGCCCCAGGGGCTCTCCTGGGCACAGTTTCTGCCCCCGTGTCACCTCACACGTCACCGAGCCTGTGGCCTTCCTGTGTTGGCCCCAACGCTGCCTGCGGGTCCCCGTCCAGGGGGGACAGCCCAGGGCACCACACTGGGGTCAGGCTCCTGCACCGGCTGAGGTGCCGGTTGATGTGGCCACGGCCCAGCTGGCAGGGCACCGGGTCTCGTGGTGCAGGCTGTGGCCTCTACGCGTCAGGAACAGCTTTAGCCTGGAGACTGTTGAGGGAAGGAGGTGAGTCAGGCCCCCTGACTTGTCCAGGGTCCTTGGGCAAAGGGCCAGGACCCAGCCACCGTCAGGAAGCTCGTTCCGAAGGCACCGGGGAGGGGCTTGCTTGGGGGTCGCTGCTGTCCTGGAGGCCTGGTCTGGGGCCCCCACGGGCGGGGCAGAGTCAGGACAGGGTGACGCGGAGGAAGGGCCTGGACTGGCAGGGCGCCACCAGGAGGGGGTCGCCCCGGGCCTGAGGGGCTGCACTCGTGGGCCTGTGAATGCGCGTGTGAGTGCATACCCCAGGTGAGCCTCTGTACACGGGTGTGAGTGTGTGTGTGCACCAGAGCGTGGAGGGCCTGTGCACGGGTGAGAGTGTTTCCCGTGTGGCTGAGTCCTGTGTGCGAATGAGGCCGTGTGAGTTGTGTGCCCGCTCATGTGTGTGTGTGTAAGTGTGTGCTCTCACCCCTCCGTCAGGGCCTGGCTCCC